>NC_085961.1:5753298-6073655 GCF_910591565.1 Cydia splendana
GAAACTATCTTCATCAATACCGGGATCCCGGGATCCCGGTATTGACTATGAATCGCTTAAAAATTTTGAGTTTTATTAAAAAAAGGCTCACTGCAACACCAGATATGTATGTCCTTAGCATAGGATATTAAACAATAATCGCCATCTGCAATAATTATCATTTCACCCTCCAGGTTGACAATGATTTTATCCGCCTTGTTGACTTCACCAGTTACATTTTTAGTTCAACCTAATAAACCAGCCAATAAATATTAAAATTTTGCATCAAAAATTCGTTTGCCATACTACAATTCATTTCTTTCTACGTTTTGATAAAATTTTGAGGACTACTTATATCTTGGACTTATATTAATATCATACCTGAACATCAGAATTCATCACCAAATATTTATCTAACGCATATGCATTTCAATTAAATGATCTTCTTTAATTAAATGGGCAAGTAATCTTCTTGATACAGCCGAATTTGATCATTTTAATGGATTTTAAACGTTATAATCGGCACATATTCCTTGTTTTTGAAAATACCGGGATCCCGGTATTGCTTTAAAAAATACCGGTATTGAAAAATGCGTTTAAACAGACGGGATCCCGGTATTTCGGGATCCCGGGATCCCGGTATTGGAAGCCCTACTTCTGTACCTAGTACTATTATTTATTCTGTGCCTTTGTCTACCTACTGATCCGAAATGTCGTAGTGTTATGGAAACACGCCGCCCTCAACTATCGTAACTAATACACTTGACACTTAATACTTCCTCCATGCTTGGGATTTTGAATAACAACACAATAATGTGACCCATTTGTTTGACTTATTGGGTTTGTGTTTATTCAACCGTTTTTTGTTTACCCGCTTTTTAAACCTCCTCCTAAAACCGACCTTAATAGGTACCACATAGAGTTGACTTTGTAACTATTGAGCAGAGTTTTTGTATGAGTTTTTTAATGGATTTTTAATAGTAAGGGGTTGATGTATGATATCATAATTAACTGGCACAAAAGGATTCGGAATCGTTATGTTAATGTTTTTCTAATTGATGGGAAGAGTTTTTTGCTTGACTAGAAACTTTAAAAGGCATTTTTTGAGCTGGATATTTCGATCGTTACGATAAGTACCTAATTATACTGTTATGTAAGTTTTTTTAAATCAATTATTTTAAAAGTAAATAGATGACCTATTTTTCTTCTTATTTTCATACCTAACCTATGTCTATAATTTATGCTTATTATACCATCTTCAGTTGCTGTTTTTTATCGATTAATGCAATGAATTCAGGTGCGGATAGTTCTCATGCTTTCCTGATGTAACATTTTTAAATAAGCATACATGTATTTCAAAACAAGTATCGGACTAGTTTGTCTCAAACTAAACGTTTAGTTATTCTTATCTCGTTCGTGCCCCTCCTTATATGAAAAATTTAACAAGCTTACATTAATATGTCGAATTTGGGGTTTTTGTCGGGCCGCGTTACGCGAGTAAGTTTAATTTGATGTTCAAAACGAAGCTTTGGTAATGGCTTCGATATGTCAATGGATAATATTGACAGCATTTTTTGAAACGTGTGTTTAAAAATAGCTTTGTAAGCCAGATCTTGCAATAAATTATTCAATCGGCTACCGGTATTTTACTGGCAACCTGAACGATGTAACATCGACAATGCAATGTCATGGTACTATCGAACTGATTCCATGGTGGAGACAAAGGGAGGGCTTTTAGAAGTCTTGGTTTGTTAGAATCGTCCTGATGAGATAGAGGAGTTTGCAAAAATTGTGCAAAAAAAACTTGTATACAGGATCAAATTTACTAAAAAAAATACGATTATTATGCCTCTATTTTTACATAGCTGGAATTATCAAACTTTTCCCAAGTGATATTATCCTGTTTCTGTACATCCAAGAGTCTTGTCGCAATTCCTTTCTCCTTAAGAAATTCTCGGAAAGTCATATTAAGTGGTTTACGATCTTTTTTAAAATAGTTATTCTTTATAACGTCTGTAATGTTTTCGAGGGATAAAGCGTCGGATCTTCGGACTTTGACCTTGAAGGGGTAGTCGGCGTCGAAATCTTCGACGTTGGAGGTGGAATTTATCCAGTGTAGGTAGGGGTACACGTCGATGAAGCGGGCTGGGGCCGAGCAACCGGGGCCTTGGACGCCGAATCCAACCTATACCAAACAGTAAAAAAGTTAGGACATGATTCGGCATTGAAATAAGCTCGCTGAAGAGGGATTGAAGGTTTCTTCAAAAACACATTGGCCCATGAAACTGGCCGTCTATCATATCACGGCAAGCTGATCATCAGAGATCTGTTACAAATTGATATGCTCAAAGCTTGTCGATCGGTTAGGCTTGATGACTTAACCTTTACCACAGAATAAATAATAGTACCTAGTGTGGAGTGTGGACCCTCTGTTGATCGCCTCGGCCACAATGGACTCGTCTGCTCCTCGGGCGCCGGCCGCCTATCCCGTCATGCCGCGCTCAACGATATCCTGAGGAGAGCGCTCGTCAGCGCCAACGTCCCTGCGGCTCTGAAGCCCCAGATCGCAAGGGATGACGGCTAGCGCCCCGACGAGATGTCGTTGATTCCCTGGCCGATGAGCCGCGCGCTGGTGTGGGACGCCAACTGCGCAGATACCTACGTTGGCGGCGTCCTACATTTCAGCTATCAACAACAGGCCGGGGCGGCGGCTGACGTCCGAGAACGCTTCAAGAATAAATATAGTTTTCTCGGTGCACAATACGAGTTTGTAGCCTTTGGCGTCGAGACACTAGGTCCGTGGGGTAGAGGTGCACGGGGACTTCACAAGCCGCTCAGCAAACGCACACAGGTGGCCTTCGCTCAGGCAGCTTTCTCGCGCAAAGATTGGCCATAGCAATCCAGCACGGGAACGCTGCCTGCGTAATGGGCACCCTACCAAGGGCGCAGTACTTGTAGCGACGCGACGAAATCGCGGAGTGAGCCACGCCTGCCTTTACCTAAATAAATATCCGCAGCGGAAATTACCAAACCCAAGTCCATAAATACAAACACAAAAGCAATAGCATAAATCACGACTTACCAACATCCACTGACCCGACGCATTAGAAACTAACACCATCCCGTTCTCCCATTCGCAGTTTTTCATTATGTTCACGGCGAACGCACAATTGTACAATGGCGGAGTATACATACTCTTCGCGTGCTGTTAACAAAACAAGAATATAACATTCTACATTCTACCCCGTTTTTGAGAGATGGTACATAAGGATTTACATTGAACTTTTTAGAATGGGCCACTGAAAAATTATGCAATTAAAAGAAGCTTATAAATGTAGGAAGCAAAAAGCAAACATATTCATGTCACCGTCCCCATAAGTAAAATTATGTATACTTAATAGAAAAATATTATATTTAGTACCTTATACGAGTAAATAAAACCCACATATGTATGTACTACGACAACTTGTCGGTTGTCGACACAAATGTCTAAATTGGTGTTGTGTATCAGGGATTTTGTTGCACACTGAATACTGGATTGAATACTTACGCCAGCTCTTTCGTAATACTCGTCGCAAAGTACTTTTTCTACATACTCAACTTTGTATGCTATTTTTTCCAGTAATTTATTTTCTGTGAAGAAAATAAGCGCCTCAGTTACTGCAAAAACCGTTTCAATGAAAGGAAAAAAACATCCACACAGTTATATCAATTAAATAACAAATATAATCACCCAGGAGTACTAGACTAACCGTCAGTAAATCCAATGGCATACAGTTGATTAGAGGCATTATACATTAAATCAGGCATACAGACAGGAAGCATGGGCGCTGAAAAAAAAATTACAACATAGACAATTTAAAACAATTTCATAGTGGAGAATTTGTTGTTGTCAAGTCAAACGATGGTAAAGAGTGTGGGCAGTATGATGTAGGTACATACTCTGCTACCCTGATCAAATTGCAGTTGGAAACGCTTTTACCCTCCATATCTTCGGCTCCCTCCAAACATGTGCTATAAATAATCAACCGTGCATCAGCTTTTTCTATGAAATTTTGAACCATTGCTAAGTGAGTGATTTATGCAATAATACTATAGTATCTTAATACTCGTAGGTATGTATATTTCAGTAACCGTCACGCTTTCTGATCGCTCAGATAGCAAGATTCCCAAAAACTAACCGCGTACTGGAATGCGAAGCGTTCCAACGCCCATAATCGATCGTTTGGTCAAGACTGCAAGGACCCGTTCCGTTTTAAGCTGAAATAAATGTCATATAACTACTAAGAAAAAGTGATCAAGGCCTCCAGTGTCCCAGGCTGGAATCAAACCAGCGTCCTCTGCTATCGCGGCAGGTGCCTGTGCCATTCGGCCACCGGGACACAGCGACATTTCGTTCTTTCCCAAGTTTTGGGGGTTTTATCAGTGTACTCTGGGTTACAGATTATATGATTCAAAATGACTGACCAGTGTTGGTGAGTGACTCCATATCTAGTTCTACTAAGGCGATTGTGTTGTAGGTAGCGAAGTCGTACTCGGGATGTAAAGACACATCACCCAGCTTGCACGTCCAGGTGCCTCTGTCTTGGGACATGAACATGGCTTTGCTGTCTCCTCTGGAACATGAAAAGGAAAAGCGAATTATTGGCAATTAATATTTAATTAATTTTATTGAAAACAAAGGGTTCAGTTATCCATCCGTCTCGACATTTTAGAATTAGGTAGTTATGCATAGTCATGTTGTAAAAGGAAACAATACGTAAGGTACAGTCAGCAGCAGAAGTTGCTAAGCAGGCGAGTTGTTCAAATTGATCTTGACGCGACTTTATTGTTAGGAGAATAAGAGCGTGTCAAATTTTAACACCTCGCCCGCTGCTACTGACTGTATAACGAGATGTTCATTCATTTTGAATGAATTAAATCATAAAGTGGCCATTCAATTTTGCGGCTGGATGTACTTACCTGAAGGACATAATATATGTAGCATGGGGCTGATATTTTTATTTTGTTTCAACCTATGGCGTGGGGTGTCGAAAAGGTCGGGAATTAAACCTTTGAATATATTAAAAACGGGTCACTCACGTATTGACAACATGTCGAGCGTTTTTCGACTTAAAATGCGTGAGTGACCCGTTTTTAATATATTTAATGTCTGTGTCTCACGGAAGTTTTGTTATTAAAATTAAACCTTTGAATAGTGCAAATTTTTGTTAGTTATTGTTATAGTTAGCATGGATTGGATCATGTCTCTTACTGTTTCCGTATTTTAGACATGTCATCAGCATTTGCTATAGCGTGCCTGGGTTTTACTAACACTGCTCCGGTGACTGCTATGTGAGTTCTGCCGTCAATATCTGAAATAAGTAAATATTTAATCTTATACAAATTACCGTTTTTAGGGTTCCGTACCTCAAAAGGATAAACGGAACCCTTATACTCCCCCCCCCACTTTTTCTCCGATACTACTGGGTCTAAAATTTTGAAAAAAATACACTAAATAGTTCTTTACCTACAGATGACAGGAAAACCTATTAGAAATGTGCAGTCAAGCGTGAGTGGGACGTAATTACTTAGTTTTTGATCCGACCCCTACGGGTTTTTTAAAGACATTTCATTCACGTTCCGCATAAAAAAATACATTTTTAAAAATAGTAATGTAAGGAACCCTTGGAATGCGAGACTTACATTGGCGCGAGTGAGGTACACGATAAATAAATGACATTGAATAATTTAGATATCATTCTTATATTTAGAGATGTACCGACTATTGATTTGACCGACTGGCCGACTTACCGACTAATCGGAGCTGGGTCATTCCATAATAAACGCTACCAAGGGTTCAAAAATGAAAATTAGTTTAAGAAGTCAACACTAACCTAATTCCATAGAAAACATACCAAACCTTCATGTCAGAAAAAAAACCGAAAAAAATATCAATTTTTACATGTTTTTCATGTACTTGATCGCAACGTTTAAATGATAGGCGTAAAACTAATTTTTTACAGCGATATTGGCAAGACTAATTAAAAAGAAAGTAACTGTAAACTGTTACCAATTTCCCGCAGTTATTTCAGGTAAAATATCGTAATTATATAATTTGTCTTTAAAAATATTAAAAAGCATGGATTAATCGGTTTTTAGAAGAGTATTCTAGACTGTGGTGTCAAAGTAACACCCGAAACGAAAAAGAGATAAAAGTATGTGTAACTTTTCAGCTAATTAACTATAACCAAACATATTTTGCCAAAGAAAGGCTATGATGTGAACCTATGCAAATGAGTAATAATTATTGTTTTAGCGTCTGCTTTAGTCGTATGTTTTAAAGTTTGAAGTTGTGTAACACCCGAAACGTGTTGATCGTCCGCCTGTCCGTCCCCGGCTTTTCTCCGTGATGGTTAGTGCTAGAAAGCTGCAATTTGGCATGGATACATAAATCAATCATGGCGACAAAGTAATAACACAAAAACTACAAAAATAAACATTTTTTTAGGTAAGCTCCTGTACAAAATATATTTAATTTTTTTCGACTTTAATCCTGTGATGTGGGGTGTCGTTAGATAGATCTTTCAAAATGAATAGGTATCACCATCAACCATTTTTTGATTAAGTGAATATTTTCGGAAATATTCGCATCGAAAGAAAAATAATTATCATATCTTCGAGAAACCGTTTTTATTGTTAAGATTAATGTATTTTATAATAATTCAGCATTTATTACTTATGTTTTTAATCGAATTTATTAAAAAGACAATAATTTCAATATAATGAGCCATAATTTCGTATAAATCTGTCTTAATTTCGTACTCGTAACACCCGAAACGAACCATGAGTAACACCCGAAACAGGTAATTTATTTTATTAAAATTAATTGAAAAGTGATACTAAGTGTTACTTCAGTGTTTCAGTAGACTATACTAACTATTGTTACTTGACATAAATAAAACTGGAGGTTACTTGACAAAATTCGCTAAATTATGCATTTTGGTACTGATGGTCAGAAGGTATAGGCCAATTCCCGTAACGCCCGAAACAGCTACTTTTTAATGATTCTCTCGTTATTGCTCTTATACTTTAATTGTGTGTGTACAGGAAAAGAAAATATTATCAAAGTAGTAGATGAATCAATAGTTATAACCTCCTAGTTCCTGTTACAATATCGAATAGAACCTTATTTTATGAGTTCAAGTGTAACACCCGAAACGGTGGAATGACCCAGCTCGGATGGCCGATTAGTCGGCCGACTAGTCGGCTAGTCGGCCAGATCATTAGTTTGGTCTAAGTTCGATTCAGATGCACTAATAAACTATTGTTTTACCTCTTTCGTCGCGCTTTTTAACATATAAATAGTAACGCTAAAAAATAAAATAAATAAAAAAATCCTAACGCTATGTATTTTATATGACGACCGTACAATCGGACATAAGAAAGCGACCACACGGTCAATTATTCGAACAAAAGTTTTCGTAAGCACTCTAAATAGGAATTTGAGTAAAATAGGTGAAAAACTTATAAAAATATGTGCTGTTTATTTCTCTTTACCCTGTTTTTCTGTCACTTATAAAATGCCGCGACTAATTGGCCATTTTTGCCGACTAGTCGCCGACTAATCGCCGACTACAAATGAGGCAAATTAGGTCTTACCTTGCAAACAGGCAACAGTTCGTTGAAGTTCAATGGACTCAAGACAGCAAAGAAACTGTACACAGATCAAAAGTAACCAAGTTGGAAAGAGGAGTTCCACAAGGATCGATCCTGGGTCCTATCTTCTTTATAATTTTTATCAATGACCTGGTATCATTCATAGGGAATTCTGTTCCGGACGTTAAACTTGTGGTCTATGCTGATGATACCAACGCCATAGTATCGGCGGAAAACATGATACAGCTGGGCTACAAGGATAACTTTGCTCTGCATGCTCTAAATACCTGGTTCAGCACAAACAACCTCAAACTGAATTGTACCAAGACCAATGCTTTACTGTTTAAAACCAGTTCCAGAAACAAAGACAGTCTGCAGGTTATAATCAAATGATATATCAAAAGGAGTTGAAATACAACAAGTGGATTCCGTTAAATTTCTCGGAGTCAGGATTGATTCGAGTTTGTGTTGGAAAGAAGAACTATCGTCACTAGTCAACTCTATAAGTTCGGCCTGCTATGCACTAAGAAGCCTTAGAGAAGAGGTAAATACGGCTCAACTAATAATGGTATATCGCGCGTTGGTTGAATCTAAAATTAGGTACAGCGTAAAATTCTGGGGTAATAGCTACCTTTACAACATTCAGTCTGCCTTTGTGGCCCAGAAGAGAGCGATCAGAACAATAGCCAGAATACCTCAGATGACATCATGTAAACCTTATTTTAATAAGTTTGAAGTTCTCACAGTACCTAGTCTCTATATTCTTGTGATTCTTAGTGACCTTATAAAGTACCTGAACTGTATTGAAACGTTGGAAGAAAGACGAAAGCGCTTGGAAACTAGAAGGAAGGACTTACCACAAATAATAACCACTAAACTGCAAGTGGTTAAACACTCTTCAGCTTATCAGGCAGTTAATCTATTCAATAGGTTGCCATCCGAAGTCAGTCACTAAATTGAATTTGTTTAAAAATTGTCTCACAACTTATTTGTTGAAGAAGGGCTTCTATTCTGTGGATGAGTTTTTGTCAGCTCAGAGTACAACATAGTATTATTAAATAGTATTTTTTTTCTTTCTGGCATAATAGTTATTAATTAATTTAGATCAATTGACATATACTTTATTATTATTATTAATTATATTTTATTATAAGCCAATTATTGTTCAATTTGTTATTATGTTAGATAATTTGTAGTACTTTAATTTTTAATTGTTATTTATAAAATTGTAATTGTAATATAATGTAAAATTCAAACGCAATGTATATTGTTTTATGAATAAATGACTGTGACTATGACTAGGCCGGATAGTCGGCTTTCCCGACTAGTCGGTACATCCCTACTTATATTTGTTGCACTCGTGAAGATGATCTTGGGAAAATATTTGTGGTGTACTTACGGAGATGCGCTCGGATGACTCCGAGCCAGGCAAGCATTCCCGACTGCCCCAAGTTGCCTTCATGGAATGGCTGGTGTGTCAAGCTGTCGCAAGTTAGTTCCGGCTTGTTTTCCACTAAATATAAGGTAAGTTAATTTATTATTCTCAGGGAAAACGGGCCTTAGTAATTACTAGCGACCCGCCACGGCTTCGCACATGTTAACAAATTATACACCTAAACCTTCCTCAAGAATCACTCTATTGATAGGTGAAAACCGCATGAAAATCCGTTCAGTAGTTTTTAGGGTTCCGTACCCAAAGGGTAAAACGGGACCCTATTACTAAGACTCCGCTGTCCGTCCGTCCGTCCGTCGGTCACCAGGCTGTATCTCATGATCTGTGATAGCTAGACAGCTGAAATTTTCACAGATGATGTATTTCTGTTGCCGCTATAACAACAAATACAATAAAAACAGAATAAAATAAAGATTTAAGTGGGGCTCCCATACAACAAACGTGATTTTTGACCGAAGTTAAGCAACGTCGGGCGGGGTCAGTATACTTGGATGGGTGACCGTTTTTATAGATAATGGTACGGAACCCTTCGTGTGCGAGTCCGACTCGTACTTGCCCGGTTTTTGAGTTTATCGCGAACACACAAACAGACAGACGCAGCGGGGGACTTTGTTTTATAAGGTGTAGTGATAGTGATGGGGGGCGCCCGTCACATGTATTATGACATTTCACGACTACTTGAAAAAAAAACTCGTACCTTGTTTTATCAATCAAAAGAAAAATGTGATAACTATGTATGGGATGCATGCAGACTTATTGCGTTTCAAGTTTGAGTAGCAGTTTGAGATACGAAAGTTTTTCAAAGTAGTGACGATTTATGACAATACATTTGTCGAAAGTATCTAAAACTTATACAATGCTTACCTTGAGGAGTGATCAAAACGAAAATAAAGCTGCCTAATTTTAAAAACATTTTTAAAACTCCACCTGCGTGTGTACCAGCACATGAAATGAACATTCATTGTAAGTAATTAAATTTTGATAAGGCTATTTAATAGCTAGTAAGATTAGGGAAAAAACGTGTACTTATATAATAGGTAAACAATTTTGCATTAAGTAGTACAGTCGCCATCAGATATATAGGAGCGGCCAAGGTGTTCACAATATCTGAACACGCGCTCTAACGCCCTGACAATAGAGGCGTGTTCCGATATTTGTGAGCACCTTGGCCGCTCCGATATATCTGATGGCGACTGTACGTAAGTTATATGTAGTGGTGTATTAACTCATTAGAGTAATGACTGGTTAGGTACAAGTAGCATTTCTTAGGAGATTAATTATTTTTCATTTCTAATGAACTAAACAAAACAAAAACAAAACACCTAAACTTAGAAATTCAAATACAGATAGGTACAGAGCCTCTACCATCAGTTTTAACATTGACATAACGCTCACGTCTACGTAATTTATTTTCTGTACATCTCGCTTGCACTATTGCTCGCATAGACGAGTACGAGCGAGATGCATAGAAAGTAAGTTACGTAGACGTGAGCGTATATGTCAATGTCAAAACTGATGGTAGACATACTGATATACAATTTTTTCTGACACTTTCAGAGCAGAAAAAAAAAACCGGGCAAGTGCGAGTCGGACTCGAGCACGAAGGGTTCCGTACCATAATGCAAAAACAAAAACAAAAAAAAAAGCAAAAAAAAACGGTCACCCATCCAAGTACTGACCACTCCCGACGTTGCTTAACTTTGGTCAAAAATCACGTTTGTTGTATGGGAGCCCCATTTAAATCTTTATTTTATTCTGTTTTTAGTATTTGTTGTTATAGCGGCAACAGAAATACATCATCTGTGAAAATTTCAACTGTCTAGCTATCACGGTTAGTGAGATACAGCCTGGTGACAGACGGACGGACGGACGGACGGACAGCGAAGTCTTAGTAATAGGGTCCCGTTTTACCCTTTGGGTACGGAACCCTAAAAAGAATCATAATGTCTACTTTGTCTTACGCTAGTGCTAGTACCGAAAAGAAAGGGATGCGTATAGTTTTTTCTTTGTTCTTGGTTTGGCAGACTATAGGTACTATATCTTACGTACCTACCCTTATTTAGGGTAAGGTGTAAAGTAGGTGTACCTTAGTAGGTAATTTTGTTAATGCGCGGTCTTTTCTGTCAAATTGTACCCAATGTAAGTTACTATACTACACATTTATAATTATACAGGGTGGCCAAAAAATAAGTGCATTTCCGTTGCCATTGAGATTTTGGGATTATACTGAGCAACTTTTACCATGGAACTAACCCCGAAATCGCGAAAAAAAATTTGTCTGTTTCATACATTTTGGCCGGTCCATTTTCTATGGAAGGGTAAATTTTTTTATCGCGGATTCGGGGTTGATCCCATAGTAAAGGTTACTCAGTATAATCCTAAAACATCCCTTACAACGGGAATGCACTTATTTTTTGGCCACCCTTACATATCATTCCCTACTATCTTCCTGATTATTGAATGTCCAACATTAATCATTATCTCAAAGCGGCCTTAATATTTATCTAAATATTGACACTAACACTTCATATTGTCAGTTGTTAACTGGCCATTCAATATTGTTGTTTGGCAATCCATCTACTTGTGTGCGAACCTCGTACCGTTTGCAGAGTGTTAGTTTCAAGACAATTTCCTTAATGCAGGCCTTGTACTGGCTAGCTAGATCGAAGACAAGTATGTATGCGGCTCGAGCGTATCGACCAACAAAAGTGGAGGTAGACAGGTCACATTCTGCGCGACATTAAGGAAAAATGGAGCAAACAAGTGACCCACTGGTACCCACTCGGCTGTAAGCGCAAAAACGGCAAACAAATAACCATATGGGAAGATGACATCCAGTTTACTCTAGGACCCCACTGGACCAGAGTTCCCTGGATAGACAGCACTGGAGAGAGTTGGAAGAGGCCTATGCCGACAGGCACACCACACCAAGAGAGATTCTATAATATAAACAACGTACATCTCACAAACTAAATACATATCTAAATCTGTATTTACAAGGGTCTCTTACATGGATTAAATATACTTATTTAATTTAATGTATGCGGACGAAGCAGGATCTCTTGGATCAGGGCTGCGCACTACCGGTAGGTGTGGAGACATTTAGTGAACTGTTTTATCGTCGATCAAATGATATAAATGTGGAGGAAAAGTGACTATTACTCAAGGGAAGAAGTGTTCTACCCAGAGAGCCGAGTGGTTCAAGATTTCACTGTCATATCTACCGTAGGTTGTGGGTTTGAATTGTTTTAATAATCGCTTTTTGGTACCACAGCACAGTGTAAAAAGCTTTTTGGTAGCACAGTGTAAAAAGTAACAGTGGTCCGACGGCCTTTGACGTGTACCGAGCTACTAACAATGCGATGACAGCGATGTATGCAGCTCGGGTGCGCGCGACCCCCTTCCCCCCCTCCCTGTCTCCCTTCGTCGAACGACTGTGCCTATCTATAGGTTAACATCATCGAGAAGAAACCGGTTTATCTCAACAATGCCTAGTTTTCTCTACGGTTTGGAAGGTCAGGTGACATTTGCATTCATACAATCATGAATCATCATCATCATCAATACTAATGTGTGCGCCAAATCTTAGACTGTCAGGGTAATTTTATAACTGGACATAATTTAAGATGTCCTGTTAATATCCCTATGGAAAAGCTGTTAATAATATTGCCAATTGGATGTTCCGTTCCAGGCGGCCTACCGCGAACCACGTTCGACGTGTTGCCTCCCTGTCACACTTACGTACGAATTTACAAGTGCGACAGAGAGGCAACACATCGATTCGCGGTAGGCCCTCAGGCATCATTACGACGCATTATAGCGTCATCGGCCTTTTCTCCTGCTTTATGTGGGAACCACGCCTACGTTTAAGGCTCTAAGAATACGCTTGTACTTTTAGGTTTTTAAAGTTATCGTATACATAGGGTTACACCAAGAGAATCACTCTATTGATACCTAAGTGAAGTCTGCAACGATTTTGATAGCATACGCAGTGCAATTGCAGTGCTATTTTAAAAGTCAAACTTCTATGAGATTAGGTGTACAAACCTACATATACCTAAATAACACTTGCACTGCGTATGCTATCAAAATAGTTGCAGACTTCTCTTGGTCTAACCAGGGGGGTGTCACTACGCAGTTTAGGTACATTTGGCCGGCGCCCTCCCGGGCAGGGCAGGCGTATAGTGGGCTGCCGCTCGACCGCACGATAGTCGTGTCACGTGACGCTCGTGCAATGAAGATTCACCGTTCGTGCGCGGTTATAAGTTTCAATTTTGTTGCAGGCGGCGAGTATAGGTATAATTTTATACCTAAAGCTGACTTTTGTGAAGGAGTGAATTTTCTGTACGGTAGTACTAGTAGTTATTCTGTGATCCAACTCTAACTCGTGACCATTAAGAAACTGCAGTTACCTATGCAAAATGACACATAGATTAAAAAATCGGGTAATTTTCTTATTGTATTATACCTTTATACCTATATTTTACGCAGTTTTTCATAAAACGCTTAAATAGTGATAGTACTCATAAAAATGAGTAATAATTGCGGTAACCTAAATTATTATGTATACCTAGAGATGGGTAGTGAGTAAATACTCACGGGTAAATACCGAGTAAATACTCAGTATTTACTCAATATACCCGTATTTACTCGTTTTTACCCAAATTGGTGGGTATAAACTATTTAGAGTGCTGAAAGGGGCATATTAATTTCAAATCTAGGTGTATTTTTTAAGCCGCTACTGGATTAAGTACTCAAAATTGTAAGAAATGTATTTTTAAGAGGGGCACTCCATACATGTAACTAATTGTCACAAAAAAAAATTTCAGAAACCACCAACGTATTGCACATCACTAAATGGGTCTTTAAAAATAACGGGAATGTTTCTAAGAACATATTTGGATAAATTGAATATTTTTGGAAAAAAACCGTTTCGAAAGGCCAAAATAATGTTTATCTCTCTATAACTTTAGAACCAACGTTCAGAAAAAATATGAAAACATATCGGGAGATTAGCCGTATAATAGAGTACAAAAAACAATATTTTGAACACCATCGGTCGAGCCATTTTTGAGTTTTCTTTAAAAAACCCTTAATAAAAGGTCGTAAGTGCCGCGTAAACACGCACTTTTGCGCGACATGCAGTTATCTAGAACATCGATAGAATTTAAGTACCATATTTTTAAAGTAAATACCTTCTTATTTAAAACAAAATTGTTAACTATGCATTATCACAATTGGCCTCTCACTAATAATTACATTTTTTCCTAAATTAAGCGTCCTATATGCTTTTTATTATATAGATATTGTTAATACACGTTAGCACTCCTCAATAAAGAGACAATTTTGTTCTTAAATCTCACTTTTTGAATATTTTATAAGCAATCGTTTTTACCCACCTAAATGAGTAAATACGGGTATTTATCGGGTGCTTTGAGTAAATACCGAGTAAATACTCAGTATTTACTCACCCCTACCCATCTCTACTATAACCCGAGATTAAGTTAGTTTTTTTATTTATTAACCATATTAACGAGGACCTCTAATTTCATAACAAGCAGTGGTCTCTTTCCATGCTTTCAAAAATAGACCACAAAAAGTCAGGCTTGGGGGCTTATTCTGATTGTTATAACAAGTTATGAATTTATCAGTGTCAAAAGTAACATTTCTTTAACTGTCATTTTTGACTCTGAGAGCAGTGACAGCTCATTACCATAACAAATTCAGATCTCATAACCTTTTATTATAATCAGAATAGGTACTTTTATCTACGCCTCTCACTCATACTTTATTATATTTTACCGTAAAGAGGCCCACTGATTAACAGTCCGCCGAACGGCATCGGCCTGTCAGTTAGAACAAAATTTTGACAGTTCCGAACAACTGACAGGCCGATACCGTGCGGCGGACTGTTAATCAGTGGGCCCCTTAACACTCATAAAAGCCATTGGAAAATGACATTTCAATGTTGCGTAAAATTTAAACAATTGGTTTTCAAATGTATGTTACTTGGTTGGAAGGTCAGATGGCAGTCGCTTTCGTAAAAACTAGTGCCTACTTCAATTCTTGGGATTAGTTGTCAAGCGGACCCCAGGCTGCCATGAGCCGTGGCAAAATGCCGGGATAACGCGAGGAAGAAGAGTTACTGCTGTTAATATATTATGTGTAGTAGAGAAAATATCACGTCGTATGGAGCCTGCAAGACGGCCACTAAACTAAACATTTTAAGCAAGCGTACGTCCCCTTAACAAGAGGTGTAAAGTTAAGACCATTAACTCCCATCGTGCCATCCCACAATTTGCGAAGCCACAATTTAACATTACGGTGACAGTCGGTTCCTGGTGGCTTGTTGCCCTAGAAATATGGCTGTATGTTGTTGTAAAATATTAATTTTGCTTATGTTTTGTTTATCGGGTACGTTTTTACCAAAATCAATACCAGAGAACCTGGCCAAGGTGAAAATTGTATATCGAAAAGCGCCAAACGCATCGGGATGACAGATCCTACTGCCCTCGTTACGGTCAAGATTCCACTTATCGAACCACTCGCAACTAGGGATTGCAAACCGGATTGATTTTCAATCCGGCCGGATCCGGCCGGATTTTAGCCTCAATCCGGCCGGATCCGGCCGGACCGGATCCGGTTAGGTATAAGGATATTAAGGTTAATTAAATGACATATTTTTCAAGTTTTATGCGTTATATGAGAAACAAAGGTTACAAATTACAAATGTATTCATAAAACAAATATTTGAAGTTAATAAGAAATAACTTTTTAACAATAAAATAAAATTAAGTGCTGATTTAGACGGCGCGCGAACCAGCAAGCGATTTTAGTTACTTTGCGGACTGTTGGTTACGTCCAATTCAACCGACCGATCAAAAACCGCAATGTAATTAAACTCGCATGCGAGTTTCATTACATTGCATCGTCTAATTTAGCCCTAAGTATTAAAAAGTGTCACAATGTCAGTCAATAAAAAAATAAAATTTGAAATGCAAGTCATTTATTAACTTTATTATATTAAATCATTCACATTCTGCTCAAATTTACGTTTACAATATACCTAATTATATATTAGATTAGATTCCAAAGCCTGTTAATGGGATAATTATGGGATGGGAATTGGAATTGGAACTCCTTGAAAGGACAAGTTTTCGTAACTGTTCTTTGATGGAATTATTTGTAACGCTGACATCCATTATAGTAACAAGATATTTTACTTTTAACCAAAAATATATGAAATGCGCGCCAATATTATCTTGCTTAAAATAGTTTTATAGCCTAAATCATAAATAAATAAATAATCCATGAATAAGTATTTGAGGACAATCTTATTCAGATCGACCTACTCGTACACCCAAGCAAAGCTTGTACCTACTATGGGTACTAGCTAGCTGGGTAATACTACTAGGCGACGATATATATACGTACCTATAGTATATTGATAAATACATGCTTATATACATAGAAAACACCCATGACTCAGGGACAAATATCTGTGTTCATCACACAAATAAATGCCCTTACCGGGATTCAAACCCAGGACCATCGGCTTCATAGGTAGGGTCACTGAATGGTCACTACCCAGCACTAGCCCAGACCGGTCGTTATACATGCCTTCCATGACATCTCCATCCTTTAATTTTTACTTCTAAGTATTTAAGTAATCGTCGTATCGTGCCGATTTGTGCCACCAACATGAAATAAGAAGAAATCATCTTCTGTTCTCAATCATCGTCATATTAAATATCTTCTTATTTTACTAAATTTGGACCTTTTTCATTCGTTCTTTATTCTGTTTAACTTCTTTCTTCTATCCGACGCCTTTATCTCACGTTAAACGCACAGTAGGTGTTGTGTGCGGTCTTTTTTTCTATTTTCCCGGATCCGGACCGGATCCGGTGATTTTAAGCGGATCCGGTAGCTCCAAAAAAGTGCCGGATCCGGCCGGATTACCGGATCCGCCGGACCGGATTGCAATCCCTACTCGCAACGCTCCTGATTCAAAAATGGAATCTTTCGTTTGCTCGAGTAAAAGTATAAGTATTATCATCATCATCATCATCATCATCTCAGCCATAAGACGTCCACTGCTGAACATAGGCCTCCCCCTTGGACCTCCATACGTGCCGGTTGGAAGCGACCCGCATCCAGCGTCTTCCGGCGACCTTAACAAGATCGTCTGTCCATCTTGTGGGTGGACGTCCTACGCTGCGCTTGCTAGTCCGTATTATCACGAGGGGTTAAACAATTACTTTGTCCCCTTGTTAAATAAATAACTATTACTAATCGTAAATCTTTTCTTCTCGCGGACGTGGCAGGCCCAGACGGAGATGGCGGGACGACTTCATCAGTAACTGATCGGAAAAAGCACAACAACGGGAGTTGTGAAAATCAAGGGAGAGGCCTTTGCCCAGCAGTGGGACACTATAACGGACTAAGAAAAAAAAACATTTCTTCTATCAAAATTTAGTTTAATGTCAATAATGCACTTAATATATGTCACTAACTGTCTGAAAACCCATCGTAAAATTGCGCTTTAGAGACAATCAATAACGTCTGTTTCCTCCTTAGATAAGTTCAGACTCAATGCAGATTGCAATAGAAGATTGTACACAATATGCATACTTAACCTTTTGACCGCAAATTCTATTGCGATATGTAGGTATAGCTAAATATACCTACTACTACAATATTTGTATGTGATTTCACATTTCGTAATTGAAATTTCGTAATTTCGTAATCGTAATTGAAAACGGTTTTACAAAGTTTATAAATGTTGTAATTCAATACTTAAGTAAAGATTAATTTGAGGTCAAGTGAGGTAAGATAAGAGAAATAGTTTATTTTGGCCAGTCGAGATGGTCCTCCCCTGACTACTGTCAACAATGTTTTTTTAGGGTTCCGTACCCAATGTGTAAAAACGGCACCCTATTACTAACACTCCGCTTTCCGTCTGTCCGTCTGTCTGTCACCAGGCTGTTAAACTCGAGAACCGTGATAGCTAGACAGTTGAAATTTTCACAGACGATGTATTTCTGTTGCCGCTATAACAACAAATACTAAAAACAAAATAAAATAAATATTTGAGTGTGGCTCCCATACAACAACCGTGATTTTTTTGAGTTTTTTGCGTAATGGTACGGACCCCTTCGTGCGCGAGTCTGACCCGCACTTGGCCGGTTTTTTATGATAGAGGAGGCAAAACGAGCAGACGAATCGCCTTGTGGTAAGCGATTAACGTCGCCCAGGGACCTGCAACACCAGAGGGGTTACAAGTGCATTGCCGGAATTTATGAAGGGAGTACGCTATTCTCTTGAGAGGTAGATGGTCATATCGGTCCGGAAATACTTCGCGCGATAGTTCTTTCCACAGTTTAGCTGTGCGGGGTAGGTCAGGCAGTGGGGAGACACTCCTGACTTCGCGTAAACTCGGCTCCGATCGGCTCAGCATTGCTCCGAGCAATTATTACGGTTGGCACCACTTGACGTCCTTTTGCGTGCACGACCACAGATAAGATAATCACTTGAATTTTGACAACCCTAAATAGCCGAAAGGGATAGTTCCATACATTAGAAAGGGATAGCATGATTTAACCCTGAATCGCTGTCAAACTTCGGCTTTGTAGGAAGTGTCCTTTCTGTACGGTAGTATGTACTATGTATTCTGTGGGTCAGGTAGGAAGACTCTAGAGAAACCCACAATTGAGGACTGACAACCATCAATGACGACTAGATATAATATATATATTTATATAATATATACCACGTGTCCCAAAATTCAACGATAAGCTGGCACCAGAAGATGGAACTGCTCATGACTACTCGAGGAAAAAAAATTAAAAAATATATCTCAATTTATTATGGAATTACAAAAAAATTAAAATCGACACCCCTAATGGTATTTTTAGCGACATTTCTAAAATTTTTCAAATATTTCTGTTTTTTTTTTTGTATCGGCAACCTAATTAGCATTGCTATACACCACAACCCTTAAAAATACCAGAATACATGTAGTTACGATATCCATTTTTTTTGTAACTCCATAATATATTGAGATATATTTTTTTATTTTTTTTTCCTCGAGTAGTCATGAGCAGGTCCATCTTCTGGTGCAAGCTTATCGTTGAATTTTGGGACACGTTGTATATATATAGAGTTCAATGTATTGATCATACTAGATAAACAAGATTACAAAAATAGTTATCGAATGAATACTAAAGAGATTTTATTAAAATATCTCCAGCATGACATTTAGTGTCAGCGTGGATGTCAAACAAGAAATTTTGCCCCCAAGGCGTACCGTATATATCTTCGATTGGTTTCTACTCGCGTTATGGCTGCTTCATTTGTTACCCATTCTGTAAAGAAATAAGTTAGTATAGTTAGACCAAGAAAAGTCAGCAGCGATTTTGATAGCCCACGCAGTGCAATTGTTATTTATACGTCATAATTTCACAGACGTTTGACGTTTAAAGGGGCCCACTGATTAACAGTCCGCCGGACGGTATCGGCCTGTCAGTTAGAACAAAATTTTGACAGTTCCGAACAACTGACAGGCCGATACCGTCCGGCGGACTGTTAATCAGTGGGCCCCTTTAAATAACATTTGCACTGCGTGGGCTATCAAAATCGTGGAGAATTTTCTTGGTTTAATGGATGACTTACGTTAGACCGGGCCGGAGCTTCCGGCGCATTGTTTTCTATGGAAAGCATCACATGATCGCCTGTCATGTCAAAGAAAAGTAAGCGCCGGAAGCTCCGGCCCGGACACGGCCCGGGCACGGTCCGGTCTAACGTGAGTCATTCTAAAGGGGCCCACTGATTAACAGTCCGTCGGACGGTATCGGCCTGTCAGTTAGAACAAAATTTTGACAGTTCCGAACAACTGACAGGCCGATACCGTCCGGCGGACTGTTAATCAGTGGGCCCCTTTAACTGTAATGTCCGACCGAACGGTTTCCGCTTAAACCAGAGCTAAACCGAACTTTCGGTTTCGGTAACGGCTAAAAATCCGATTTCGGTCGGACACTACAAATAAGCAAGGTACCTACGACTTAGTAAAATGGTCCTGGATAAATAGAAACTAATAGCAAGAAAAAGTGCCTATTTTTTGAACTAGGGAAATATTAAAATTGGAAATCAGTGGCAATCAGTAGCTGTTTTAGTACAAGCAAAATAAAAATTTCTAATTCAAATTTCAAATTCACATCACATACAAATAAACTAACCATTAGATATCTAATTCCATAAAAGTTACTTGCCACTGGATATTCAGGAAGACCGGGTCACTCACGCGAGGGATCATTTTAAAATATTTAGTCTCACGGAAGTTTTCATTTCATTTCTGTTTGATTTATACAGGATGATTTTATTATGTTTGACCATACTCTGAGGGGTGGATTTGTAGGTTATACTGAACAACTATTACTACTGCTGTTCCATAGAAAACATTGACATGTGATTCACCGAAATGTTTGAGACGGCATATATTTATTGCGTTTTCGGGGTTAGCCCCATAGTAAAAGTTGTTAAGTGTACCTGAGTGATTCTTAAAAAAGTGGCATCGACAGGTTAAAGTAAATGAATATATATATATATATATATGTATATGAGTAAGTGAATGAATTTTATTTTTTTAACTTTTAATAATGAAAAATATGTTTTACCACTGCAAGTACCTCAAATTTTCAAAAGGGAACGGAAAATGAAGAAGTTATTTTCAAGACATACACTAACCTATACATTGAACTCAGGTTAAAGATAAGCAGGTTACAGTAAAAAATCCATTCATTTTTATTTTTTCCCTTGAACGGATAATAATACGAATGTCTCACTTTTAGCATAGATGAATAAACCTCCATACAATATTAAAATGATATTATTACATTAGTCCCCATACCAAATTCGTAAAATAATCGAGACAAGTTAAAGTTAACATTCCGTTACAAAACCCCAGATTTCTGCCTTTAACCACTTGTCTCTACGAAACTACGACACTTGGGTCATAATGGTACCCTACGGTGGTTAGCTTGATACTTACCTAATATTTTGCCATAGTTATGATCTAAATATTTTTTTCTGTGTATGAGTTAGATGCAATACCGCGCATGTACAGGTTGGTACAGGTTAACAGAGAAAATATCCTTGGACAAACTTCTTGCGTGAATATTGTTGTAAAAAATATATATATAAGGTCTGTGCAAAGTACATTTTAAAAGGTGTTGTTTATGTTATTATATAGCATGATATTTTATTAACATAAATTGGTGCTTATAAAATCTAAAGAACTAAAACTGGAAGAGCGATGCTTTTGGACAAGACAGGTTACAGTAAAAAATGCTACTCTTTATTTTTTATAAATATAAGTATTAAATTTAAATAAAAATAATGACTTGGCCTCGATAAACCTTGTTTTAGTTTATCTAGATACATTTTTGTTTCATATGAAAAAGAGCAAATAAACATACATTCAATTCAAAAACTCGATAACAGGTTAAGATGCCACTATTTTGAGAATCACTCACCTACTCACATACTACCCTCAAAGTATGATCAGAAATAACAAAATTATCGTGTATAACTTTTTACTTGCTTATAAAACCAAAAATATGCAGAGAAACCAACGACCGTAACAAGAATACAACAATGTGCTTAAAATGCAAAGCGGGCTCGATACAAAATGATTCAATCTTTTTGTTTGTGCTATCGAGAAGGTGTTAATTATATTAAGATGGCCGCGAGATACGGGATAAATATCCCATCCTTCGGGACAGGTGGCAAAGCACACAGATTCTGGTAATTTTGTATCATCGTCATCGCCCGAGAGGTATCCGCACTCGATAAAAGCATCCCTCAAGGATGTTGTGTTCATATGGTGCTGCGCCCATCCAACTGTTCCTTATAATTTTGAATAGGGAGCCAGATTGCATCCAAAGTTAAAACGGCCGTTTTTGTTTTGAGTTCATAAGATCGACGAATCAAGCTACATAAAAACTAGTTTGATGTATTAAAAGGTACTTAAATACAAAATACAGTACGTAGCGGCCCCGTTTTTTAAATATCTTTCGTTAAATTTAAATAATCACGATTGAGGTTCAGTTCAGCTAACTTTTACTGTAAAATCTCTTACAGTTTCAGACTTTCCCTTACTAGATTTAGACCAAGGGAAGTCTGCATCGATTTTGATAGCACACGCAGTACAAGTGTTAATTATACATCATAATTTCATAGAAGTTTAAAATAACAGTTGCATTACATGTGCTATCTAAATCGTTGCAGACTTCCCTTCGTCTCTATCTCATTTAGATGGAACATGTATTACTCATAGGGCGGTATTGCACAGGCTGCACTGCTGTTAGCAACCCATTTACTGAGCAGGTGACGACGTATTGATATTTCAATGAATGTGAAATGAGCCGGGATGTTTATGACGTGTAGTAACTGTAATTTGTAGACCACTTGGTCTACAAGTGCTTAACTATTGGAAACTTTCGACACACACGTGCTCCAAGTGGGACGTTGAAACAGACGAAATACATGACAATGTTGACAGCGTGAGATATTGGGATTGGTTGTTTATAAGCAAACCCCATTTTCAATGTTGCAGTTCATTGAAAATAAGGGCTGGCAAAAATACTTAGCCTGAGTTCGCCTTTAGTACATAACTTCGCCTTAATGGGCGTTAAGCCCGTCAAGTAATTTGACATTTAGGAAAAGTTGTGATATAATTTTCTGATTAAAATAATAGATTATGCAAAGATGTCATGGGTGGCAAAGTCACGAGTATTTTAGATTTTTTTTGGTTATGAATCTTTATTTACCCGAAAGTCTACCCTTTACCCTAACGAATTTTCCCAAATCAAATGAAATTAGTGGAAAAATGTACAAAACAAAAGCCAATTCCAAGTGGAATATTCATAAAAACATTACACTCACAAATGCAAAGATTTAAGAGCCAAGACTGACAGGACAACCTCCCACGCCTAACTTACCATTTTCCGTTAAATTCTAAACTGGCAAAATAATCAAAGGCAATTTATTTTCTGATCCATAATGCTTTCTAGATTTGTACCGGAGTATTATATAGTGTTGCTTTACAAAGTGCTATATTTATTTTACCTATAGGTAGGCAAGATCATGCACCTTATTCGCTCTTGAGCTGTATTCTGAAGTAAGAAATTGCTGAACCTATGACTTTAACTGATACTACTGTCCCAGGTATTGGTCGGACTGTGATTTTTTCCTGCAATTCAGAGCGTCGAAGAGTAATCAGATTTCTTTTGAGGTCAGTAGGTTGTTATTGGAATAAACTTGGCAGTTTTGTTATAATCCTCACACGACAAAGGTCCACTCACCCCAAGGTTTGCCAGTCTTCATATCACCAATCGTAAGTAAAACGAGTCGAATTTACCCATAAACCTTTAACAACGACGTCCACACGAAAAGCTCTAAATCAGATCTGTAATGATGCCGACCGGTTGCCTTTTTCGAAATAATGACATATGTTTCGAGCGAACACCTACATTTTGACATGTCTGGCACATTGCTTCTAAAGGTACCGACGGAAAATAAATATTTTTGGAGTCTTGCGTAAGTTTCGCTGTTTTTGTAAACCTTCAATTTATATCTCAAACGTCATAAATACATTTTATAAAAAATGTATGCTCATTATATTATACTTCTTTGCCTGAGTTTTTTCTTTTATTTTTAGATATATTTTGCCTTAGATCTACGACATTGAAATACATAATTGTCACTACTGGGCTAAGATATTTGAGGTAATTTTGAACCATACTACCAAACATACGCTTTTGGACTATGGTTAGTTTTACGGTAGATCTATTTTATCATCTTCTGTCTCGATCGCGGCCTTAGAGCCCGTACCAGAGCCTCTACCATCAGTTTTAACATTGACATAACGCTCACGTCTACGTAATTTACTTTCTGTACTATTGCTCGCATATGCGAGTACGAGCGAGATGCATAGAAAGTAAGTTACGTAGACGTGAGCGTATATGTCAATGTCAAAACTGATGGTAGACATACAGGAGTCAGAGACAGTTTCAAAACTGACATAGGTATACACTAACGTCTACGTAATTTACTTTCTATACATCTCGCTCGCACTAATATGCGAGTACGAGCGAGATCCATGGAAAGTAAGTTACGTTCTCGATAGCGTTTATGTCTGTGCCAAACTGGTGGTAGCCACACTGGGCGAAGATATTTGAGGTAATTTTGAACCATACTACCAAACATACGCTTTTGGTCTATGCGTGGTTTTACGGTAGATCTATTTTATCATCTTCTGTCTCGATCTTTCCACACACTGCCACATAGGTCTATTTATTGACTTGTTCTGTTTTTCTGACGCTACAAGCAGACAAACAAACCGAGATAATGAATGCAGCTCTGATTTACCACCAATTGTCTTCCAGGAGCACTCGGTATTTTTAGTCCACTAATTACTGGCCGAGCTGACTTGTTCGAGTTACTTGACTAGAATGACTAGTCACTTGAACCACAGAATAAATAATAGTACTACACCGTACAGTCAGCAGCAGAAGTTGCTAAGCGGGCCAGGTGTTCAAAATGATCTTGACGCAACTTTATTGTTAAGAGAATAAGAGCGTAAGAGTGTAGATTTTTTATCATTTTGATTTGGTTGTTGTTTTTTTTTATACATATAATCTAGACTGCGTGAAATACAACATGTCTCAGGCATGAAGACCGTAATAATCGTTCGGTTTCGCTATTTTACTTCGATAAAAAATGATTGCTATCGTTAACATTGTGATAGGCTTATCAGCTTATCGTTAGCCGTAAAACGCACTGTCTCAAGCAAATTTAACTTTCATTGCGTGTAATTAAGGATTATTTTGGAATGCAATTAGGAGAGGAAGATTATTGGTTACAAAGGTAAACAATTTCTAGCGTTTTTCAGCTGAAGTGAAAATGACACAGTGTTTGGGGATGTACACACGAAGGCGTTATTGGTAAAACTGACACTGCTTTATTATCGGACCTTAGAATGGACGGATTAATATTCGGTACCTAAAACGCCTGCCTATTTTAGGGCAAACAATAACGGTAAGTACAAGTGTGTTACGGTTTTAACACAGGGATCTATAAGTAAGTTTGTTAGTTATCGTCATTTAGAAACACATATATCAAAAAATATATGTATGCTTCTGCTTCGTGGTAAATTCATGTTAGGGGAATTATTTACATAGTAGGTACCTACAACTAATCTAGACAAACATTAGCCATATCTGACCAATCGTCTTCCTTGTATTATAAGTATAGAGTCTGTGCGGAAAGAGAAGAGTCGTAGAATGTATGGGCTCTTAGGCTCCCTTACATTCCACGACTCTTCTCTATCCGCACATAGGTACTCTACCTGTAATGTTGCATTGCCAACAACGCCAGCGGGTGTGCACACAACAATCTGCTTCCGTCCATCATCTCAGCTCACAGCATCTAATTTATCCACGATATTGGATTAAAATCCGACCAAATTCAAAAGCCAAAACCTCTACAATGCACTCTAATCTTAGCCGTATTCTCAATTGAGTTGTATTGAAAGTGGTGGACAAGTCAAGTCGTCTTTTGTATTAAAAATGTTTTTAACCGAGAAAGAGATAGTATTTCTGTTTTTTCTAGTTATGGTGCTGTTTCTGGTGTGGTCGTACTTGCAAATATGTGATTTGTTCGTGGGGCGGATCGTCTATAAAATATTTAGTAAGTATTTATTTGTATGTTTTAACCTCCATGAAGATCAGTGTTCGTGATTAGTGGGAATGTACAGTTTTCAGATTAAAAAGGTATTCAGTCGTAACGGCTATGTAACAATGACGCGGTGTCTTATCTTAATCTGTTAAAAAAAAAGTCGATAACTGGCTCCTGACGGTACTGCATGGATACTATGGATAGCCATTCAAAACAGTAATCACTACCTATTCCTATAGGTATTTCCTTTTCTTCATGAGAATCATGAGATTTAGGAAAAGTGCTCGACCCTCTAAAATAAGGCAAGCCGATTGGAATCGAGTTCTGTGGACGCCCGACACTGCTGTACCATAAAATAGATAATTAGATACTAGATACATATATCTACAATAATATTTCTATCTACAGCTTGATTGTCTTTCAAAGTAATTTTACAAAACATTATCCACTATTAAGTCGGCGGATTATTTCTCAGTATACATAGTGTAATCGGAAAGGAAATTAAAAAAATGTTAGTCATATTATAGTGACGAAGTTTTCGTAGGTTACGTGTATGTACCTACCTGCCTAGGTGACATTTCAGAATTGCTGACTATCAGTGGAATAAAAATAATACTTTGTAACACTAACTAATTATAGGTAGGTAGGTATTTATTTCCGAAATCAAACAAAATTCTATTAATAAAATTACTTGCGTCGACAGAAAACACCAATGGAAGCTTAAATAATGTATGGATATGGTCACGTAGCTTTTCGTAGCATCTTTTATCCATGTCGTAGTAATTTTCATCTTGGCTAGGCACGCTGAGGGCGCTGAGCATTAACGTACCTATATCTCAGGACTGGACTGTACAGCGGTGTGACACCGCTACAACGCGATTGGTTGATGAGTTCGCATCACGCGCGCGATTGGTCGCAACTAGTTGCGTTAGACTGCACGATTGGCTAGAATTCGTGAGTGACACCACTGAACTAGTACCATTTTTAGTACCCGTAAGGCCCGTCCTGAGGTATACGTCAATGGCGCTGAGAGTCTCAAGTGTACCTACGTGTGTGTATACAACGACGATAAAGTTTCACCCTCTCAAAGTTTAACTTGTTAAACATTGCATGCAACACAGAATTTTTGTATAAACTACGAGCATTTATTGTGATAAGACTTTAGTCTAAGATTAAAACTAATTGCTATACCCTGTCCGGGTACATGTTCACATATGTGTAGTGTGTACCTTGTATACTTATAATGTTGTAGGTACATGATTGGAATGATTAAATGTTTTGGATCCCTTTGAGTCCCAAATGTACATACTTACCTATAATTTATTCTAGATATAAAAAACCCTTCCGCGACTTATCTTTGTATTAATTAAATCGTATCGTAGATACCCGATATCTGCACTTAGATAATATTCGTATATACGGGTAGTTGTATCGCGGATTTAGGAACGAAACAAGCCATGGATGGATATATTTTGTTCCTGCCATTCTTCTTTATTGTGTTCTTATATACGGTGACGTGTTTGTGCTTAAGATGCTGTGAGATATTTGGTAAGATTTTCTTTTACTTTACACAAAGGTCTTGTAACACTTTGGCCCGTGAAAAGTGCCAAATTCGATATGATTTTGCCCGCAAACAGGAAGCGGAAGTATGGCTGTGGCCCTGGGGTCAAAAAGTTTGGAGACCCCTACTCTTGGTATCGTCGAAGTACTTACTTAGATTTAAAGAACATCACAAATAAAACAAATAGTGAAATTCATTAGAGTTTGAAGTCTATCGTGTAAATCTTTGCTGATTAGTTTTAACTACCTATGTTTTTCTTTGCCACTGAGCGTAGGTAATCGTGTTATCGTGAATAATATCACTGGTTAATTTTCAGTTGAAGTTGTTTTGGTAATTTTTAGCTTCGTTTGAGGAGAGAGTACCTTCGTTAGAGAGCAGCAAACCAAATAGTTTATTTAGGTACATACAATTTTTTGGTTAGGTATGTCACTTTTAGTGGCCAAAACCTTATCGATAATTGTGTATTGTCCTGCACAACTGTTTTGAGACCCGTACGAAATTATTATACTTACTTACTATTGACAAAATTGCCAAAAAAGTAACTTAAAACTTTTCATTAATTTAACGGGGCAAGAGGAACAGTCACTAAATAAATTATGCCTCATAGCGTGCTCATAGCTCACCCAACTATTCCTATTTTTATCAATGCTATCGTAAGTTTATTGAACACTTAATCATATGTACATCATATTATTATTGGTACCTGATGCCTGGTGCTGAGGGATAAGTTCGCCTTTGTACTTCTTACTAATTGTATGTTATTTTTGATATGTCTTTTTGTACAATAAAGAGTTTACTACTACTACTACTACAAAGTTAATGCGATAGAATTACTACACATTTTATTGTTTAACAGCGCCATCTAGCATCGAGTAGCAGAACTAACACCGCTTGTAGCAACTCATTTTCTATTCATGATTTAGTTTTACATGCCGATTACAGATGGCGTGGCGTGACTAAACATGTAAACAAGACGTGGAGTCAGCAATACTTTTGGCCAATGGCTTAGGCAAACCTTAAAGGGCCCACTGATTAACAGTTCGTCGGACGGTATCGGCCTGTCAGTTGTTCGGAACTGTCAAAATTTTGTTCTAACTGACAGGCCGATACCTTCCGGCGGACTGTTAATCAGTGGGCCCCTTTAGCACTTTTGTATACATTTTTTTATGCCTCAGGGGTAGTAGGCGTGTCTAGAATTAGAATAAAATACAGCATAACTTATGTTGGTTGGACAATTCTCTTATTTAGTAGCTAGTTCTTTTTTACAATTTATGAAATGATAATGAAATAAATAGTGAAAAAGCACGGTAAATACGCTATTTGCTATAATATCGCCCTCTAACCCACTCTGGGCGAGTTAACATAGATAGCAAAGCAATGTACTTTAATTTCCATATATGATTACAATATGCCTTTCAACGTTACCACGTTACGTAGTTTAGCAGTCAAAGCAAACAATGAATAGCGCCATCTACAAATCTACATCACTATCTTATAAAACAAAGTCCCCCGCCTCGTCTGTCTGTTTGTGTGTTTGTTCGCGCTAAACTCAAAAACTACTGAACCGATTTTTATGCGGTTTTGACCTATCAATAGAGTGATTCTTGAGGAAGGTTTATGTATAATTTGTTAACTCGTGCGAAGCCGGGGCGGGTCGCTAGTCAATGATAAGATTGATGAAACACGCATTGTTGTATGGATATTGTGTGTCTTATAGGTGTTAATTAACTAATTGTCTCTGGCGTGACTAAACAAAATGTCGTTAATTGAATTAATTTACGCGCATTACTTTCCTCACTCACTTTCCTTATTTACTTTTTTTTCCTTTTGCATTACATTTCTGCGAAGGCAGTATCAAAGACATATGTAACTTCGTATAAGACGAATAAAGTCTAAGGAAAAAACGTGCCTCGGAATTGAAGCAAAAGTCATTCTCGAATAGATGTCGCACACACCTTTAGCCTATCCTCGGCTAGATGGCGTGACGACACCGTTTCATATTTAACAATTTTAACACATAGATATCAGTGAATGAACATGGATCAAAATGATATAAAAATAATAAAATCATTTATCCATATATATACATGTTTTGATAACTCTATACGTTTTCATTTTGAGTTTTAGTCGTGTGTCGATAGATGGCAGTAAATTTACAGTGACTACAAAATTTACAATGACAGGACCCCTCTATACTATCTATTCTTTTTGGCAGTATTAAGTTGTGATGAGATAAATTAAGTACCTCTACCTACACATACAATAATCACCTTATAAAACAAAGTCCCCCGCCTAGTGATCCAAAAGACTCGAGCCCTGTTAGCTCTAAAAAAAGGCTCACAGGGCTCGAGTCTTTTGGATCACTAGTCTGTTTGTGTATTTGTGTGTTTGTTCGCGATAAACTCAAAAACTACCGAACGGATTTTTAAGCAGTTTTGACCTATCAATAGAGTGATTCTTGAGGAAGGTTTAGGTGTATAATTTGTTAACCCGTGCGAAGCCGGGGAGGGTCGCTAGTATTAACTAATTGTCTCTGGCGTGACTAAACAAAATGTCGTCAATGGACTTAATTTACGCGCATTACTTTCCTTATTAAACATTAGGTAAACATTACATTTCTGCGAAGGCAGTATTAAGTTGTGATAAGATAAATTAAGTATACCTACATATACATTATACAATTAATTAACAAATACAATTATAAGCTCATTGGTAAACTTACTCATGGTAAGTGCAGTGGGTTCAGCAGTTTTTGAAAAATCTTGGCGGTTTTTTACATCATAATATTCATAATTATATAGGTTAACAAAAAATATAAATATTACATGAATAGCTATTGTATCTTGAGATCTTTCTCTCGTAATTTCAACGTTATAAGGACATCATGTTTGTTATTCATTTTAAAGTAAAATAATAATTTAAAGTACTTACATAAATGTTTAGGTAAACAACTCGGGGAAGAAAATGAATAGAATCTGTAGGTACGTAAACAGAATATCATTACAAAATATTTATTTATTTTCATTGTCCTGATACGATACGTAATGTTCACGTTTACGCTATTAATATAAATTCATTGTACACGATGTCTAATACTTTGCTAATACAAATAAAAATAAAAATAAATACTTACAGGTGTAATATTAAGACAAAAGTGGAAGACCGCGCGTGACCGCGCGAAATTTCTTTTCTTTTCATACGAATGTAAGTCCTCATTCTCCTCTCTGGATATTAACATTATCGAAAATATTTTGACACAATTTCATATAATAGAGTCTGTTCGGAAAGAGAAGAGTCGTAGAATGTATTGGGTCGCACAGACTCTACATATTAACACTTATTGGCTCCTTCGTTTGTTTTTTTTCGAATTTTTAATCATTACGTATATCAGAAGCATAATTAGGTATATTGAATTTGATTTCACTCCAAATCTTTACAATAGTAAAAAAATATAAAAAAGTTAAACGCAGGGGCATATCTATGGTTAATGTATATACCTACATCAAATTATGTAAAAATATTTTCCACAATGCCAATATGCAGAGAGAAAAGTGGGGATTACGTTGGTATGAAGAAGCGGTCGTCCCATTTCCTCAATAAGTAGGTACTCGACAAGTATAGTGCATAACGAAAACACAAAAACAATCACTACGCGCCCAAGCTTGACCTTTAGTTACGTTACGAAGCTCCAACCAAGGAGACCGTTTTTTATCAATGAATCTCGGCGGCAACAGACATCTCTACGGATTGTTTGTAGTTGAACACACTCCATTCAAGCGGATAAACGTCAAATAAACGTCAATTTGCGATAAATATATCGATAAATAATACGCGCGGCGGTTCAGAAACGCAAATAACCGGTCTACTCAAACGCGTTCAGTCCTAATTTTGAAAAAGCTCGAATTATATTTAAAAATAGTAGCCGCGAGTGAATACCTAACAAATGTTTTATTTTTAATTGAATCTCACACGAAGTGGCTAGTTTTCAAAGACTGAAAAAACAAAATAAAAATAAAACAAAATGGATCAAGAAAGTTCGATGGACATTAAAATTGAGAGTGATTTAAGAAGGGACCCCTATTTATATGGACTTATACCTGTTTGTATTTTAGTGATAGTTGTTTTTGTACGAGTCACATTTGTTATATGCAAAAGCTATGGTAAGTGTTGATATTTTTTATAATCAAACAAATAATTAATCTCTCTCTACCTGTAATCTACCTGTATTTAAAGTGAAATAACTTTTTATCTCTATCAAATACCTAAGAAAAAACGGTAGTAAAAAACATATATAATAAAATATTTATTTGTTTATTTAACCTTTATTGCACAAAATATGTACAAATGGAGGAATTAATTTGTAGGTACCTACCCATATATTATTTTCATTAAACAATAAATACCATGACAAAATGCTAAAGGACATGAGTGAGTGCAAGTTATCCGAGCACGATGTCGTGGACAGGGCGAAGTGGAGAAGGTTAAGCAGGAAAGCTAACCCCACCACCATGTGGGATAGATAGCTAGGAAGAGAGATTATTAAACAATAAATACCAATTCAAATTATATATAGCTAGTGCAAAAAAGTATTTCAGATTTTTTTTTATAAAAAGGTTACTGATTGTTTAAAAATTGCTTGTAAACATTCAATGAAACCAACATATTTATATTGCTTACATTTGCTTACCTAATCCTATATTATACTTAGATATAATTGCTTAGTAGGCAATGCTGTTATTTTTATGACAATTTATTATCCAGATATAATTTTTAGCCGCACAAACTCGAGTACTTAACTTGAATAATTTGGTATTTTATATTCTGTGAGGTTTTCAGGTGAAGGATGTCAACGTTTTGAAACATGTTAAATGAAATTAGGCTAATAGCAATCAAATCACCTCTAAACGATAGCACGTGTCAACAAAGATGTGTAAAAAAATTGTATTAGGTCAACATTAAAAGGGACATTATTAATAATAATAATTTAAGACGGCTAGAAAAGTTGAATCCTTCAATTTGTCTACTTACTGATTGATTTAACCTAAAGGCAAGGTACGATTTCTTTTAAAGCTAGGTTAGAAATTAGTAAGAATTACAGTAAAGATATCGGGAAAAGTACTAATTACCAAACACCGTTATCAATGTTGCAATTCATTGAAAATTAGGGTTGCCAAAATTATTTCCCGCTGGGTCCAATAACTTCACACTTAAGGAAACAAGGGTAGATTTTGGAATTCCCAGGTACGTCAGCAGCAGAAGTTGCTAAGCGGGCGAGGTGTTCAAATTTACCTTGACGCGCTTCATGCGAGATCATGTTGAACACCTTACCCGCTTAGCAACTATTGCTGCTGACTGTACTCTGGTTGTGGTAATAAGGTGTTTTAGGACTTGGACTAATGTCCAAATAAAAACTTAATAATTTTTATTGTCGCAACGTTACTTTGTCTGGACATCGGATGACGGTAGCATGAAGTAGGAGGAAATGGGGTCATTTGAAGCATGATTTTTGGATGATTATAGGGGGGGTCAACTATCGTCAAAAATCGATGACGTAATTTATGGACAGCCCCAAATCGTTAACAAAAATATTTACTGTTGCAGCTAAATATGTTACTGCAATAATAACCGCAAGGCCTGAAATAATTAAATACCTGATCATAGTGAGCTGCCGCATAATTCACCACTCTATATGTCTCGTACGAGTACCTATGTAGGTACTCAAGATAGCCTCTTATCTGTAATTTTAAGATCTCACGGAGGAAATGACTAAAATACTTTGTCTACACTGTTATAAATATAATGCACCTACTTATGGAAATAATTCCATTCATGATCTTATTATATTAAAGTGTGGCAAACCATTACCTAAGGCAGTAGAAAATAATGTAGGCGAAAAGTCGATAGCCATATTAAATGTGCTTCAAATGGAGTTGAAATAATTGTTTTGTCAAAATGTATACATTTCATACAAACTGATATGCTCACCCTACCCGTTGAGACGATATTCTGACAAAACAACTCGAACCAGAACTCAGCCAGGTTCCGTTCTTTTATCACCTAGTATGTAGACTAGATAGAGCTGGTCTCTATCATCAAATCAGCTAGATGCCATATATCATTGTCACTGGTCTTTCATGATGATGATGATCGCGCAATTCACGCATTCCTGTTATCCTTCATCAGAGACACAGGGATCGCAGAAAAAAACTCCATTTTTCGCAATTGGTCGGACCGGTATTTTATTCATAAATATCAAATTTGAGGTGGATCAAATATCTCGAGTTGATTCCTTCTGGTATAGCTTTCAATGATCTACTTAATAAATTCTCGCCAAATGCATGTCGGACTACGTGTAATGCAGCATCTTAGCTATGAAAAACACGCATGCCAAAGGGTACATCTTCCCCTTTTTTAATACATGTCTTGTTTGTAAAAACTAGTAAAACGGATCATCAACGGGTACATGTAATAGTCGTAATAGACGTGATTTAATTCTATAAATATACATTTCCTTATCAATAACTATCAATATGTGTCAAATCCATATTTAACCAGATAATTCGCGAATGGTACTTGAGACGGATTTATTTCTGTTCAAAGGGACCGATATCAAGATCATGACTAGGCATCACATGCTTTCAATTTAGAACTGATCATGTGAGACTGACGATATTGGAGATACCGCTATTACGATTTTGTCTAGTACTTGATAAACTTGTTGCCTTTTGTTTTGACAAAAGAACTTTCATGAAAGATTTGTTTTCCAGCGTATCTTACTTACCTAAAATTCTACCGAAAATTCGGAATTGTAAGATAATCGCATGAACGAGTAAGTAGGATAAGATTTGATTTTTGTTGAAGTGTTTTAGGATGCACTTCCGAAGATGCGCTGTGTTGGCGGTGAGAGACCTGCGTTTATTTCGCAATCATTAAAAATCGATAAAAATCAACCAAACGGGCATAGCTGTGGTCAACCCTTCGTATGTCCTTGTCAAATTCTACTGAAATACAAGAATTTGCTATAAAAGTTCAGATAGAAAATATTCCTTCCATCTTAAAGGGGCCCACAGATTACCAGTTCGCCGGACGATAATAGCCTGTCAGTTAAACGCAAAAGGTGACAGATCCGAACAACTAACAGGCTGATAGTGATAGAGTGGGTCGCTTTCATTATTAATAGGAAATCGTGAAGGCTTCTTGCCGTGGTTTAATGTGAATAATAACGACTTGGATGATATGTCAACTTAACAACCCTGATGATTTGAATGTGACGAGAAGCGTACCTATCCTAGGGTACCTATGTACCTGTAAAACAGAAAATTTATACGAAAGTAATATAGTGAGTGACTTAACCAGACAGACTTTTCTCGAATTGCGGTTTTCCTTAATTATTGTAATCAGTTATTTTAATACCACGTTTGATAGGAAGATGTAGATAACTTATCTTATGTAAGTAAACAATTATCTTATGTAAGTAAACACTTATCTTATGTAAGTAAACATATATCGGTGGGGTAAACTGGCAGATAAGACTCCTAAATTAAACACTCGTCATAGGCAAATATTACGCAAAAACACTAAAACTAGACAAATTAAACCATAATAGTAAGAAAATAGAAGTCATAATGTATTAAAAAGAATTGGTACGACACGGGTATGACGAGATGTCATATTTGAACAGTCTAGTTTTCGTGACAATTCAGTGTTTTTGCGAGAGTCGGTATTGTACTGAAGTAGGGTTGTCACCATCACTGTTTTTTGTTGCTATACACAGTTACTAAGACCATAAGTACTCATTGTTAAACTACCAGAAGAAGGAATAAGATAAATACAGAATATCTTTCATGCTTTAAATAGTTTTGTTTGAAGCAACACTGCAAAAAGGATGAGCTACGTATAACCTTTAAGGAAGGTTTGGAAGGAGGAAAGAAGGAAGGAAGGCCTTTGCGTTGCTGCGAACGTCTTTTATATGAAAATACGAGTGTACGACCCTCATCTTATATATCGTATAGATTCTTCAAAAGTTTGATAAAATTGCAAAACTATTAAGGTTATAAATTATACTTTAGTAACTTAATGTAAATAATTGTTCTGAACATATGTGCAATGTGCAACGGTGGTGTCACGGGACAGATTTAGCGTCTGTGTGATCCACTAAACGGAACAAACTTAATTTTAAAAATAGCTTTTACTTTTTACGTTGCTTATGGAAATACTTAAATCAAAGAGACGCTTTCTGGATGTCATTTTATACATGACTTCGTGATCTGTCAATTAATGACCGGCAAAATAAGGGGCTGTCCATAAATGACGTCATCGATTTTTGTGGATTTTTGATCCCCCCCCCCCCTAAAATCATCCAAAAATCATTCTTCAAATGACCCCGTTTCCTCCTACGTTATGCTACCATCATCCGATGTCCAGACCCCCCCCCCCTAATTTAATGACGTAATTTATGAATAGTCCCTAAGGCAGTATTTCTACCGCGGATATTTGGCAGCCCTACCAAAATGGGTAGAGTCAGCTCCAAAAAGCACATAGGAAAACTATTTTTACCTTTTAATGGAAACGTGTTTGGTGAATTTTTTTTATATTTTTTTTTTACATTAAAATATTAAAATTTCGTATATTAAATCGTACCCAATATTTATTACGTGACATTATTATGTTAAATCCGTAGTTACATTCGCCTCTACAGGCCTTGCAACAAATCGCATGTAATGCTAGACACATTGCTGGTAGGTTCGAATTCTATTGATCGATCAAAAGCCGCAAAGTATCCAAAATCGCATGTGATTTGTTGCAAGGTGAGTAGAGCCCTTAAAAGACCTTGAGTATAATTTAAATGACGTCTACATACACAAGCGAAGTTGCGGGCAGAGGTCAAATAATTTACATTTAGAACCAGGTCATTAACTCGTATGCCGATTTTAGAAAACAAGTATCATGGTAAACTGAAATAAATGTCATATACTAAGAAAAAGTGACCAAGGCCTCCAGTGCCCCAGGCTGGAATCGAACCAGCGTCCTCTGCTATCGCGGCAGGTGCCTGAACCACTCGGCCACCGGGCCACAGCGACAGAGATGCGGGGCAGCTTAGAGATGGCCAGGGGGCGCCACAAGCCTTCAGTAGGAAGTGCATATACTTGGAAAATTTGACTAATGTCGCTGTGGCCCGGTGGCCGAGTGGTTCAGGCACCTGCCGCGATAGCAGAGGACGCTGGTTCGATTCCAGCCTGGGGCACTGGAGGCCTTGGTCACTTTTTCTTAGTATATGACATTTATTTCAGTTTATAATTTATATAGTAGTGTTTCTACTTGATAAAAACAAATTAAAATATTTTCTGAAAAATAATTTAATTTGTTCAAATACTTCAAAGTATCATGGTGTCTTAAAATAACTTCGCGATTCTTAATAAATTAACAATTATTGTTGACTGTACCTGTTTGGAAATAAAGTCACGAAGCGGGCTTGACTAATATGGGGAACGAAGTCAGTTTTTATGGTAATACAAGAAGATAACGAGTGAAGATCGTATAGCTACAGGATGTGTAGTACCATCTCATGGTTTAATATGAAAAAAACAGGCCAAGTGCGAGGCTGACTCGCGCACGAAGGGTTCCATCCATTACATAAAAAACGGCAAAAAATCACGTTTGTTGTATGGGAGGCCCACTTAAATATTTATTATATTCTGTTTTTAGTATGTCGTTATAGCGGCAACAGAAATATATCATCTGTGAAAATTTCATGAGATAGGTACTTACAGCCTGGTGACAGACAGACAGACAGACGGACAAACGAACAGCGGAGTCTTAGTAATAGGGTCCCGTTTTTAACCTTTGGGTACGGAACCCTAAAAAGGAATGAAACGAAGGGATGACATCATTATTCGTGTCATCGGCGTCAACTAATTTATTAAAACACTTTTAAAACTGGTAAGGTTGTGGATATAATGAAGATTCTTCATTCACTTACACGACCGATGACAAGGAGAAAGAACTTTTCTAAATGACATGACAATGAAATGTAATGACAATTGCTAGAGTTAGATCACGAAAAGTCTGCAGCGATTTTGATAGCACACGCAATGCAAGTGTTATTTTAAACGTCAAACTTCTAAGATATTATGACGTCTTAAATAACACTTGCACTGTATATGCTCCAAGCCCTTTCGCGCATGAGAGGAGGCATGTGCCCAGCAGTGGGACGTATATAGGCTGAAATGATGATGATGATGACTGTATATGCTATCAAAATCACTGCAGATTTCTGGCACGTATTTAACCGGTCAACTAATTAATCGAATTTGGGTAGTTTAAAAAAATAGAAATGTGTACTAAAATTAATAGTTTGGCAACAAAAACGGAGCCTTAAAATATATCATGAGTTATATTTTAATGCCGTTACAGCTTTTGATTATTTTTAGGCAGGTAACCAAGTATTTATTTGGCAACTGAATTATTATATTGGAGACCATTTATGAAGCACATTTTAAAAAGAAAGGGTATCTATTAATTTAATAATGAAGTTCTTTTAAAATATTTTGTTTGGTCATTACACGGTCAACCTAACACGCTCCTCCTCGCTTTGCTCGTCGTCGCACCTATCTGTTGACTCTAGCAGAACACAGTGGTAACTATTGAAATTAGTAATTAAAAATTTCAAGATCTAATGTATAATGGCCATTAGGCGTTGCATGATTAGAAATTTCGACTATAAGTATACTATACGTATTGGTAAATTAATTTAAGGTGTTTTGTGTAAAAAGTGTTCAATAAAGTCAATATTCATTAAATTTAACTGCTTTCGTGCTAAAATACTACCTAGCTGAAACGACATGCTCAATTATGACTATAGTTGATTACTTAGGTGTGAACAACTAGATGACAACTAAATTTTATGATCGCTTTACAATATTAGTTGCCAATTTATTATTTTAGTTGCCAATTTATTATTTTAGTCGCCAACCTATCACTTTAAGCTCCCTATAATTTTTTTGGGTGGCTTGATTTTGCTGCCAGTTTTTTTAATAATATGATGAGGCTAATATATTTTTTTTGGCGCTAAAATATGAATGCACAGCCACATTATATTATTATATGCCAAATGAAAGTTTCTGTTTAATATTTTAGTTGCCCGGTTAATAATAAGCCCAGATTTTTCTTGGTCTAACAGTAGCGACATACATTGAGTGTAAAATCATACTGTGATCATTTAGTAAAGTCTGAATAGCTTCCTAATCTCATTTAGTTTTTTTTTCTCAATATACAAGTTAAACGTTTTAACTGGTTGTTCCATATTTAGTTCTATAAATAAAGGAAATGTTTAAGATGGTAGTCGATAGATTAAAGAAATGCTAGTTTTATCACCGGTTTCACTTATCACCATGAGGAAACGTGAATATATTGACATTACAATTGATACGATGTACCTACCTGCTGGCCGACCTTTTACACTCACGGTCAGGGTATAATTACATTAATTACATCATTAGTAGGTATTTACTAGGGGCTACCACTTTGAGACTCCGCATTAATTATTTATTTCATGTTTATTTTAATGACGAATCAATTTTTTCTTTGCCCTTGTGTAGCAAACCGAACAGGCGTATTTTAATTTTTTCAACCAAAAACGTCACTTTTGTCGTCCAAAATATATGAAGGTACCTTTACTGAACGTGGATAATGCTTCTCAAGTCTCCAAGTACTTTACAAAGAGTAAGTATACTCATGCTCAACTACAAGCGTGCATGTGATTGAATTTCACAATAGAACCTTGACTGACTGTCTGTCTGAGTACAGAACCGGAATATCTATTGACATTGGATGTATGCAGCCGTCTTTTATACAACCTCGTGATCGTGAACGTTTTTTTTTATAAGTAATTACGAAACTAATATTTAATTTTACAAATGCCTCTAATAAGTGAAACCAATATTATGAGTGGATAATAATATACCTTCGCGTGGCAAATCTCTGCAGCCTGTATGAAAATGAAACTTTGTAATCTTTGTATAAAGTTACTCATCTTAATAAGACACTTAGGTACCTACTTAGTGACTTATTTATGAAAGTAGGTACATACTTATACCTACTCGCGACCTTAGGTGATGTTATACCTAATCTTCTAGGTATTCGATGCATTGGAAGTAACTAACTTCCTAATTTTCTGCTAATATTTACTACCCGTCGGTCTGCGCCGATACAGGTAACCTAATAAATCTAGGTCTCTATAGGGCACCTAAAGGCTATAAATCAATATCGCATTCAGGTAACTAGGGCACGCCAACGAATCGCAAAAGGTTCTTAGGATCGGGTTTTAATAACAAAACACTACAAGATGCCTACTAAGTCTGGACCGATAGAAAGTTTAAATAGTGGAAATAAAGAAGAAATCCAATTTACTAATGTTACCTACTCCATAGTTTCAAACTTTTTGGGAACAAACAAAAAAATATTAAATAATACACTTACACTTTGTAGGTATAATATTTCACTTTTAGTTAAACCATCTGTTTCTTTTCATTTCGCCAGTTTTAACTATCGCAAATAATGAAACGTTACCCTATAAAATTCTATTGTAATTTACCGCATTGTTTAATTAATTAAGTACTGCGATGTAGGGCAGGACCTACTACAATAAAATTGCTAATGATAACCTACATACAGTTAGCACTTCAGTTATTTAGAAAACTGTAACGCACTACCGCTGATCTTTTCGTAAAGTATAGTTATAGCAAATGTTTAGCTCTCCTAATGGCTCGCTGTCTGTAATCTTAATGTAAAGTTAATTTGTCAAATTATATTACATAGAGTAGGTAACCATAAAAGGTAAAACCAAAAAAAAAAAATATTACTTACCTACACATTGGTAAGGCAAAATCACTTATCTCACCGTTTAATTAAATAGATAAAAGATCCGGCTGCCATTTTTAGATAAATAATCAGATGGAGCAAATGCAATTACTTAAGAGTAAATATGAACAACTTCTTCAGAAATACAAGTACATACCTAAATAGCTAGATGGCAAGGAATGTAGCATTTGGGTGCATACATTTATAAAGTGCGTATCAACAAGAAATCTTCTGTTGTATTCTCACTTAAGAATACTATTTATAGGTACCTCAAATCAAGATACAGTCACTCTCGAAACTTAACAACATCAATAGATAAGTCTATATATAGCTCATAGATAATGATAAATAAAACATGATCTACCTTTTATTAGAGATAGGAACAAATGTTGCAAATTTGTACGTTGGTATTTGGTAATAATGTCCCGACTTTCTGTAAAGCATGACCAGTAATATATGATCATTGTCAAGAGGGCGTTGTTATTCTTATTTAGCAGATGGGCACCACGAACATACCTAGATAAATTATTTTGTCCCCAGTGAAGACTTTACGTTTAAATTGTTTTTTTTTTGCACAAGTATGCTAACCATCTTTTTTTCTTAGCTTTCCTTAAGATATTTTCCTTCACCGAAAACTAGCTCTAGACAAAACAAAAAATAAAAATGATGATACATGTTGTTATAATAACTAGAATATTCCGAATTGCATTCATCTGAAATGCCTGTGTATACTTCAACGCTTTTAGTAGTGCAAAGCTTCAAAAGCTAATCTTATCGAAAAACTAGCATAATCGTTCAAGATAAATACCTAACAAGATAATATAAACATTTAGGCCATTAACATAACAGTGTTCTGTTGGGATTATCGCATCAAACTCAAAACTGTAGAACAGAAAAATACAAAAGTTATTAAAGAGTAGTATTTACTTGTTGAAATAATGAATTCGTCCGAACTTGACGATGACCAAATAGAAGAAATAGCAAGGAGAGGGTGGCTTAAACTATTATCAATTATTGTGATTGCCATCTTCCTAATTCTGTGTATTATATGGAACTGCTATAAAGCCAATAAAAGAATGTAAGTACTCAACTTTACATTAATCAATATATAGAGTAGGACCAAATAAACGATTATTCATCAAACAGTATAAATTAAGGAAAGCTGCATGTTAAAGTTAGTCTTATTTATGCACCGATAAACAAATATGATAAAAATGTAACGGTCATATTAAGCTTTATCAAATTATCACAACATATTAACGAGGCCGTTCTCATCACCGATTAACGTTTATCCATAGAAAACTTCCTAAATACGATATAAATAAAGGATTATTAAGTAGCAAGTGAACATGAATTCTTCGGAATGTATAGATCATGAATGTAAGGAAGAAGACGTAGCAAAAAAAGTATTTCTGAGGTTAATTTTGGCACCAATAGTTATAACAATTTTCTTGCTCTTATGTGTTTTCTGGAACTGCTACCAGAGCAACAAAAGAATGTGAGTATTGACTGTTTTACCCCTCAAAATTACGTACGTTTCCTTGAAATCTCTGTGTGTTTGTTGTACAGATTTGAAGTGTTGTGTGTTAGTATTGTCTGTCAAATTAAGAATTTATAGCCTGTAGTGGGTATCAGGTACCCGTAAATAATATCTTTAATAACATATGAAAAAGTTGTTACTATTTTGCCGTTTTCATACAATACTATAAACATACCAAGCGGCTTAGCACGGTCGCGTTTTTATCCCTTGTCACCATGCCTGTCACGTTCTAACAAGTATGTAAGTGCGAAAGGGACGCGCATAGTGATAGTCGATAAAAATGGAACCGTGCTGAGCCCGCAGGTACCTATTTTAGAAACTTTAAGGTCGCCTAAGATGAATTTTAATAATAACACTCCATATTTCTATAAATTTATTACTACCTATACTTATCTACCTACATACATTTATTTTCTAACTATGTATTAGGTACGTTATGTATCACATCATTATCAAGCTTCCTTGTCCTTTTATCGTGTCCTGAGAAAGAATATAGTAAGATAAGGATCAGTGCTAACTTTAAAATTAGAAATCATTTGTTCTATAATCTTATACCCCCGATATTACACCGATAGTTAGTAACATCAACATTATTTTTAAGATGCAAATATATATTTTTTATGACGTATTAATGTAAGTATAACATAAGTTTTATTTTCATTTAGCAAGTGTCCTCTTGCTTGATACGTAGACGAACTATTATTAAAGAATATCAGCAAAATACATATATATTTTTGTCAGAATTATTTACTCTTAGGACGACACACGTTAGACCGGTCCATGTCCGGGCCGGAGATTCCAGCGCATCGTTTTCTATGGAAAGCATCACGTGATCGCCTGTCATGTCATAGAAAAGTAAGCGCCGGAAGCTCCGGTTCGGACACGGCCCGGTCTAACGTGAGTCATCCTTTAGTGCCTACACATTGTATTTGTAGTGTTTTGATAACTTATTACTAACGCTTACATTCAAGAGTCTAGATATATTATTATGGCTGGCTGTGTTGAAATAAGGACATATCCTAAAATAGTTATACAACGTTAAGTGCGAAAGTAATTTAAACGCAAATCGTGACTCCGACGTGGCTATTTTAAAAAATGCTATGATTTCTCATTGCGTAAACATCATTTTTAGTGTTCCGTACAAAACTTTGTTCACGGAACACTTATGGGATCACTTCGGTCTTGTTTTATAACACTTTATAGAAAGTCATATTATATTTATTTAGAAACGCCTGCATTACATGCTATTTACATAGAAACCATGTAATTTCCTATTGCATTTCCTGTTTCGCTGTCGAGACCTCAGGCTGCTGGTGCGCTGAGGGTATGTCCTTTCTCCGGGAGCTGGGTCGTCGCCTGCTAGAAAGAGGCCTTGACCCCCGCTCCGGGTTTTTCCTGATGCAAAGGCTGTCCATCGCAGTCCAACGCGGCAACGCAGCGAGCGTGATGGGCACCTTTGCGTCGGGGGCAGCCCGGGACGGGCTTCAGTAGGCAATTTTTAGGGTTCCGTACCCAAAGGGTAAAACGGGACCCTATTACTAAGACTTCGCTGTCCGTCCGTCCGTCCGTCCGTCCGTCCGTCCGTCCGTCTGTCACCAGGCTGTATCTCACGAACCGTGATAGCTAGACAGTTGAAATTTTCACAGATGATGTATTTCTGTTGCCGCTATAACAACAAATACTAAAAACAGAATAAAATAAAGATTTAAATGGGGCTCCCATACAACAAACGTGATTTTTGACCAAAGTTAAGCAACGTCGGGAGTGGTCAGTATTTGGATGGGTGACCGTTTTTTTTTTGCTTTTTTTTTGTGTTTTTTTTTTTTTTTGCATTATGGTACGGAACCCTTCGTGCGCGAGTCCGACTCGCACTTGCCCGGTTTTTTATACTTATTTAGTTTATATTTATATTTAAGTTTAGTTTTTAATTAGTTTTATGTTTAGTTTATGTATTATTTTAATTATGAAATAAATTATTTTCCATAAGGCGACGGTAGCGGTGGGTAAAATTTCAGATTCTGTCAATTTACCCCATTTCACACACAAGCGCACTTCACGCACACTACCTCACTTTACTGGGACAGGTCAGTGACCCATCATGTTTTTTTAAGATTGGACTTTTAGTTTAGTATTGACCACTAGCCTCCTTTGAGGGTAAAAGCGTTCCATTTAAAGATGAAAGAGAAACAATGCATTTAATCTTGCTTTCCTTGTCTGTTCATGTCACACGTGACGTACCTATAATTCATTTGATTGTTGACTGTTTTACTACCTAATATTGCTTTGTCGAGATACGCGTTTTGTACAATTAAAGCGAATAAAACAAGATGTCATTAAGTCAGATGTAAAATGTTATTTACTACTCTATACGGTTTTTCATAAGGTGCAATATCCATTCGCCATGAGCGGTGGTAGCCGAGTGGATATGACGTCCGACTTTCAATCCGGAGGTCGCGGGTTCAAATCCTGGCTCGTACCAATGAGTTTTTCGGAACTTATGTACGAAATATCATTTGATATTTACCACTAGCTTTTCGGTGAAGGAAAACATCGTGAGGAAACCTGCATACATCTGCGAAGAAATTCAAAGGTGTATGTGAAGTCCCCAATCCGCATTGGGCTAGCGTGGGGACTATAGCCCAAGCCCTCTCGCGTATGAGAGGAGGCCTGTGCCCAGCAGTGGGACGTATATAGGCTGAAATGATGATGATGATGAATATCCATTCAATGGGAATTTAAATAAAGGCGGATAAAGCGAAACAGAGTAGTTCTAATCAGTTGAGAAATGTGATCTGCAAAGGAGAACATACAAAAGCATTTTTGCCCAAGCTGAAACGGAGACCTTTGCTAACGCTCGGCCAATGATGGTTTAGGTACACCTATAAAAAATGGTTGTCCCTGCTGTAATTTTAATATCTTTATATTTCAACCGGTATAGTTTTACCTTCAAAAATAATCGGTATCGCTAAACAATAGCGGTACCTTACTACTTATACGTTCACGAAATCGGTATCTGCATAACTTGATTGTTAGTAAACTAACCTGGAAAATAATCACAAAATCACCGAAACATTTATGTACAGTCACCTGCAATAATATGTTACGTCATTAGCGCCAACTTTGCCTCCAGGGAAACTTTGCCCAAAACGACAATTTTAAACAAATTCGTTAATGTAGAAAAAATTATAATAGTTATGGCCACCCTGCTATTTTTAGTAGAAAATAGGTTATATTTCTGACAAAACTATATACCAAACTTGTGCATAACTTGACTTGGGAATTTAGAGTTTGAGCGAGTTGTCTAATATAGGGTATATTTCGGCGGGCAAAAAATTGATAAATAATGAATGCAAGTAGAAAAAATTGAGAACCCTTTGACAAATATTTCCGGGTTTGAGTTATAACACATGAAGCATAGATTATGTCTATTGAGATTTAAACTAAAAAGGCCTAAATACACAAAAGTTTTAGCGGTGGGCAAAGTAATCCGGTAATTTGGCATCTATACCAACATTGCTCACCACCAAAAACGGATTAGGGTTGTCACTTTCATCTAATTTACCCAACTTCGCAAGTAAAAGAAGGTTATGTTTGTACACTAAAATAAATTTATAAATATATACTGTATTTAATTTGTCTTATTATCCTTTATTTAGATGTTTTATCCCGTTAACGAATGAAAAACAACAAAAATCATATTTTTGGCCATTAAACTATTGTAACAGATTTTCTCAAAAGTGACAACCCTAGCTTTTGTAAAATGCTTAGGCGAGCCTTATTTGGAAATGGGCAAAAACGGGTAGGCAACATTGCCCAGCAAATTTATTTTAAAGTTTTTACACTTATCGCTAAGTTATTAACAATGGTAGGATTGCCCAAAACCTTTAAGTGATCCTTAGACATCATCATCATACGAGCTGTATTTGAATACCAAATTGACGTGGGCAATGTTGGCGAAAACCCCGGATTTTTCAAATAAACTGATGCGTTTGATCACAATGGACGTGCTGAGCAAAAAAAGTCATATGATGTGATGTTTTTTGAGAAATTCGTTTTAAAAAATAAGCGGGCAAAGTTGGTGATAATGACGGTACCTACTCTTCGAAGGCCGCAAAAATATGTGACATGGTCTTATGGTTCTACAAATAAGATCGTGTCAGATATTTTTGCGGCCTTCGTTGTGTAACATAAATTGCAGGTGACTGTACATTTGGAATAATTATTTTATTTAGTTTTAACGAAAGTTTCAAGTTTAGTACGAAAATACTTCAGATATGCAATATGCACAAAATGTAGACCTAATCGAAATAAAACATTGCTTTTTATAGGTAATTTATAAAACATTCGATACATAGGTATACATAACAATAACTAGAGCGCTATTGGCCTGTAAGCTTCATCTCGGTCTCCAAAGCCGCAAAAACTCGCTAGTACTTAGTGCTGGTCTAGCCGTTATTTTTTCTTGAAGATTTTCAGAGAACAGCACGTACACGCATTATACATATAGACGGAACGAACCGCATAATCATTATCATTTATTCGTCGCAATCCATGGTATTACAGATCTAGGTACAAGACTTTCAGGTATTACTTATACGAATAACATAACTCTTCCTGTTAATAGGCATTATTTTAAGATAAAAGTTCTATAATATAATACAAGATTACAATTGTCATCAAAATTCATTGACGTACAGAAGTCAAATACGTTTTTAAACTGACGCAAAATGATACCAGCATAATAAAAATTGATCCCAATCAGTAAAGATGAGTCTTTAAACTTTTTTAATTTTAAGCGAGTTTTGAAGGAACATAATACTTAAATCGATGTAATCGTATTGTTTTAAGATAGTTTACTGCGGTTTTCAACCATTATAACAGCAAATCAAATTTAAATGAGACGCGAGCTGATATTTATGTACCCTATTTTATGAAATACAATTTATCTACTGGTATACTTTCTCGTGTGCGTATATGATTTAATGTCAATATAATTGTCAAAAGCAAGAAAATCAAGCTGTCATTTTCATTTGAAGAAGTACACGTGTGCTCCGGTGTAGCCCCAACGGGCATCTGACTTGAAGAAGAATTTTGAGTGATGTCGTCAATGTATGGAAATTGTTCGAAAGTTTACATTTGAGATTGAATTTCTGTGTTGTCTTTGTGAGTAAAAATATAAATCGATAATAAATTGGTAGCTGAATTATCTAGCTTTCAGAATCATACAATAATTCAATTACTGTCAAAGACAAATTTGTTTTGCTTCCGTCTCAAACGGAACTCCATATTTTGATTTTTTGATACTTTTAGTGTCGATTTGTAGAGAATAACAGCAAATTAAAAATACAATGGCATGAAGAGTCGGTACACGGTTTCTTCGTGAACAAATTTACGTGTAATTTTATGCAATTATTAAACATTTATTGAACAAATTATGGTTACAAAGTGAGGTCTAAATCGAAAACGTCATATACCGGCCCCTATTTTTAGAAACGTGTGCATTACATGCTAATCATGCTATACGTATTTACACAGATATGTCATGTGATTTTGTATTGCAGATCGCCGATCGTAACTATTTAACATTATTAAAGAAACGCATATTTTTAGAAACATTTGCATTTCATATGTATACCAAATGGCATGGTCACAGAGCAATAAAAGCTGGTCCGCGACATTAACACCGTTATTTTATTAAATATTCATTTCATGTTAATGTTACAGTCCAGGCATGTTGCGGATGCAGATTTTTTGACATCCGCGGATGCGGATGCGGATATTTAAAGGCTCACATCCGCGGATGCGAATGCGGATGTCAAGATTAGTTACTTAAAAAACAACAATTTTTTCATTTGTTAGTAATTTTTATTTAAAAAAAACTAAACGTTTAGTATTTGAGCAATAATATAGGTGCGTTATATTACTTATACATATTTAATAAACAGTAACTTGGCCGACTTTTCTGGATCTAAACGATTTCGTTATAGTTAATGACGAAATTACCTAGCAGTTACGCCGCCGCTAAGACGTTCCTGTACCGACTTGTTCGACATCCGCATCCGCATAAGCTCCGCATCGATTTTAAGCGGATGCGGATGCAGATGCGGAAGTTGAAAATAATGCGGAAGTTCAGCGTTTGCGGATGCTGATGCGAATATTCGCAACATCCCTGTTACAGTCTTGACAATTAACATCGTCTTTGCCAATCAGGTAGTCATCCCATATTTCTCTGTGCGATTTCATACTCAAGTACGATATTAGCAGAATTATTTCACAACCGCAAATACATATGAAAAGATAGTCGTATACTTCAGGAAAGTAATAAAGAGCCTGTGCGAGAAGCAAGATAGAGAAAGCACTTGTAACATACAAGAATATCTTGAATATTTGAGTAGTATTTTCGCTACTAACCATTCTTACAGTAGTCAGCTTTAAAAGAGCGTAAATAATGCTCAAGTATATGCCTGTAATGACATAGGTCATAGCATGTACGACATAGATATGGGAAGCGTCCGTGCTCACTTTAAAATATAAAGAAAAGGTACATTCTAAAACAGCCAAACCCCAAGTCAAAGCGTTAGCTTTATAATATTTGTGCTGTAGGTCACCACTGAAAACCTTTAAGATTTTCGTGTAGATAACTAGACACAGGATCAGCACCCAGTTGGAGAACGCTGACATAGACAATGTGTAAACGAAGTTCAACATATTGCCACAGCAAGGCCAGTCCGCAAAGCAGCTAGCGTATGCTGCGTTCATGAAAAACATGCATATGACTATGTTGAGAAAGGTGTAATTTTTGAATTGCCGCCAGGCTGGTATTTTGATCCAGGTAATGGTGATGAACGTTAAAACCCCTGAGAACACGATGAGGACAGTGACACTGAGCGCGAGGCTCCAGAGCACGGACGGTTTACTAAGGGATATGTATTCCACAATCGACGCTTTGGTGTAAGCACTCGTTGTGTTGGCGTCGTGTCTCACTCTCATGTTTAGATATTTATGCTTGTCAGCTCCTGAATGTTAATGTACCTAATGTGATGTAATTATGTACATGTAATATAATATCTAATGCATGTGTTGGATATGAAGTTTTGCTGCAAATATATTTATCTGTACTTGTAGAATTAGAATAAAATTACACTCTATTTAGTATTGAACCTTATTACAATCAAAAATAGATTATTCTTAATACATTTGTACCTAGGCAAGTCCAAGGGTTACTTTGAAATTTAACAATTTTTCTAAATATTTTTTTTCTAGAATTGCCTTAAAATGTTAATAACAATATAAAATAAATAATCTTCTCAGGAGTACTGTAAGATCTATTCTATTTGTACTATTTAAAATTATAGAATGTAAATTTCAAAAATCTGACTAATTATCAAACAATTATGTCTATACTAATATAATATCACTGATTTTGCAAGCAAATTGAACAATAATTGATAGATATTATAATTATTTTCTCTTCGCTATAGACTCCTCAGTATCCTCTATAATTGGCGTAGGTCGCTAAGTATGCATATTTTTATATTCCTCGTTTATATCTTCATTGTAGATAATTTCCACAGAAGACGGTGATGTGACTAAATCCACAAACTTAAAGATGACAAATAAAATCTTTCCTTCGTTTAGTTTTTATCGCCTTGGCCTTGCACAATCTGCAAATAAATGCTTGTTTTGCGCATATATTTTTATTTGTTAAGACAAGCTGAAAAACACCACAATCATATTTAATATACAATTCGCCAATAGCAATATTCTATTAAATAATTAGATAATCTTAACAAATTGTTGTTTTCTTATTAGGTATTGCTTTTGTTTTAAATATGGTGTGTGATTTAAAAGTAGAGCGTTTCTTTTATTTCTTGCCATTTTTATTTATTGTGACCTTTTTTGTCACTTTATGTTATTTCTACTCAGAATCACGAGCTCTTTCGATCCTAATGGGATAAAAAATGTCCCAGAGTTTTTTCCTATTGTGTTACCATTTCCCCATACACTTTGTATGGCGGTAACAAAAAGGAAAGTTTGAAAAATGTATGGAAATTTTAGGACACTTTTTTTTCTCCTATAAGGATGAAAAGGGCGATTCTGACTAGAAATACCACAAAAGAGGCAAAAAAGATCACAATATATAAAATGGCAAAAAATAAAAGAAACGCTCTAAGGACAATGATTGAAGGGGCTGTTACACGAAAGCTTTAAACTTGTAATAAAAGCGGAATTTAGGCCTTTTCAGCCTTTTCATGAATAAAGAAATACCTGTTAGTATATTAGTTTTTTACACTTTGGCTGCGTAACGTTCATAATTCAAAACCTGAGACAGTGACAGTCTCTGACTATTTTCATGCCATAAATAAATCTGATCGATTAATCGAACACTAGTACTTATCAAGTTTTCAGTTGACAGTAGGTAGTTAAGTACCTACTCTTATTTAAATGCATGCAAATGTATGATGTAGTCTTAGTTAATCTGCCAAATACATGCACGGACGCCATGATAAAAAAAAGTGAAAACGCACCTAAAGGTCTGACACTAAAAATGTTACTTACTTACTATAAATTTAATGACAATCCATTGCAGTTACATTTGTTTTATCTGTAGTTACAACTTATAGGTTACACACATGAATATACACTATTAATTTTTTAAAGCCATGTTCAAAAAATAGGTTAAAATATCATGATGGAATACACGTGTGAGCTATTGCAAGCCAGAAGCTATCTGCCAGGTTCCAGGTTCGGACCCAAATAAACAAAAGTGCAAGACCTACAGCTAGTACGCAAACGCGATGCGCGATGCACTTTATTGATTGAAAACTATTTTAGAGCCCTATGATTATTAAATAAGCACCTAAGTAATAATAACTCGGTCACATCAATTAAAATGTTGAAGTTGTTTTGTTACAATGTTTGGAAACCAAATTAATGTTTATTTTATTTAAAGAAACCCATGTTTCGGCTTTTTCCGGAAGATGAGTTCGTAAGTCATTGAAAGTTGACGTTGCACTACCTACAGTTTCTAATATCAATCAATCTTCTACAAAAAAAATTGTTTCTTAATTTCAAAAGTTAATAAATTCTATACAAAATCGCGGCGGGTAGAGACAAGCAAAATAAATACCATAAAATTGGAATGTTACTATAACTTTGTTACTAGTTTGGTTACTAGATAGGTACAACAATGTTTAGAAGTGATAGTGGTTTTGTCGCATCGCATCATCCAACCTAGGGTATGTATGAGTATGTAGGTACGTTCGTGCGTTACGTACCAGGTTAAATATAAATGACATAACTGGTATATCCGGAACAAATTTCAAGGCGTTTTTTAACTAATCCGATAAATCCAGGTATATATCAAACACTCCATTATCAACCCTGATAGTACGCTAATAGAAGCTATAATATCGTGGACATAACACAATCGTATAGGTGGTAAAGGGATTACCTACCCTAAAATCTCATTATAACGCAAACTAATTGTTTTGCCCTGTTTTCCTTGTTTGGTTTTCCGGTTTTCTACATATTTTATTGGCACGGTTAAGGAATTTGATATCTGTAAAGGTAAGAAGTAAATACCTAGTCACAATGACAGTAATATAAGATCCCTACCGGATTTCAAGACATGACAAGACATTTCGTGACAAGTTATGAATTGGCACAAAAATGTTGTTATAAGGAAATGTTATAATTTAACTATTATAAATATTCCATTATCATTTAAGAACATTTGATAAAAATACGTAAAATCAACACTGAACGACAAACACGTCGTATTTATTGCTTAGGTACATAATAGCATCATGCCTCCTCATTACATCACGATTTTCCTGTAGATAATAGTAGTTCAGACTGTCGAAACGACGTTTCCGCGTTTTATTTGGAATTTTCATTGAATCTAACGGTGCTTTTGGTCAGAAATGTGGTCGGACTATTCTAAACTGCTGTGCATATTGTTAATACCCGTGTTTTCGTATTTGTTGTACTTGGTGTTGCTGACAATACTTTATCTGGCGAGATATTTTCTCACAGGTAAGTACTTATATATATTTAATATTATAAATGCGAACGAATATGTAAATGTAATTTTCATATAGGAAAGTTGAGCTTGGCTGGAGGAAGGACAGAAAAATCTCACTCCAGTAAAAGTACGAGCTCAGCTATAATTTATGAAAATTAATAGAGTTAGACCAAGAAAATTCTGCAACGATTTTGATAGCACACGCAGTGCAAGTGTTATTTTAAACGTCACCTATGAAATTATGACGCATAAATAACACTTACACTGCGTGTGGTATCAAAATCGTTGCAGACTTTTCTTGGTCTAACTCTACTATAACAAATCTCACCACAACTGCAATGATTTCCAATCTTTTGAATTTCTTTATTTATTTATTCAAAGTTTATTGCACATCAAAAAAGTACAAAATACCAAGTCAAGTAGTAGTCAATAAATAAAGTTTAGTAGAAAGTAAAATTTACTCATTATTTCCATCCAGTTATACATAGAAAGTGAGTTGGGAATAAATCTAATATTTTAACATGACCGACTGGACTAGGTACTTATATTCCTTTTTATTAAACGTCACAAAACTGACTCCTGAAATTTGTATGAAAAATCGGGGACACTTTTTTCTTTATAATCAATCGAGATTCTGTGTCAAAATAACTCAAGAGATGTAAGTTTTTCGAAAGAATGTAATTGGGACACTTTTTTCGAGAAATCCTCTTACACATTATTTAATTTAAATATTAGTAGAAAAGGTACGATTCTCTAAATATTTCGCCCCTTAAATAGTACCTACGTACATTATACAGATATGCGTCTTTTTCTATTGACAAAGGTTTACATTTCCGATTCATTAGATTATGATTTAAATATTATAGTAAATCTTGGTAAAACTTAAGGGGCGCACTGATTAACAGTCCGCCGGATGGTATCTGCCTGTCAGTTGTTCGGAACTGTCAACTTTTTGTTCTAACTGACAGGCCGATTCCGCCCGGCATGTCTTTGGTCCGGCGGACTGTTAATCAGTGGGCCCCTTTAGGGACCTATATATTATCCTCTGCCTCTTCCTTCACTTTATGTAAGTATCGTGCCGTATCACGTGCCCTAACATGTTTCCCCTTCTTTTTTCAATTGTTCTCAGTAGAGATCTCTTCTAACTTTAAATAAAATAAAACGATTTGTACTTGGCGCCATCTAGCGGTGAGTAGCAAAACAATGCTATGCTTATCCAAGCAAAGCATGCGATAAGCCCGTTGCTTCTTTATCACTCAGTCTGTCAATTATTACAGAGATGGCGTTACTGATATTAGTTGTTTTTTTTTTCATTGGACAGGAATTTACTGTACAGCCAATTTAAATAAAATGTGTTTTCTGTAAAAAACAACGAGCACAACTCAATGAGTTCCCGTTCACCAAACTCAATGAGTGTCAAGTCATTTCCGTCAGTAGAAAATAGCGGAAATTTTTAAATGAAGGCGCGAAGGGGTATCGTCCTATAGAAAAAAAATAATTTCGCGCCTTTTTCTACTGACAAAGTTGTTTGACAAACTATATTTTAATCATTTTAGAAAGTGAAAAACAATTAAATAAGCGCATACATTATTAACATCTTAGCCCGTGTCATTGATAAAGACATTATGTGAATGTGATGTGATATATTTATTCATCTTAAAAACATTCGTAAGGCCTTGGAATCTGGTTGACGCCGCACGCTGCGTACAATCAGGATCTATAGTAACATAAACACAGGGCAAAGATCCCGAAAGTTGGGTACACTGTTCGTAGCGACTAGGCGCTACATACGGCGAAAACATGGCTACGCGCTACGAGCGTAACCCGTAGCACTTAGTGGCAATGAATGTGTTAATACTTATAGCGGATGAATAAACACGCCAAAAGTATATACCACCCCTGAATAGTTTTCAAAAGTATCTGTCACAATCTAATAGTTCTACCTAAGTACATCATAGAGAGAGAGAGATCTGGGGGCACGGCAGTGCCCCCGCCAAGTCGAGCAAAACAAAGAGGCACGGCCTTACCATTCTTTTCCCGAAACTCTTTTATTTAAAATATTAGAAAATGGTGAAATTCTACCTATTATGTGTGAGCGGGACGACAAGATCGGAAAATTATCTCTTTCTCTTACAAAGGAATAGGTATTACTTTGTTTGATTAAGTAATTAAAAAAGTTAGTATAGATATAGATATTGCAGAGAGCGACCACGCACACAACAATATGTCGCGTATAGACATGACCAGTGTCAGTGTAATTTTAAATTTAGAATTCTCATCTCCATACTTTTAGACCTGTGTGCGTTTGTAATTTCATTCCCTCATTACAAGTTCTATTTACCGCTTTCTAAATTGTGAGACGTATTAGTCCAGATATTAAATCTAGGGCTTGACGTCACAAAGCACTCTCAAGCTCGCACAATAAGCTCGATACCGATAAGATAAACTTATCTAACAAAGTGGATCAGATATCGAACAGCGGAATGTGATTCCCTTTTGATATTTCGTTTTGGAACGGGTTGAGAAGAACGTTCCATTTTTGAATTCGAAAATGTAACAGTTCTTTGTTTATTGAATGAGAATAGTGTTGTGCTTCTGTCGTGAACGTTTTGCGTTGCAATTTTCGTTTTAAGTGAAATTACCTACTTAGGATTTTTTGTTCATAAATGGAGTCAGGGCCGTTATTATTTTTCCCTGGGGTAGTTGCTGGGATATTGTTTATATGTGTGTTGCTGCGTTGTTGCATTTATTGCAATGGTGAGTTAGAATTTTACAACTTACGTAAGAGTGACAAGCAAAACTCACTAATTACTACCACAAGTTAATAGCCATAGTGAACCATATTAAATACCTAAATAAGGTTGATTTTTGTTTAATATTTTTAGTAGGTAATTAGTGAGTTTTGCTTGTCACCTGACAATATATCTGTGTATGTGGTGTGTGGTGCTATTTTTTGTAATAAACTATACTCATTAAAATACAATTTTACGACACGTTTTATTGTCACATTATTAGTATTTATTAACTATGCTTTGATGCTTACAAAATATTCAGACAAGTCAATTCGAACGCACACTGTCATCAGAACGATATTGAATGACATCATTTGCATGTCATTCTGATGTCAGAGGGCCTACCGCGAACCACGTTCGACGTGTTGTCTCCCTGTCACACTTACGTACGAATTTACACGTGCGACGGAGAGGCAACACGTCGAAAGTGTACGTTTACGTACGTGTACGTTTGAATTGGCCTGCCTGTCACTTGAATCTGTGATGCACCCACGCAGTTCAAAAGTCAATTGGATAATGTTTCCTGCCGTAACTATATATATTTACTCTCGGGATATCTTGAAAATATGTGGGCAACATATTAACACGTTAAAGGATGTGCATATTGTGTATGAATATGTAATATCCTTTAATTTTTTTTCCGCTCTATCGGCTATATTAAGAACCTTGAGTATAAAATGTAATCCGCTTCTCGTGTCTATCCTTTACCCGCACCATGAGTCACTGACAGTGTCAAATCTCACATATACGTCTACGTATTTTATTTTCTATACATCTCGCTCCCACTAATGAGAGTACGAGCGAGATGCATAGAAAGCAAGTTACGTTCTCGATAGCGTTTATGTCAGTACCAAACTGTACGGCTACCACCAGTTTTGACATTGACAGATACGCTCGCGTCTACGTAAATTACTTTCTATACATCTCGCTTGCACTAATATGCGAGTACGAGGGAGATGCATAGAAAGTAAGTTACTTAGACGCGAGCGTATCTGTCAATGTCACAACTGGTGGTAGTGCTTCTGGTGGTAGCCACACTGAACTGATGGCATATTCAGCCACGCTACTCGTACATGTCAAACACAAATTACTTATTAATATTTTCATATTTCTAACAATTACGTATGAGAATGGAAAGATTTGATCGGAAATGTCGTTTTAAACCAGTATTGTGCCGATTTGAGAGATAGCTGTCCAAACAGGTTCGGGATTGTTTGTAGTTTTTGACCAATGTGTCCGATATTAAAGGCCAATTCTAGTTTTAGTTATTCGATCTGTTTCCATTATGATACTGATCTGTCAGTGTCAAAAGTGACATTTCTCCAACCAAAAACGCCACTTTCGAACTTCGACACTTGAAAGCGCGAACATCGAAAATAAAATATTCGTTACCCCTCTATTTTTCGTATACGGAAGAGTGATAGAGAGGCAAACAGACTAAAGAATATTTATTTTTATATTACCAAATCCTTAGAATCTTATCATAAAATACCTAATTCGGAAAACAAAGATTACACACTGATAATTAATAATCTAGTTCGCGATTGATAATAACTTTTAAGACTTGTTGTTTATTATCAAAAGGGCATTTAATGACACAACAAAAGGAATGAGTGAAGTGTTGATTTTAATATTAGTCACTACTGTGCCCGCTGTGATGATATTTTTGCTTTTCGCACTAGTGATGATGGCGGTATCCCTTTATTTCTATATTGGTAAGTTTCATGTATAAACATTCACTTGAATTTAATATTATATAACTCACGATTGAAGTATGGTATTAGGTTATAATTCTGTCTGTGCGGTCTGTCGTCGTCGGTTGTCTGTCGTGAACTGATGTGATTTTGTCCTATGGTTATCATTTCTAATTTTGAATTTAAATGTCCGTAGTTCCAAATATGTATAATTATCAGTCAGTCAGTCAGTGAGTCAGTCGGTCTACGTCAGGTCGCCACGGAGGTTAGAAGCCACGACATAGTCTTAATGATTATTGATTATAAGTCCTTATTATCTGTAATCTGATGATTGTAATTATTTATAGTGTAACTAGAAAAAGGCAGGAGTTAAAGTAAAATTGCATGTCTAGTCAACCTTCCGCGTCTAAAAGTTAATAGATTAATAGAGTTGGTAATAGCTAATTACAATTCTCAAAAGATCGATTTTAAGAAACAGATGTTACGTAGAAAAAAATGGTTTATTAGGTACTTATTGAAATTAAAATAAAGGAAGAACTACCTAATTCGTGAACTAACTAGGTACTATAAAACATCCAAAACAGGTCAGGAAGTAAACTTGCTGTACATTATTAGTTATTAAATTATTATTCCTATTAAATAACGATCAGAACTGACGGAAATCAAATCCACTAAAGTCTAGGCGCATCGAAGAGTTTGAGTATAGGTACTCAAATTACTTTATCTATCCAAAGTGGAAGTCTGCTACTAGGTATAGGATATTAATTTAAAGTGATTTCATTATTTAATGATGAATGTGGGCTGAGAATGAGTGGGTTATCCGTCAAATGTCTTCTTTACGCTGATGACCTGGTATTGCTAGCGTCATCGGGGGACGAGTTGCAGGAGATGGTTACTGGAATGCATGGGTCTTTTGAAAGGAAAGGAATGAAAATAAATGTAAGCAAGACGAAAGTAATGGTATTTGAAAAGGAAGAAAATATGACAAACTGTGAAATTTCGATTGGTCAAGAAAGAGTGGAACAAGTGAAAGAGTTTGTGTATCTGGGTACCTTGTTCACTAGGGATGGTAAGCATGATAAAGACATTGAAAGGAGAGTGAATGCTGGAAATCGTGTGAATGGGGCACTTAACGCTTTTATGAGCAGCCAGAAGGTGTCGCAAAAAGCACGGTTGGCTGTTCATAGAGGGGTGTTGGTGCCTACACTTATGTATGGTAGCGAAAGTTGGGTATGGCAGAAGAGGCATCAGAGCCAAGTGAATGCAGTGGAAATGAGAGCGTTGAGAAGTGTGTGTGGTGTGAGATTGCAAGATAGAATTAGGAACAGTGTGATAAGGGAAAAGTGTGGACTGAATGTAGATGTAGTGACAAAAATTGAGAAAGGTATGTTGAGATGGTTTGGACACGTGGAAAGAATGAGTGAAAGAAGGCTAACAAAGAGAGTGTATAAGGGAGAAGTGGAAGTGGGAGTTGGAAGGGGTAGACCTCGGCGGACTTTCTCTGATCAGATCGGGGAAATCCTGAAGAAAGGCCAGGTCAAGAGCACCCTAAACCGACGAGCGTGTATGAGGAATGTTATGAAAGTGAAGGAAGCGAAAGAGGTATGTCAGGATCGTAGCAAGTGGAAATCCGTGGTCTCTGCCTACCCCTCCGGGAAATAGGCGTGATTATATGTATGTATGTGTTCATTATTATTTTATTTTTATTTTAGTACATATTTTTATTTTAGTACATACTACATACTTACCTATTCCTACAGATGCAATTACATTTTGAGCATTGCGAGGGTTTCAAAACTTCCAAGATAGGAGAGGCGATCGAATGTTGTTACCAAAACAACATTTTAACTCAACACCATAGTATGTTGCGAAAACCACTGGTAGCGTAGTGACCAATGATTATCATCCGTTATCGCGATACTGCGTAATGCGTATTGCATATAGGTTATCAGTTCTCTACTCACCTGTGGGAGGGAAAGAAAGTGTTTCAACACAAAATTACAATAATACTAGTGTTCAGTAGTCAAAATGTATAATTAAGTACGAAAAATATCTTTGACTTTGTGACTTTTTTAACGATTAGGTATAAATAGAACTTTTGTCTCACACAACTACTGGTTTTCTATCCTCGTTATTGCTTTTTTAACGTCTTTTTTTTTAATTTTACCTTTTCTTTGATTTATACTCTTATGCAAAAAACTTCCTTTGGTTTTTAAATAGTTTTTTATGACATAAACGTAGAGTAGTGATTAAACATTCAGTGAAGGAAGATATGTGACAATGGGTTGGCACACTAAAGAGTCTTTGACCATAGCTACTGCCACCACGGCGGCGTGTATGACAGTTTTCATGGGAGTGTTGTGTATTTGCGTTATATACCGCAGAAGTAAGTAAATAAATCATTAATAATGTATTCGGTGCCTCTACTAGGGTGTAGCAACATATTTATACGTAGTTATCATAATATGTAGATGTAAGTATAGAAATACAAACAGTCATCTTTATTACCGTTTAAGAAATGTTCTATAGATACTTAGTAAAAAAAATATCTTGTCCGGTAAAAATGTCCGACAAAAAATTACAATTTCAAGTGCAAGAGTACCTATGTTCAAACACTAAAATTAAATTACTAGCTTTTTAAAATATATATTGATTTTGTTTAGTAGGTATAGTTTGTAGCTTCCTATTAGAGCCCGACGGTTAATCCTATTGTTAAGCAAGACCGCTCGTGCCACGTGCCACAACCACCTGCATAAAAAATCGTTCGTTCACTTTTCCCAGGTAATTGAATTACAACTCCTATTAGTAGAGATGATATAGCCTTTGGGGTCAAAATAATTCCCACAAAGACGGGGTTTGATGTTTTTAGTTCTTTGGGTGTATCTTTTTGACATACTAAAAATATATCAAAATATATGCATGCAAAACGCATTTATTGACATTTCAAATTTGAAAAATCAAAAAAAATATTAAAAATCGTGTGTGGTATCAAATGACAGGAAATTACACGCTAAAAAAGGTCGTGAGGTTAACTTAACAAAATAAAAATAAAAAAAACAAAGTGGTGGCTGAAAAACTGTTTTTATTTCAATGTTGAAAATTATTTCCTACATTGAAAACTAAACTAAACTATCATAGTTTTACACATCAAAATACATTGTGTAAAAGAAAAGAATATTTAATTAATGAATACCTATTTTTAATGATATTAATATAATATGAAAAATATAGGCTCTATATTAATTTAAAAAGTTTTATCAATAAACTGAACGCACCTCAAAGGAGGTGCTTGGCAGAATATATGGAACAAAAACTATTGTAAACTGGTCATATTTTTGTAAAACTCGATTTCGACTGGCAAATTATATTACTTTTTGGCAACCGGGTTTTTTACCCTAATTAGATCCCGCTGAATCCGAATTTGCTCGATCGAATTCTTGACCGGAAGTGAGATATTTGATATTAAAGGTTCCTTTTTTTAGCATGTCGTAAATAACTCTTAAACGGTGGCGCATAGCAAAAATGTTCTTATACGTAAGTAATCTGCATAAAATTTCCTACAAGAAAGATTTCGTACAATTTTTCGCTAGGATCAATATTCAAAGAGATATTAACGCGGGAAAGTTAATTATAATCACTTCTAAGGTCGGTTTTTTTTTTAGTTTTTCGTAAATAACTCGTAAACGGTGGCCAATATATTAAAATGTTGTTAAATGTTAATAATCTACACAAAATTCTCTACAAAAAAGATTCAGTACACTTTTCGCAGGGATTAATATTTAAAAAGATAATACAGAGGGAAAGTTAATTATAATAAATTCTAAGGTTCCTTGTTTTTATTTTTTCGTTAATAATTTGAAAAAACAAAGCAGCGAGTAAGTTCATTATAATAAATTTTAAAGATATTATTTATTAATAACAAAGTGAAAAAAAAAACTAAACGTTAAAATTAAAACTAAAATATAACAAATCTTAAACTAAACTTATAAGTAAAAAATGCTCCCCAGGTCACCTTCATGAGTTATGGTGCCCAGAAGGCTGGCAGCGTTACCTTTTTGGATGGCCAGGCTTATCCTCTGGCCGAGGTAGCTGCCAGCCCTCCGGTCACCTGAGATGTCCATGAGGCGCTGGGACATTCCTTAAATAAGCTTTTTGTGCTAGGCCCCCACGGTCCCAGAGTCTCTACGCCAAACGGCGCAAATATGTAGCCCTCGCCGAGGACAGCATATTTGCGCCGCTTGTTCTGTTCAGCGGTTGTAGCCGCCGGTCCCGCCTTGACGGAGGTCGCCTGTAGGTGGGACGGCGCGAGCGTGTCAACGCAGGTGGCGTCCCACACAAGCGTCCTCCCCAGCCTTCACGGAATAAGTGAAGTTCCGTCGGGCCGCTTGCCGTCGTCGCGTGCGATACCGTTCGGCTCTAGGATGGCCGGCACACTAAAGGAAGCAAGCGCGCTCCGGATGACATCATTCAGGGAGGTGTGGCGAGAGATGCGGCCTGCGCTTCTCTGGCAGGGCAAGCCGTGGTGGCCCAGCTCGTCAACATTGGAGCCACAGCGGCAGCGGTGGGGCTCATTGGTTTTGACCCCCAATCGCAGACTGGTAGCGAGTGCGAGGGCCTTTCTCTCTAGGAGAGTGCCTATGTTGGGGGATGGCAATGCATGGAGCGAGAGCCCCGACTCTGGCTCCGATACAGCTAAGAGACGAGCGCGCTCTGCAGGGCTTTGAGCATTATCAATAAGAGCTTTTAAGGTGGCTCTGCAGAGGGGCTCATCCCAAAGTTTTTGAGAATGAACGAAGGCTGAAAAAAAAAATCAGTCTTTCAGCCACCACTTTGTTTTTTATTTTTATTTTGTAAAATCAACTTCACAACCTTTTTTAGCGTGTAATTTCCTGTCATTTGATACCACACACGATTTTTAATATTTTTTTTGATTTTTCAAATTTGAAATGTAATAAATGCGTTTTGCATGCATATATTTTGATATATTTTTAGTATGTCAAAAAGATACACACAAAGAACTAAAAAAATCAAACCCCGTCTTTGTGGGAATTATTTTGACCCTTACATACAAATTTTCATACGACTCATCTACTATATGGAAATTGCAATAAGATTCAAAATGAACTAATGGATAAATATTTTGTTACGATGTGTGTGATCCGTTCAACTCGCCGGCACTCAACACTTCGGTTACTGAGTGCCGGCGAGTCGAACGCTACAGAACCAGTCTAAAATGTGTCATCGATATGCGTAACAAAGGCGCTTTATCGGAGAGCGCACCTACACTGGTTTTTTGAGGCGTTGCACTAGCCCGCGCTCAGTTGCCAAATAGAATAATTAAGACCCTTTTTTGCAGGTAAGCAGCACGTGCAGTTTTACTTAACAATAGACAATGAATTAGCCGTCGGGCTCTATTAGGAAACTACAAACTATACACAGTTTCCGGCAAAAATAAACCATGGCGCACGTTATCCTATTAAATTATTCTACTAAAACCACATAAGTTTATTTGCCTTAAATGCATCATTTAATTTATTTTTAATGTGGTGTTGCTATGCTAGCCATATTAAGTCGCAGCTCATCTCTTTTACAGACACTTTTAATATAATTTCCGACACTGAATCACAATGGACAACCACCAACACATTCTAACCACTCATTCATTCAATGTAGTTTGTCGTTCACTCTTCGCCCGCGCTCTCATCTAGCGTCATATGAATTTTAAATTTCGAATCGATTCTAAAATGCCACAGACGTTGATAGCGACAGATAAGGCAAGATTAAAGTGTTATTTATTTTAGTTGTAGTCAAGTTTGAGTCAGTAGCAATGATGGACTTAGTGGCGTCTTTAATGATCGGCGTGTTTATTTTTATGTGTTTGTATTTGTTTTGGTTCTGGTTTTGTCTCGGGTGCTGTATAAAGAGAAGTAAGTTTATATTATAACTAAACTTAAATTAATCTGATTCTTTGGTGGATTGGTTTAAAACATGTTTTTCTTTTGCTGTGTTTAAATGCACGAATTCCAATATTTGAATTTAAGGAGCAGGTAAAAACATTATCTTACCTGTCTTCATCTTTCTGATAAAAACGGGCTCAATTCGGTATGTTTTATGACAGTAAGTAATATACCTAACAAAACTTGTTAGGTAAAGTTAAGTTTTGCTAAATTAATTTTGGAAGTCGTTTCCGAGGCTTACAGACCTAATAATAGGCCTCGGAAATTCATGAGCTAAGCAAGCAATTTAAAAACACTTGTGACTATATTATGAAATTGGTAGCAATGCGGATAGTTACTAAGTATGGACTTTTAACGATGTGGTAAAAGGGCTGCTTTGTAATAATAATGATATTAATTCTCTAATAGGCTTAATATTATTCTAACATATATAATTTTAGAACCTGTAGGCTTGGTGATTGATCACGGAGTTATGGAATTAGGAGACCTAAAAGCGATTAGCTTAGGTATTTACTGGTATCAAATGAGACAACTTGATTTAGATATCTTTTTACGAAATTAAATTTATCATTAGGTATGTTATGTACCTACTGTTTTAAAGTGAAACGGTTAGCGAATAATTAGCATTTTGAAAGTGGCTTCTTATAATGATAAACTACTTTATGTACTTATACAAATCATCGTGTTTCTTGCCAATAGTGATAATTCAAAATTTAAAGATGGCTTAAGCTACCGGAGCGCATTTATTTTTAAGGTTAAATAAACTCAAGCCAAAAATGCTATTTGTTTTGTTCAAATTGTAAATAGGTCCCTATCTGTTTTTTCATTGTTGCTTCCGTTTAGACTAAGAATTACAACAAATTTTTTGTTAAGTACTAACTAGCTTTTGCCCGCGACTTCGTCTGCGTGGAATTATTAGTACCAGCAGCTAGAGTAAGTACAGCGCCTGGATAAAATCTAATAGCAATTCGAGCATAATATGCTTAATTTTTTACACCAATTAACAGGCACTTCATTAATTTTCTCATTTCCACCCCCCTTTTCACCCTCTTTAGGGACTTCTGACATAAAAACTATCTTATGTCTTTCCCCGGGACTTAAACTATCTCTATGCCAAATTTAAACTAAATCAGTTCAGCGGTTTAAGTGTGAAGAGGTAACAGACAGACAGACAGATACACTTTCGCATTTATGGGCATTTTCACTTAACTGTGCACTGTTAACGGCCGGTTAGCATTCATTACAAAACTGACGGTCAATGTCAAATCCCATACATTTTGTCAGGAATGTAACGGTTAGATGTTACTGAAACACGACTTAAGTCGCGCTTTAAAGTACAAGTTAAATGAAAATGCCCTTATTGCCCAGTGGCAATAGTATTTAGATTGCACATTGTGCTATTAATTTGTATAAGGCGTTAAAAACAACGTTCAGTAAAAGTGAGTCGTTGATTTTTATTTGTGGCTTTCCAATACAGAAGGGTCCTTATGTTTCAAGTAGAATAAGGTCCTTTCCATCTGAAATTCCAACAGAAATTCTGATAAAAAGGTCCTTATTCCACATGAAGCATAAGGACCCTTCTCCTACGGAAAGCCACATTTTACCATATGCCAACTAGGTTGTTCAAGATTGCTTTTATATAATTTGATTCATTAATAACTAGCAAAAAGCAGAGCTTTGTAAGGGCTCGCGGAGGTTTTCTACCTTAACGTACCGAACCGGTTGCTGTCCGGTACGCCTGTCTGTTACAGCTTTTACTTTGTCCTTTAAAAACGTGTCCAGACGACAAAATCAAATTGCCAATATCATCCACACGTAATATACAATTTCATAAGTGCATTACATCCTACACGGTCGCCCAGTACTTTTTGTAAGGAACCCAACTGGCTTTCCTACATAATGTTGGGTCAGCGAGCCAATGTTCTTGAATTTATTTTTGCGTCCACTCCACATAATTGATCGAAAAACTATCCCGTCTGGACACCTACTGGCGGTAATCACGCTGCTCCGCACATAAACTAACACACACAATTCCACTAGGTACAGCCAGGGTCCAGCATCAGCTCTATCTTGGGTACTGCTCTTCCAAGTTCTCATTAAGACGTGTCAGATGACCAAAACAGCGTGTGCCTATGTTGCACCAAACCTGAGTTCCACTAGGTACAGCCAGGGTTTAGCATCAGCTCTATCTTGGGTACTACTTTCCTAAGTTCTCATCAAGACGAGTTGCATGACCAAAACAGCGTGTGCCTATGTTGTATAAAACCCGAGCTCCATTAGGCACTGTCAGGGTTCAGCATCAGCTATCTTGGGTACTGAAAGTACTGATCTACCCAGTGATCATCATGACGAGTCGGATATCCAAAACAGCGTGTGTTTATGTATGTTGCATCAAACCCGAGCTCCACTAGGTACTGCCAGGGTTCGGCATCGGCTCTATCTTGGGTACTACTCTCCTAAGTGCTCATCAAGATGAGTCGGGTGACCAAACCATAATGTGCCTTTGTTACACCAAACCTGAGTTCCACTAGGTACTGCCAGGGTACTGGGTCATTTTGCTGATCTGCACGCCGACGTTTCGATTGGCGTGCAGTTCCCATACAAGTTGCAGTCGGGTTGTAGTCCGTCTGTATCGGCCCTAAGTCCAATAGAAACACTAAAGGCGCCATTCATTAATTACGTAAGACAATTTTTGCCAGCTTTTGACCCCCTCCCAACCCTATGTAAGAAATAATAAGAATAGGCTGACCCCGTCCAGCCACCAATATAATTTATTTTCAAAAAAATATTTTTATGAATGTTTATTTGTACCTGTACAAAGGTACTTGAGCTCGTTTAAGCTAACACCGTGTTTGATAGCACAGAGTGTGGAAGTAATTATTTTAAACATCATAATTTCATAGAAATTTAAAAAAATATTGCATCTTTGTGATCTTACTTAAGAACTATGAAAACCCCCTCCCACCCCCTTGTAAGAAAAAATAAGATATGTTCGACCCCCCTCCACCCCAAAATCGTCTTACGTAATAAATGAATGGCGCCAAAACTGTATCTCGAAGTGAAAATACCCGATTTAAGTTTGCTAACACAACATGACTTCGTTCATCACATCGTCAGCGTCACAAAACATACGAGTAAATTGACCTCCGCAGTAAATATACAGCAAGATTGATTGTTCTAGTAGGTATTCACAAAAACTTAATTGCTAAAAAATAACCGCCGAAAAAAAACTAAAAGGAAATAAAAAACCGGCACTAACACGAAAGGAGTCGACCAAACAATAGCACACTGAAAAGAAAAAAATAATTATTTTGTCTTCAATAACGCAAGTGAATACCTATGAACTATGTATATACATACTTCTGAAATCAATCACACAAATCTGCGTATTTATATATTTACAATCTGTTATTTTTGGAGTCGGTGCAGGTGCTTCACTAAGGTGCTCAAGTTTGTTTGAGGCTGGCACCGACTCCAAAAATAACAGATTGTAAATATATAAATACGCAGATTTGTGTGATTGATTTCAGAAGTATGTATATACATAGTTCATAGGTATTCACTTGCGTTATTGAAGACAAAATAATTATTTTTTTCTTTTCAGTGTGCTATTGTTTGGTCGACTCCTTTCGTGTTAGTGCCGGTTTTTTATTTCCTTTTAGTTTTTTTTCGGCGGTTATTTTTTTTGTTAAAAAGTTTTTATTTTATAATTTTCTGTGGCTATAATTTATACAAATTATTACATGCTTAATTTTTGATTACTTTTAAAATAGCTACCTACCTTGCTTTAGCTATTAACTGTTATATTAATAATCCTACTTTAACTATTATGTTCTGTAATATAAATAAATTACCCCTATTTTCCCACCCTTAGGGTAGGATTTTTTTCCAAATTTTTATTATTATTACGACTACTCTGTAAAAGGTTATGCGTGGTCATACGTTACAATCGGTGAGTGAAAAAATCAATCATCCCCTATTTTACTACCCTTAACGTTGGATTTTTTTTTCCAAATTTATATGGGACCAACTTCGGGGACCAACTTATACCCTTTCCAATAAAAAAATAATTATCAAAATCGAACACCTCTGTAAAAAGTTATGCGTGGTCATACATAAAAAAAAAAAAAAAATATATATACGCGTCGACTTGAGAACCTCCTCCGTTTTTTTTTTCGTCGGTTGAAAATGGGAATCAAACCAAGTGAAGCGAGGTGGGTTAAATCCAAAATTGTACCCACTTTGGTAGTCATCGTTGTTAATGGCGTAAGCGCCATCGACATTATTGAACTTGAAAACACCACATAGGTATCGTATTGTCTGAATCTTAAGTAGTCAATTTGTATATAAGAATGTCCAATATTTATTTATTTATTTATTACTAACGCCATCTGTTAGAGATAGAAATAATTAACATTAGCACGAATGTTAATTCATCATTTTGCCAACAGATGGCGCTAGTAGTAATACAAAGTGTTATTACTTTATTTTATTTTTTTAGGTTTATAAAATGATATTTTTATGTTTGATAACACATCTAGACATGAATTTAAATTACTATGTTAAATTTCATACCTAACAGTGCAGTAGTTTTTCCGTAAAGTGTACCACAAGAATGCATAGTTCGTCGATTAGTGATAGGGCTCGCTTCGCTCGCCCTAATTATTGTCTTATTTTGCTAAACCGTAGGGAATTTATAATAGTCATGATCCTATGATCTAACGCGGGTTACGCGGGACTTACCTGCATCACTTCATTATGTATTTTGAATGACTAGGTATAATGACTTTTATATTTGTCATGTCAAACCATGATAATAACGTCAGTCAACTGTGGAAGGACATACAGTCAGCATTAACAGTAGCAAATGAAACTACGCACCAAAAGTAAAAGGTTGCCACCCTTGAATCCTTTTCCTATTAATACCTAGAGATATATCTCCACAGTTGGCGGTCTTAAGTAGGTATCTGTCAGTATAGGCCCCGTGTATCGTCCGGCTAACTAGTAGGTAATCTGTGAGCCCCTTTAGAGAATGGTAGACACATTTGATGCGTAGCTTGATCAGTGATCTGTTACTTTTGATGAAGAATGCACTAGTTCCCAGTGGTAATTTTATGGCGGCTGCTGGTGACAGATAGAAACCTACCTATTCGTAATTACTATAATTACACAACCCAGAATAACAAGCTAAAGGAAGTAAAGTGCGTCAAGCAAATCTTGTCAGTAGCAATGTAAAGCAAACTAAAGTAGGGCAACACTCAAAGAGCAGTATTGCGCTAAGAAAAGCAGCAATGTACGTCGAACCAAAACGAATATGATTTTTTTTCCGCTGAGCGCGCCCTACGTACGTCAATTCAAATTGTCACTTGCGGCTTATTGAAAATTTTAGAAATTGTTATTTAATATGGACGGACAATTTAAAAGCCATGTTAGTCAAAATGATTAACAAATTTGAAGATATCAAATTACAATTAGAAGCGGACTATGCCATTAAACCATTCTGAGAGAACTCAAAATCACCAAACGACTCTCAACAATCTGCCAGGAGAGGGCTCTTAGATTCTTTGGGCACATAATGCGGTCACCACACCACAGCCTCGCACGTGACATCATACTGGGGCAAGTTGAAGGCAAGCGCGCTAGAGGAAGAGCCCCTGCAAGATGGTCGGTTTCCATAAAACAAGCATGTGGTTCCATGCAGAGGGCAGCCCACATAGCACATAGCCCTTGTTCGCGATAAATGGAGGGACATAGTTATTGGTCACGATCCTCAGTCATGAGGGAACGACAAAGAAGAGATGCCATTAAACTAGAATGTATGAATAAAATCATTGCTTCCGCTGGTAGATGTCCTACTGGATTTTAATATTTTATTAGATTTCTCAGTTGGAATTCAATTTTAATCATAGCAAAATGGTAATTGTGGAATATTTGATACTTACAATATAATATGCCACTTGTCAATGTAAATTAGTGGATCAATATCACATACCTACCTGTGTAATATTTTGATTGGTATACCTTGTACAATATACATAATAAAAATAAAACAAGTGATATTTGGGTGCTTATTTAATTGAAATGTAAGAGAAGATAAGGGTCACTTTAACTTACCTACACTTTAATTCAGGGCATTCATTGAAAAAATATGAAGTTACCAAGGTTACCTGGTCACTTCAACCAAGCATCATAATACTCTGTAGTCATCTATTGCATATTTTGCATCTTAAGCATAAAACAGATTTGTTACAAAATGTGTAATTTAAGTTTCCAAACATAAGGAGTTAACTCCTTTTATCTTCCCAATATAACTTTAATTAACTTACAATAAACATTTCTTGGGTAAACTAAATATTTTTAGTTTAGTTTAACAGTAATTTGTCTAATTTAACCCTTGGTACCTATTTTATTTCATGGTGCTAAGAAATTCTATTCTTCTATTCAATTTATAATTTGTAGGGTTCTGTGGCAGGCATAAAATAGATTCTTTATGTAGTTTGGCCCAGGACTGACTGTCTAAAGACAGAGGGAATCTATGCTAAAGCTATGAGTATAATTTTCTTGGATCTGACTAACTGGCTAGTTGTGTTTGCCAGGCGAAAGTTTAGGAAATATGTTTGAGAAATATAACACAATTATAATATTGTTATGTTGTGTATGGTATGTATAATTATAGTTCAGGGATACTCTTTACATGCTAGTTTGGTAACATTTTGCTCATGCTGCTGTTTTGTGTATGGGCTAAAAATGTTACACATATCGGCTAAATTATATTTGGTATGCTGATAATTAAACAAGGCATTTATATATCAGGAGAATACTGTTAGGAAATTTTTATAACTTGCACAGTAGGCTATTCAAGACTTGTCATTTTGGAAATGTGAAAATACTTTTCTAAAATTATACCTACACTGCGTCTAGTGCTCCATAAGAATGCTGACTACATTATTTTCTTTTATTGAACAAACAGGTATGTAAAGCGACTTAACACTTCTTTTAGAAAGATACATAGGTACAGTCAGCAGCAAAAGTTGCTAAGCGAGCCAGGTATTCAAAATTACCTTGACACACTCTTATTCTCTTCATAATAAAGTCGCGTCAAGATCATTTTGAACACCTGGCCCGCTTAGTAACTTTTGCTGCTGACTGTACCTGTTTCAGCAAGTATAAACTAGGATTTCCCATATAGGTATATATGTGCAGTAGCTGAGAGCATGAAACAAATTAGCCTAAATAATATATTTTCTTGATGACCAACATAAGGACAACTTATACAAGAATAATCTATTCCATCAATATTTAAGCTCTCAATATTTTTGTTACATTTTTAAATAAGGTAATAAATTTATTTTTCGTCTTGGTTGCGCTGTATATAACGTATATAAACCGCCGTAGGTAAGTATTGTCTGACTGAACTTCTGAAGAGAAACTACCTACTACGAACGCCTCATATTGAGCGAGATTTAATCCTGCAACAAACATATGTAAGGATTAGGTAATGTTGCGAAAGAACGGCGATATAATCAAAGTTCTTAATACTGTTTTAAAAGTTTACCTTTGTAAATTATGTAGTCGAATCAGTCGCTGAAAATATTAAGATATGTGGGCCTATGGACGGTTTCCAGGACACAATGTGTGGTCTTATTGGATAGATTTAGGCATACGTTTTAATTTTATTTATGCCTTTTAACCCTAAAACAAAAAAAACTGCACATAATCTTAAAAGTTCTTCCCATGTTCTTCCAGTACTTGTCATAACCTAAAATTTTAGTAATGTTTACTATCAACGAGTATGATTATACATTGCAGGCTTAGCTTTGCTTAAGGTAATGTACAATCTTATTAAATATCAGAAAATATCACGAGTCACAGCAGAAATATCTCTTGAAATAAAAACGATTCAGAATGTCAACAAACAAGTTGGCCACAGATAAAACACAGATGACACGCGATTTTGGAATTATTCGAACACAGTGTTGCTAGCCCGCGATTTTTCAAATTTGCCGCCTTTTTCTACTGACAAGATTTGCTTGACGCAGTATAGGTACAAATATACTTCCTTATGAGGCGATAATAATAACCCTTGTTCAATGGTTTCGATCAGAGATAATCATAATCAACTAAGAGAAATACTACTGCTTGAATATTACATGAGTACTTATACATAAGGTACCTAGTCGTGAATAATATAAAATAGAACGTTTTAATCGGCGTTTTATCAATGCCGACTAATTCGAAATTAAATTCTATGTTTGAAAGGATAGATTCCTAAATCGAATGGGTTTTAAGCTATCTACCGCCATCTCGTATAAAACATGCTTGCTTTAATAAAATGCTAACTTTATGCACCATGAATAAGGTTCATTGTCCTAAAGATAATGTTTTCATGTTTTGAAAGATAGATAAATGCTAATCTGATTAATGTTGCCAATAATTTGCGATTAAGTGACTAGTTTATTAATAAATATAATAAGAATTGTACGTGAAGAGTTATTATTCAAATTATTTTTTAAATAGTCGTGATACAAGTTATAATGGACGAATTGACAGCAGCTTTAATATTTATGGGAATAAATATAATGTTGTTCTTCTGCCTTTACGGAATATTCGTGAAATTTATTGGTGAGTGTTTTTGTTTGAGAGGACAACGATAACATCAACATCATGTGTCATGTGCTTTCATGAGGTGGTATTTTACTAATTTTTCATTGGCAACACCAACCAAACTCAGATTTGCTATGAGATATTCTTCATTTACAATCCTAGTTAAATACAAAAATATTATTATTATATGTACTTATACCTATCGGTGAAGATGCTCTTTGCTTAACTTCTGGGACGCACACGACACTGTTAAAAGTTTTAACTTCAAAATAGGAGGGTAGGTACCTATATTTTTAAAATAGTATGAGGGAGCTGTAAAGGTACGAAATAATTCTGTTAAAAGTTGTTCTTTATTAACAATCTGTTTATCTACAAAGTGTGGATAAAAACAATTGTCTAAATATCTTATCAAATCAGCAACGACATGGCTGAAACATGGCTGAAACAAAGGAATATGTTAATAGGGAACGATATCGCGGTTATCACACTGATGTTAATTCGCATGTCGCTCCGGTATATAAGCTACGCACACGTCACGGAAGCGGTGTGCCGTCTCTCTTAAGAATCTGTATAATACAACACGCACGAGCACGTGCACATCTACGCACATCAGGTGTGCTCAGGCCTTAAGTGAAATGACACCTCATACCTTGCATCGTAGGTAATCCGGCAAAAGCTGTATAGGCCAATCAAATTAGATTCATAAAAAGCGTTACGAAGAATTAATTCCCAGCAAGCTGGAAATCGTTTTGATACCTTCATTTTCAGTGGCGTAGCTTGAACTAATCTAGCCGTGGGCGAAGTCGCATCTGCAAGGCATTTTTCTTTCAATGTGTATTCCCAAGATAGTAAAAAGAGTTGGTTTCCGCGAGGCATCCTTAAGTGCAAGGCCGTGGGCGAGGGCCCACTTAGCCCACGCCTAGCTACGCCACTGTTCATTTGATCCTAAATGCGTGTAATCCGAGTTTGTGAAATCTCAGTAAGTGCTGACTCTCATATTGCATTTCATTATAGGTACCTATATAAAGTATTCTAATACCTTACGTAGATTTTGAAGACAATTAAAACTTGCCCCTTTAAGATATCTCTTTTGATTTGTTTAGAGTGGTACTTAAAACAGATAAGCAATCGTTATATTATGTTTAACAGACGAATCATTTCCTGATATCAGTGTTATACTAAATGCATTACTAGAACGACCATTGGCTAGCATACGTTCTCAATAGGCTCAGTGTACCCTACATTTTCATTATCTACAATACTTATTGGCTGACAATATTATTTTAACTTAGGTCTAAAAGTTAGTAACCATAAATATGAACGAGATAATGGCAATAGTAATGCTTATAGGAGTGAATATTGTGGTTATCTTGTGCATTTATGCATGCATGGTTCGACATTTAGGTAAGACATAGACAATTTGAGTTTTACTTACCATCATTTTCGTTGTAAAATTGGCTTTACATTTAATTCTTGGGATTAAGTAGCTCGGCTGTCCCATACCAAAACCTAGTCTAGGTGGGTCCAAATAACTTAAAAACTCATTTTGAGAAATTTGTCCCTTACCTACTAGGTTTTGGTATGGGACAGCCGAGCTGAACGGTTCCCATCCCAGGCTGTTTTAGCTAACGTGAAGAGCGCTAAGGTAACACACTCTATGTAAAACTGTTTTCAATGAATTCGTCCTGACGACCACCTGATAACCGGTGTCCTACACGTAGTACGTAGGCCCCAATCCTACCATACAATAAAGTTTAGTTGTCAATTTGACAGGGTTAAATTAAGAACTAGCAGATGATGATGCCCAGTCCTCAGGTGGATACAATTTATCAGATACCTACCTAATTTAGTATCCAGTCTTATCGCCAAAACCCCGATAGTGAACTAAATTAATGATATTGATTATTGAACACAAACGTATTGTGTGACCGTGTGCAATGTCGTATTATAGTCAGGTGCTGCGTTTATTTTTCTTGATATTGTTTATTATACTCATCATGCTGGCAATAACGTTATCCAGAATATGTAAGTTCATTTTTGTTAATTTTATTGCGTATAATTTGCAATTTCACATTATATTTGTGTTTTCATTTATTGACATTGATAATATACTTATCATTAATGATCATAGATATAACACTGCCTCTAATATCAGGTGTAGAAGTGTATAACATCAAAACCCTTTTCATTTTAAAGCAATTCCCAACATTTTCCATTATAGCTCTACCGTTATCATAATTATTTTTCTTATCCAGTTATCAACAAAACCCTGATACGTAAATTAAATCGATGATAACCGCCTAAAATAGAGATTTATCGGCTTCTAGTTTATTATCGAAGAGTGGTCGTTAAAAACAACCGTGTTATGTGACCGTGCATCATGTCCTACTACGTTATGTCCCCAACTGTATATTTTTGGATTATATTCTTCATACTACTTATGATGGCTATATCACTGGCCAGGATCAGTAAGTTCATTTTCTGTGACTGTGTCATCATTGCATTATGTATTCGTATATATTTTAATGTATATACCGTTGTCTGAGTACCCACAACACAACCGTTCTTGAGCTTATTGTGTTCTAAGCTTAGTCAATTTGTGTAAGGATGTCCTGTAATATTTTTACTTAATGTAAGTATACCTATATTTAAAAGCTTTTCGGAGGTTCACAATAAAAGTATAACATTTAAATTTACCAGTACCCAGTAGTGTAAATTTCATTCGATAGCGTGACGTGCGTTCGCGTTTGCGTGATATCTATTTTTGTATGGGATTTTGAACAGCGCGCCAATGGAAATTCAAAATCCTATACAAAATGACAACGCAAACGCATACGTCACGTGACGCTATCGAATGAAATTTACTTACTCTAGGGGTACTGAGCGTTCAATCTTTCCATCATTGTTGTTACCTAAATGGTAACAATTACTCTAATAGTAAATGGGAAGAGCAAACATTTGCTCAAAACAAAGTGTTTGCTCAGAACACTAAGTGAAAGCGCTTTTGAGCTCTATCGTTATTCGTTATCTTAGTTGTTATTTGTCTTATCGATAAAACGTTAAATTAATTCGATGATAACCACCTAAAAGAGGGAATTATCGACTTTAGTTTATTATGGAAAAACCAGCGTTTAACGCGACCGTGCATAATGATGTGGTATTATTTTATGTCACCAAGTGTATATTTTTGGATTATAATCTTCATACTCATCTGTTTGGCAATATCACTGGCGAGGATGCGTAAGTTAATTTTGTGTGGCCTCATCATATAGGTTTTTACATCTTTGTAGACAATATGTTTAAACATGTTTAGGGTTCCGTACCTTAAAAGGAAAAAAACAGAACACTCGTGCGTCTGTCTGTCTGTCTGTCCGTCTGTCGCAGCCCGTTTTCTCCAAAAGTACTGGACCAATTAAGTTGAAATTTGGTACACATATGTAAATTTGTGACCCAAAGACGGACGGAGGCCACTTTTGGGGGTAAATGAGAAAATTAAAAAATTATGTTTTTTTAACTATGTATATAGTGTTACATATCAAAAGAAAGAGCTCATTTTGAGAATCTCAAATATGTATTTTTTGTAATTTTAAAATGAATAGTTAAAAGTTATTTAAGAAAATAGCCAAAAAATGACCATCCCCCCCCCCCCCATTATCTCCGAAACTACTGGGTCTAAAATTTCGAAAAAAATATACAAAATAGTTCTTTATCTATAGATGACAGGAAAACCTATTAGAAATATGCAGTCAAGCGTGAGTCGGACTAATTACATACTTAGTTTTTGATCCGACCCCTACGCGTTTCACATAAAAAAATACATTGTTAAAAATTGAGTAATGTACGGAACCCTTGGAACGCGAGTCTGACTCGCACTTAGCCGGTTTTTTATTATTATACCTATTTACCTACTAATTAGCTGGGCAATTGTGAACCCTTTTTCAACCGACGAAAGAAAAAAGAGGTTCCTAATTGCGTAACCGTAATGTTTTTTTTTTATTTATGTCCACGCATTAGGTACGTTTCGCAGAATTATCTATATATGATATATATTTTATTGGAAGACAATCTTATTATTAGTATCTCTATTTTATTATTTCCTAAAATAAAATCATTCGTCAATTAACACACAGAACGAAATATTTATTCACGAAAATTTTTTTTCACCACACCAAGTCGGAAAGGCTTACTTTGCACTTTAAAAACTGATAGCAAAGTTGCATTTTATTCAAATGTGAGGCAAAGTATTCAAATGCATATTTTGAGTTGTTTTCTTATGTTTGCTGGTAGAATTGACTTAAATGGTGATTTTGGATGATAAATATTTAATAACATTCATTTGGATTTGATTTTGTTTGATATTTTACATTTAATATTTGCTTCGGGTTGGTGTGGTGAATAATTTTGTGTTTCACTCGGGTGCAAATTTTGTTTAACCCTCGTGCTTTGAAACCCTCGCCTCAAGATTCCATTTTTTGATTCAATTCAATTTTGGAATCCTTCGCTTGCTCGGGTATCAATATTAGCACGAGCGGTTAAACAACAATTTTGCCCCCTTGTAAAACAAATAACTATTTGCGAATAATGCTAATCTCTGCATACAACATAGAATCTTTGAATATGAGATTCTTGCTAGGTTTTTTATTTTAAGAATCTTTGACCGAATAATTATATTACCTATAGAGTATAATTTAGTGCCTACTGATCCGAATAAACCTATGATCATTCATCGAAATGTCAATATGTCAATGATAATTCTCTTTAAAGATAACGCAAGGAATTTGTGCACGGGAAATCAACTCAACAATATAATCTGTAATGTATACCTAAAGATGAATATGATAAAGGTTAATTTTGCATAAGCGTTTATTTTAAATACATTTGAATGAAAATATAAAGTTATACAACAGTGTCTAAAGTACCTGCTTAAAATACTGACGTAATTCAATTCAGTGTCAAATATGAGACGAATAAAATACTACGAATAAAACAGTGAACAAAAGTGAACAACTAGAAACTCGATAATTATTTTAAAAGAAGACAATGAAGAAATTTTAATAAAAAAAAAATATCACAGTTTTAATATCTGAAACTGTCGAGTATTTTAAAAAGAGCGGAAATATATCGAAAGAAGTCATTTTCTATTTAAAATGGCTCCTCTTTCTGATTTCGAAATAGATTATTCTAATATGGTTACAATTGTGGACCAAGTGCCTGGACAAGATGTCATTGTACCAGAGCAATTTCTGTCCTCAGCAGCTGTTATATACTTGTCAGTGTTTTTTACGTTACTGGTAATGTCTTTCATGATGATGTGTTTGAAGATATCATCCTTTGGTAAAGTATTACTTGTTTTATTTTAGTAAATAGTACCTTACCTATATTGTATTCATGTTATGGACTCACTTTCAAGTAGTTTCATCATTAAACTAAGTTGACTTACATGTTTTGGCATGTAAGTATTTACTTAACTATTTTAGCGCGATATTAGAGCGTTTTTATTCGTATCTAGAATCTAGATATCAATACGACTTTTAATCGTATCTAAAAACGCAATAACTCTATATGTATTCCATGGAAAGCTACCCCATTTTATTTTTATTGACATAACAAGATACAAGTTCTTTACAAAGCAGTTACGACAAGTTATTCTAGGTTTTACAAACCTCTGTTCACGACTTCATCAGCACAGAATTGAATGGTACATATTTATTGCGTTTGGTCACACATTTCATTTTATTTGGGCGTGCCTTCTGGTATGAAAGCACCGAGGTATCCTATACATGACTGCAGGTTACAATACATGTCATTACATTTTTTGCGAGATTCAGTAGTTAACAAAACAAACATCCGAAACTCCCGAAATAGGTTTAAACATACATTCAATAATATTATTGAATGTATGTTTCCATTAGGGACTTAGGTGTTACATTAGACTCACAATTAAATTTTAGTTTACATATTGATAATATATGTAAGCGAGCTTATAAGAAGTTAGGGATGATTCTCAGGATCGGACAGCCCTTCAGGTGCCCCAATACTTATAAACTATTATTCCATTCCTTTGTTAGGAGTATACTTGAATTTGGTTGTGTTGTGTGGACACCTCAGTATCAAGTTCATATTGATCGCCTGGAAAGGATCCAAAATACTTTTCTAAAATCTCTCTGTTACAGAACGGGCAATTATTTCGAACGTACTTCGTTAGCAGCGAAGCATTTTTGTGTTCCTTCCCTTTATAACCGAAGACACTATTTAGATGTAATGTTCTTATTTAAAATTCTTAATGGAATAATAAAATGTCCGAATCTCTTAGAATTAGTCACTTTCAGTTGTCCGCACCTCCCCCTACGTTCCAGATCTCTATTTCATATCAGCTTTGCTCGTAAGAATTACTCTCGGCACACTTTTTTCAGACGAGTCCCTAGTTATGTTAATAAACACTTACATGATATTGATCCTTTTCACTCTTCCTTGTCTAGTCTCAAAATTGAACTTAAACGTAAATTGTTTTAGTTTTAAGTATTAAACATCGTTTTAAATAACAAAATGTATAAATGTAACTTTCCGATTGTCCTACCTACCAAATAGTAAAATAAATTGACGACTACTTATCCGATTACTAAAATAGATATTAATGTTAAACCTATTTACCAATCTTCAACTTACCTACCCTCTATATAATTTCACACAATACTGATTTTGTATGTTAAGTACACTACATTGTACTAGAAATCCATTTGCATTATTTGACTGTTTGTGTTCTAAATAAAAAAAAAAAAATTAGTAGAACAAAAGTATTTTTTACCAAAGTCGCTAGATTAAACGAAATATTTGATAACTGATATCTTACTCTTATTTTGCACTAACATGAGAAACAGTTTGCCCTTCATATCTATAATCTTGTCCTGTCAAAGATAATTTAGTAACATGATAATTTAAGAAAATAATGTGCACGGGAAAATAAATTTGAATCTATAGAATGTATATACCAAGAGTGATCAATTTTCTGTCACGTAGTTGGCGAAAACGATATTAGTATCATATCAGTAGGTATTTAAAATAATATTCACTTTCATTATACATTCGTTGGTATGTGTCAATGTTGCACGTAAAATTAAACGCGAAGTATATGTATAAGTGGCAACAAAATGTTACGAAATAAAATGGGTTTAATGTAGTCAGAAAAAAAATGGTGTACGCTGGTCGATTGTTAACTTTGTATTGTTTAATAAAAAATAAACAAAAACAACAGTTAAAAGTAACGCTAATATTTTATAGTAACAGTGAATAATTTAAGCAAGATAGGAAAATATTCAGTATACCTATAATGGCTCCGCGAATAGATATTGATGATGAATTTCCAGATCAAGGTGATTCATCAAATTTTACTCTTCATGCAATCATATTTTGGTCATTGACTTTCATGTTAATGGCAATGGTTATTGTAGGAATCCTGATCATCCGCATCAAAGGTAATTTAATTCGTTGTTTTTTTTTCATTATTCTTGAATGTACTTTGGGAGTGGCATCGAAAACAATGATTATATAATCTGATAATTTTATATACATAGTTAGATATTATAAAGCAGAAATCCGATATTTTATTGGTTGTTTGTACATTAAAAGTTTGAGAATATCAGCTACCCAATAATATACTTATAGTTAGGGAGGCGAATAGGGGAATTTTCGGCAATACTCGAGCGTGGCAGTTTAAGATATGAGAGATACCTTAGACCTAATAGAACAACCTTGTAAAGTATTTAGCTCTATATGTAGTGACGCGCGCCTAGGATAGACGATCAGATTAGTAAAAAAAAATGGATAGTCTGAAATACTCGAGCGCCTCAGATTAAGATATTGGGGGTTGATTTTAGTGTTTAAAGACTAAATTTAACTAATCTGACGATAAGTCCTTGACGCCGCCGAGTTATAGGGTCGCGAACTTGTAAAAAAAAAACGTTAATCCGGCATTCTCGGGCGCGATTTTTTTATTTTTTATTTTGAAGAATATAATCTAAAACTTACTAAAAATACAAAATCTGCCGGTTTCCGCATGACCGGAAGTGTGGAGGAGCCATTTCGTCTTCCTAAGAACGCGTTGCGGCATATAAGTCGCGAACGATACATTTTACAAAAAAAAAGTTTAAATAAACAAAAAAGGTAATTTTATTGTCATTCTTAAATTCCCCGTTTTATCAAGGAGAAAGAAAGGAAAAAAAAAACAAAAAACCTTTTTCGGTCAGATTAAGAGAACCCACCAACATTTTTGTCAGATTAAAAAAATATGCTTTCAGGATACCGAGATAAACCTCCCCTATGAAAATCTGACGCGCTCGAGTATTTCAAAAAAACTTTTTTTTTTTGCATTTTCAAAAATTCATCGTAACTTATCGTCACGCCGAAATCGTCAGTTTTTTTAAAGGAAGCTTCCTTGGGGCCTACTTAACACCCCTTCCGAAAATCTGACGCGCTCGAGTAAATTTTTTTTTTTTGCATTTTTGACTACTTTATATGCCTACCCCCACCACGCAAACCGGCAGATTAGTATACCGTTGTTATCAGAGGCACTCGGGGCATACGTAGTATGAATATCTGACGCGCTCGAGAATGCCCAAGTAACTGTTTTTTTTAACATTTTTGAAAAACCGTACACGCCAAACCCACCGCTAAAATGGTTTTTGCCATACGAGCTTTTCTTTTCGAAATTATTTTATCTTTCGATTTTGATAGGTCTCGACGGCGCCGTTGAATTACGCCATTTAGCTACCTCGCCTCCCTAACTATTATGTAGTAGAGTATTTTTTAGTAAAAAATAATACTAAACTAAAAAGGAATAAAACTAAAATCGTGATAAAAATTACGCTGATATAGGACAAACAGCATATTTCAAAATTTGTCGCAGACATTGAAGAGTAGCAAGATGTCAATTCGTCAAACTGATCAGATATGATATCAACCAAAATCTCCCGTAGATATCTCATTATCTCAGAGTTTACTGTAAAAGTGACATGTTCCAGTGTTTTACGTAAAGATGTGAAAAATAAAATAATTCCAACTTCTAAAAACTGTGTCAAAGAAAACAAAAGTTTGTTTGAACATTCCAATAATTTGTTAATTCAAATGATTGAGAGTGATTTCACTTTGGACAACTCTTCCGTTTTTGACGAAACGGTCCGAGTTTTTAAGTCCAAACTGGTTAAACATTAATCCAAAATGGCGCCCATGTTCGGTCAGCCGAACTTCATCTGGTCGGAGGAGAATTTGAGAGAAGATTCTGAGGAGTTGATTGATGCTGAACACGCAGTAGATAGTGCAGGGTTTCAAGACATGGCGTTCGGGTATATGTTAATACTGGTGGGGATGCTGATCTTGTGGCTGATCGTGTACTTCTGTATGAGGCTGATTTCGTTAAGTAATGTTATTTTATGAATTATATTTAGTTTATAACTTTTTTGTTGCACCGTCATGGCATTTAAAAATGAAAATTTGTTTTGCTTGTTTGTATTTCTTAGACAGATTTAAGTCAAATCAGAGCAGTATTAGGTTTATTTTTCAGATCTGTGACAATTAGTACAGTCATTATATCCAAAAAACCGACCCTACCCGTGAATAATCAGTTCTTAGATTTTTTTTTCGTAGGCCCCTCGGGGGGGTCACTGGGAGTGTAAATTCAAAAAGTAGACTGAATCAGGCTCCTGCGTATATTCGAAAAATGTTATTTTTCCAAAAAAACGGTTTTTCTTTAATAACTCGGCCATTTTAGATTTTACAGTAAAAGCGTGAGGACAAAAATTGTAGGAAATTTGATTCTCTTCAAGTTAATCCAGTCATTATATCCAAAAAACCGACCCTACCCGTGAATAATCAGTTCTTGGATTTTTTTTTCGTAGGTCCCTCGAGGGGGCAATGGGAGTGTAAACTGTAAATTCAAAAAGTAGACTGAATCAGGCTCCTGTGTATATTCGAAAAACGGTTTTTCTTGAATAACTCGGCCATTTTTGATTTTACAGTAAAACCGTGAGGACAAAAATTGTAGGAAATTTGATTCTATTTGATATCGATAAATTGATATCAAAGCATTCTTCGCGACGTATTAGATAAAATCCAACGTAGATACTTGAATGCCTAGCAATTGGCGCTCAAAACATGATCTTGTTATCAAATACGAAACATTTAATTTAATAGGATAAGTACATTCCTACATTATTTTTCGGATATATTCTTCATTTGCGTTACGCGTAATCTCCCTTTAGAGTAATTTAAATACGAGCATACGAGTATAAACAAAAAGAAGCAATTAAAACAATCAATCATACTCTGTGATACTAAAAATATTTTAGCTGCCATACTCTGAAACGTAAATTTAGTACCTACATGGACATACGGCCATACATACAGATCAATTTTGTCGTAGTCATCGTAGATTTACTTTAGGTCCTATTTACCTAAGGGGTGATGACCCGTTATTATGGATTAATGGATGCATTAATTACGTCACACGAATTTGAAGGTTTATTGACCCCCCCCCCTCCTTGCCACACTTGGTCACATTTGGCAAACCCCTCCCCCCTGGTGTGACGTCACATTTTTTCAACGAAATCGGCAAATCGAATTAAGTACTTATTATTAATTTTTACTCAAATAATTTTTCAAATATTTGTAATTTTATAACCCAAAACTGATTATGTAAGAAAATTAAACTAATAAAAACGATTATCGTTCCAAAAACTTGTTATTTCACTGTACAGCTAATTAAATAATTTAAATAAATTTTCGGTTACTAATGAAGTTAAAGTGACGTCATAAAGTTTGTGACTCTCCCTTCCCCTTGTTACAACATGTCACATTTTCTTGACCCGCTCCCTCCCTAAACGTGTGATGTAAGGTTGACCCCTAAACCTACCCACGGGGAAGAAAAACCCAAGTAATAAATACCTAGATAAGGACAAAAATATTTAAACGTATGACAATCTTTATAGACTTGACGATAAAAAGTATCAACTGTATTATATAGGTACTCTATAGTTAAGACATAAAATTGAGAATAGCTTGCTTTCAGCACATTTGTAATCGATGTTTACTACTTCTAATTGGATATAATTAATTGATTATAATTGGATAATTCTTAAGACCCTTAATCCCCTACGATAAGTTTTCCCCTACTTGAAGCAATCAATAATCTTTTTTAGATTATTCTCTTTTAAGATGTTTGATTGAACAAGCGTGTTCACTGTTATATTAACTTTATTAAAATTGCAATACCGTTAAAAAAGTGTGTGTTAATTATTTAACGTGCTATTTTTTGTTAATTTGTTAAAAACGGTTATTTGTCATTTATATAATGAACTTGGAAGAAGCAACGGCAAACTCTAGATTTAATAATTATGAAAATGCATCTAGTACTCTGCACGAGTTTACGATTTATTTAGTTTTTTCAGTGTTAATGATTTTGCTGGTTGTTTTACTGGCTATTATAACTCGTCTATTACAATTAGGTAACTAAGATATCATTGAATCATTTCGTAATCAAAAATCAAAAATCAAAATCAAAAATCAAAACATATTTATTTCATAGTTTGGATGTTACATAGGTGAAGTACAGTGATCCCCACACTAGGCTTAGCCTGTGACGTGGGGATCTAAGCCAAATACGATTTATTATTAAATCTAGGTACATTAAAATTAATAAAAACTAAGAATTTTTATTAAATGACTGTGAAGTGAAAGTGTTTATATGAAGGTATGTGTGTATATATGTGAGTATGTATGTATGTACGTATTACCTACGACAAACAGAAGAGAAGAAGAGTAGCCGTGCATGTTATTCATCTTTTGGGATCTGACGCAACATAATGTTGAAGTCTATAACTAACTATAGTCATTTCAAAATGTCCTCTGACTCATCATAACTCCAAGAAAATAGTAGGGGTTTGATTTGCTTTTTTGCTTCAGGTAAATCACAGTGCCTTATATCGCAGATATTTACTAATTTATTATATAAATGTGGAAAGAGATAAGACGAGAATCTCATAGCAAAAGTTGTTTTAACAAGGGGTATAGGGATTTTATAGACTCTTTTTAGTATCATGTCTTTTTGATTAGGATCATGACAGATCTGATTGTGTACGTAAAGGGAAGCACGCAGTAAAAATAGTTTACGAACACTTAAGACGTGCGCTTTGTTAATATATTTAATATGTAAAAAAAATGTTTTAGAATGTACAATATTTCAAAATAAGAATAGTAATACTATATACATTTTATAACGAGCCACTGACATCCACTGATCACTTAATTTAAACAGTATGAAGTAAAAGGATGACAGTAGATACGAGTATAATATTTATATTATTCTTTTCCAACTTAATGTAATTGACATTGTATTGCTACTTTTATTTCCCTATCGAATTTACCTATCCTCTGACGTTTTGGGCCATATAATTCAAAAACAATATACCTATAATAGGGCCATATACTAGGCAAAATTTACCCTGGATATACCCTGTGATAAAACGTAGCGGGAACGATATAGACAAGAAAAGAATAACAACAAATTATATCAAGGCTTTGCTACTTATGTATCAACGAATGTTCAACCAAAGAACCCCCTTGGTAATAAAAAAACCGGCCAAGTGCGATGTCCGACTCACGCTTGACTGCACATTTCTAATAAGTTTTCCTGTCATTTATAGGTAAAGAACTATTTTGTGTATTTTTTTCAAAGTTTTAGACCTAGTAGTTTCGGAGATAAAGGGGGGAATTGGTCATTTTTTGGCTATTTTCTTAAATAACTTCGAACCTATGTATTTGAAAATTATAAAAAAAAACATGTCCATATTTGGGTCACTAATTTACATATGTGAACCAAATTTCAACTTAATTGGTCCAGTAGTTTCCGAGAAAATAGCCTGTGACCTTTTCTCGGATTTTTCCTTGTGAGGTACGGAACCCTAAAAATTGTTTTGATTGGTGGTACATATTTTGTTTCTTTGTTTCCAGGGCAGAAAACGCGCACGCCACCACAGAGGAGGATGTACGTGGGCTCCCGAGTCCGACAGTCATTGTCTCAAGCCGAGCCCACTATCTACGTCAGCCCCAACAATTTGCCGCCCCCACCCAAATATGGTAAGCGCTTACATTGTTTTTTTTTTTCGTTTTAATACGCTTATATTTAACTTCACTTGTAGCTGACATTGTACATTAAGTAAAGCGGTTACCGACCGACCATTAGCGAAGGTCTCAGTTTCAGCTTGACTTGGGCCAAAATGCTATCGTATGTCCGGATGTTCTCCTCAACAGGTCGCAATTCTCAACCGATTCTTGTGAAATTTTGTGAGCAGGTTCGATGATGGAATAGAATTTATAATTATGTCGTGTAATATTCAGTATATGGAAATTTTAAAAAATGACGTTGCCATACATTTATTCTGTTTTAAGTTATGCTCGCGAGGCCTACAGCTCACAGAGCCACTAGTAGTTTTGACTGTGAAGTCAATTTTAAGCAGCTTTAAATATGATATTCTAATAAATCTCTCTCCTCTACTCTCTTACTCTCCTTCTCTTACTCTAGTAACCCTTTTTAAATTGTTTTGAAGACCTAACCTAACTTTAACTTTTCACAATTCCAGAATGCCTAGCGCCACCCAGCTACGAGGAAGTAGTGGGCATCCACTACCCTCAGTACCAGAACCAGCCCATCACCCAGCCCATAACTGTAGCCATGGCGCAAAACACCCCGTCGTCACAGAACGCCACCGACGCACTGCCCGCGCCGACGGTCATCACTGTCACGTCAGAGCGGACGTCAGTGCAGGTCGCCGCGTCGTCGTGATTTCGTTAACCCGTTATTTTAGTAATAACGTTATTTACCAATAACGATCTTAGAAATCGCATTGTTGATGGTATAAAAGAGTTAACGTTGTTTTCATTCTTCTAACGTTGTGTTTGGAATACTTTGGTCGACAAATAAAAAGTGCAATATTAGTATTAATTCTACGAACTTAAACACTAGCCATATTTCAATGAGTAATTATTATTAATTTAATATTTATGTATTTGAGTAAAAATTTTAATCTGTTCTAAAAGTAAATCAGTATATTTAACTTTGCGTAGATAGTTAAATTTAAACTGTAATAATTTTTTCAATGACATTTAGACACTTTCATTACAGTAACATTTCTTGAGCATCGTGCAGTATTATGTTATATTTTTACCACCAATAAATACCACCTACCTATTTACTGCTGGACAGTAAAGTAAATGCGCATAATAGCATGATATTTTCGATCATAGTCGATACATTGTGATACTAGTGTACCAAAGTTAAAGTAATTCTAAATCAAAATATCCAGCCATATTCAAAATATTCAAATGGCTGTTGTCCTAGCTGAACACCGAAAACGAACAAGCGCGATATAAGCCTTTCAAATATAAATATCCATGCAACTACATTATACTGTGTTTACAGTAAGTTTTTACAAGTGAGTACCAACACTTGATATTGCGTGGTCGCCTTTGTCGCTTGAATTAAGCGAATATTTGATCTTAAATATATTTTTTGCTATTATTATTTGACAAGAGGACACACAGCAAATCCAGCTAAATGCTTAGTCAGTTGAGCGCCACTCTCACCATCCCACTAACCCTGGGTTATCCGGTTAAACCTGGAGCTAACATGAGTTACCAGTATAATTTGACACTGGGTTAACGGTTTAACGGGTTAACCCCGGGTTAGTGGGATGGTGTAAGTGGCGCTAAGTCAGTTAAGAATCCTATTAAGCGGGGTTTGCTGGAAAATGTAGGTCACCTATGTGTTACCTATGTTGTTAAGAAACAAGGCAACTCTTTTCATTGCATAGCGGGAACAGTGACTATAATGTTTAATAAAATGTTTTTAACATGGGATTTTGTTCTCATCTAAAAACATTTTGTTTGCTGTCCTTGTTCTCTGCCAAAAAATGCGGACTGTAAATATTACTTCATATAAAATTAGTACCTTTGTGTACAAATTATTATGTATAAGTAGGGATATAATTGTTTAGGTTAAGATTTTTATGTACATAGACTGTGGGTGAAACTTGACAAAAAGACCATATTTATAAACTTTAATAAAAATATTGTTACTATATGACGTGTTTTTATTTGATTGTATTAAGTTTCGTAAGTTTATGTAACTAGTGTAACTACACTAACTACACATAAATGTCATATGAAGTGTAGTGGTAGTAGTAGGTCTTGATACAAATACTTAAAGGGATTATTTTGTAATAATGATAAAATAAATAAGCGACAGCTATCCAAATAAATCAAGAGTGTGAAAATGCTCTTGCGCCAGAGCAATAAGCTTTTAAAATAAAAAAAAATATAAATTATCTTGTTTCTACACCGATCAATCATATTAGTTATTTTGGCAAATGAACATTTAGGTATAATATTTAGTTACTCGGCAAACCTATTTAATAAAATAAGCCTATGTTTTGGCTACCTACCCAGAACTTCAGAATCCGCTCTTAGTCTGGAAAACGTTATAAAAATAACGTTAATATTTATTTTTATAATATTATCAATGAAATCCATAACGTTAATTAAAGTATAAATGCTTATAACTTGTAATACAGTTAGAATTCTCTATCTCCTTTTGTTAAAGTACCTACTTAAAATAGTATTAGATCAATTATTTCACCATTTAATTCAATTATTAGTTATTCTATTGTTGTATAAAATCTACCGCGGATGGAGTATCGAGACAAACCTTACTGGTTTAACGATACTTTTGTAATGAAGCTTAGATATTGTGTTGTAATTACCTGAATAAATAAATAAATAAATAAAAAAATATTTATATTAAAACATAGCAACAACTTTGTCAGTAGCAAAATGCGAAAAATATCTCAAATTTTCTATGCCAAGTCAATGCTTCACGCTTACATTTTTTGCCGCCTTTTTACTGACAAGGTGGGTGTGTCAGAGTATAATTAATATTGTTATTAAATACTGATACTTACCCTGACCATGTCTTCGGGAACACCTACTTGATTTGATTACTTAAATAAATCTGTAGACTGGGCTATAACCGCGAAAATCGAAGTTCGCAAATTGCGGGCCTTTTGTCTCTGTCACTCTAATTACGCCTTCATTGGAGTAAAAGAGAAAGATCCCCGCAATTTGCGAATTTCGGTTTTCGCGGTAGCCCCTCTGAGTCAGCGGGATGTCTTGGCAGAATGCCACAAGGGCTTGGCCTCACATGAATAAAGTAAGTATTTATAAGGATTCGTCATCCTTACCAGAATACATTGAACTTTATCAGGGACATTAACTTTGGAACATAATATTTATTTAAAACGTTACTTAAGGTGGTAGCTGTACTGCTAAATCTCAAACTTTAAATTAAATAGGCATTAGCCGTTTCGTTTTGTCGTCTGCGGACATTTTACGGGCTAAGGGGGAAAGTAAATGTAAAGGTTATTTTCTGTGATAGTGATAAGTGTTAAATCTGTATTGCTAGCTAGAACATCTCACTTTTTAGGGTTCCGTACCCAAAGGGTTAAAACGGGACCCTATTATTAAGATCCACTGTCCGTCTGTTTGTCCGTCTGTCTGTCACCAGGCTGTATCTCATGAACCGTGATAGCTAGATAATTGAAATTTACACAGATGATGTATTTCTGTTGCTGCTATAACAACAAATACTAAAAAGTACGGAACCCTCGGTGGGCGAGTCCGACTCGCACTTGGCCGGTTTTTGATTGACCTTTGTCAAGTTATACAATGGAGCGCCTGATTAAAAAGAAATAGCAATAGTGCAAATTGAACGGTTTAAATATTTTCCTAATAATTCACAATTTTACCTTTTTCAAAAAATATAGTATGTATCACGTGGTCTCATAATAGCCAATAATATCTGAACTACACAACGCGAAGATTGCATTATCGGAGTGGTCGCTGTCATTTTATGTCGACTGTACGAGTACCTAGCATAAACGTTTTTTCTGAAGACTACCCACTGTGACCCTGCCAACCAAAGGCATCCGAACCGCGCGTCTTATACACCTTAATGATCGATTTACCCAAGCATGGATTTAATGTAAGGGCATAATTACCGCTGTGTAACATAATTTATAGCTATGTAATTCACAAACCAACTGGCTAGTTCATAAGGATCACAGTATTTTATTTTATAATACGTATAGTGCTACTTACTAGTGCGGGAATAAGCATTTTCGGTGCCTATGTCGAAAATCTAAATGGCCATATGTATTGTAAAACAATACACGTGCCAAATAAGAAGGTAATTCGCAACTCATGTGGATTTAAAACACTCCCACTCGTTGCGAATTTCCCACCTTCCGCACTTGTATCGTAAATGACTATAGTGCACCAGGCGCTTACGACTTAAGATAAATTCATTACTTAGGTACATGCAGTTTGCAATCCTATTAGTCTAGTCCACAAGTTCAAAGTGGTGAAAAATAGAGATACTACTCCCAAAATACGTGTGATATACCTCAACGGATTCGGTGATGTCTAAAAAAATGCATTCGAAGTGTTTATTCCCACGCAAAAAAAAACAACAATTATATTAACAAAAAAGGGAAAAAAAAGACATATTTGTCATTTCCCCAATATATCAAAAAGTATAGGTCTCCGCGCGTGATTTTGGGTATGGGCCTTTTGCCTCGCGCCCGAACTGTCACCGATTGGACGAGTGATGTGCCCTGTATAGTGCACCCTGCCATTGAACCTAGCAACTCTCTGATCTCCATCACTGTTTGATTTTTTTACAATTTGTTCCTAAATTCAGTTTTTAATCCGAAATTTCTGTTTTGCGCCGAGCATAACAGAATGGCCCACCTAATTGACCGAAGCGAAGCGAAGGTCTACGTTTTGACTCGGGCATTTTGCTTTCGTATGTCCGGATGTTCTCCTCTACAGGTCGCAATTCTTAACCGATTTTCGTGAAATTTTGTGACCGAATTTTATGACTAAATAAAAATTTTTTGTCAATCCGGTTTTTGAAAATTTTAAAAAATGGCGGAGTCGTGATTCCTGGCGCCTAAACAAATAGTCGTATCGATATCATAAGAGTTTTTTCTTTTTGAGACATGTTTACAGAGTTAATAGCAAAAAATGCAGAAAAAAATTATCGCTGGTTTAGGCGGTATTTAGATATATAGTTTTGTATTTCCGGATGTTCTCCTCTACAGGTCGCAATTCTTAACCGATTCTCATGAAATTTTGTGACCAGATTCTATGACTAAATAAAATTTTTTTGTCAATCCGGTTTTTGGAAATTTTTAAAAATGGCGGAGTCGTGATACCTGTCGCCTAAACAAATAGTCGTATCGATATCATAAAAGTTTTTTCTTTTTGATATATGTTTATAGATTAAATGGCCAAAAATTCAGAAAATTTGTATCGCTGGTTTCGGCGGTATTTAGATATTTAGTTTTTACTTGAGAATGAGTAGCTAAATTTCGTCAGCTTTAGTAAGAACTATCATGGCGCATTTTGCAAACGTTCGCTTTTTTGTTTGCATAGGGAGGTCCCTGGTTCCATCCCCAGTAATTGTATGCTGCTACATAACTTTTTGTATTTTTTTATACTTAAATTTTGTATCAATTGTTGTTTTTTATTTTATTTTTTTATTTTGAAAAAATGAAAAAAATCGTATTTTTTATTTATCAAGCGCGGGCTAAGAGCATTCGTTTATTTTTTGCAAGAGATGATGGCTTTTTGCGCTTTAAAGAAAATTTGATTCTTGAATATACGGTGCCATATACCTTTGGCCTATGCTCGTCTAGATGGCGACACCATTTTATATTTAACAATTTTTACTCATATCAGTAAAAGAACATGGGTCAAAATCATATGGCGTTCTAAAAATAAAAAAAATCATTTATCCACATATATACATTTATTGATATTTTTTTTTCATTTTCATTTTAATCCTGTATCGAAAGATGGCAGTAAATTTACTGTGACTACAAAATTTAGTATGACAATAACCCTCTACTACATATAGGGACCGTGCGCGTTTGAGGGTCTGCCATCTTGTGGCCTGAATCGGAAACATGTACATTGCCAAAACAAGTTCTACCATCTACCGTTCTTGTAGGTACGTTTCCTTATGCATAGTAGGTTCTGTAATCTTGTGGGCTACATCGGAAGCATAAACGTCACATTTACGCCTCACGCCAAAAATCTGACGGCTCCTATGCTACCCCCTATAGTTCACGCACGCCCACTATAGGGACCGTGCGCGTTGGAGGGCCTGCCATCTTGTGGCCTGAATCGGAAACATATGTGCACATGTACATTTCCAAAACAAGTGCTACCATCTACCGTTCTCGTAAGTACGTTTCCTTGTGCATAGTAGGTTCTGCCATCTCGTGGGCTACATCGGAATCATAAACTACACATCTACGCTTCGCGCCAAAGATCTGACGGCTCCTGTGCTGCCCCCTATAGTTCATGCACTTTATTCTCTTTAGATTAGATATTTAAATTCTTACCCGAGAATAAGTAACCAAATTTCGTCAGCTCATCTAAATGCTATCATAGCGCAGTTGGAAAGACGCTTACAAGCAAGGATATGGGATAAGTACCCGGTTCGATCCCCAGTAAATGCAATTTTTTTTATTTTTTTTTTGCACTTAAACATCGTATTGCTGATTGATCAAGCGAGCGCGAAGCGCGAGGTAAGCGTATTCGTTTGAGTTTTTGTTTGAACATTTTTTTAGCGGTTTTAGTTCAAGGGCATGGCTGTTCCAGGAGTCAATTTCCACTTACGTTTATAGCATGGGCGGTCACCATCCATAAATCGCAGGGGTTAACATTGCCTAGGGTAGTGGTCGACCTTGGGCTCAGAGAACTAGCTGTAGGTTGCTCGTACGTTGCGCTTTCCCGGGCTCAAAGTCTAACTGACAATAATGTTAGTTAGACTTTGAGCCTTTTAATTTGGATCGCCTCGCTAAAATGGCCCATAATTTCCGCAAATCATTTTTTCTTCGAGGCAATTACTCCGTTCTCATTTTTTCCCAGTGGATTTTCTTCGCTTTATTTAATTTTTCGTGTACATTTTTTCATGAACTAAATTTTCCTTTTCTCAATTTATTCCCTTTTCTTTTTAATCCCAGTAGTTAAAATAACCAGTAGGTTTTTTTTTCACTAACAAAATATTCTCTATCTCCATATTTTCTCTTTTTAGAGCACCGTACAAAACTTTGTTCACGGTGCTCTTATGGGATCACTTCGGTCTTGCAAATCGGTTAAATGCGTTTTTTTTAATGCTAGTGGTAAAAATAACCAGTTTTTTTTCAAATAGGCAGGTTAGGGTTATTTTTTTTGATGACCCTAAAAACGAAACTGCTCCCAGAGATAGGTAGGTTAGGGTTATTTTTTTTTGATGACCCTAAAAACGAAACTGCTCCCAGAGATAGGTAGGTTAGGGTTATTTTTTTTGATGACCCTAAAAACGAATCTGCTCCCAGAGATCGGTAGGTTAGAGTTATTGGCTGACAGCGTTTGGTTTTTTACTTGTAGTTTTTTAGATTATGTTTTAATTTTAGTTGTTTTTGATATTTGTTGTATGTGAAATACCTACAAGTAACAAATATAATTACTACACTATTAACATACAGTAACAATAAAATATTATCCTAGATATTTAAAACAACGAAAACTATAAGGAAAAGATTAATTTAAAATATTAAAAATAGGCGATTGCGGAAGAAAACCATTGGGAAAATATGGGAACGGAGTAATTGCTACCGAGAATGAATGATTTCGGGAAATTATGGGCAACGCAAAATATGAGAACGGAGTAATTGCCTCGAAGAAAAAATGGTTTTCGGAAATTATGGGCCACACTCGCGCACGAAGCTTCTTAGTTGCAGTTTACAGGTTAATTCAAAGGTAATGTTGGTTTCCTAACATAAGTAGAGTTAGACCAAGAAAATTCTGCAGAGATTTTGACACTGGCACAAATAACATTGGCACTGCGTGTGCTGTCAAAATCTCTGCAGACTTTTCTTGGTCTAACTCTATCCACTTTTCTATACAATTAGTATGGCGGTGTGTATACTTAAGGGGCATCGACCATACACTGACATCGGGATGATATTTTTATCATGTTATTTAGTAGTCATCGTGCGTCTCGCTTGCGCCAATACATGTACGGACAAGAACGAGTGAAATGCACGATAACTAAATGACATCAGTTAGATGTCTTTCTGATATCAGTGTAAGTTTGAATTGGCCTGTTAGCCAAAAATTGTTTCGTATGTCCATATGTTCTACTCTACAGGTCGCATATCTAAACCAATTCTCGAATTTTGTAAGCAATTAATAGTTAAGTTTTTATGGTCAAATTAGATTCTCTAAATTCTTCAATTTTAAACAGAACAAATTTATTCAGTTTTAAACTCTGCTCGCGAGGTCTACAGCTCACAGAGCCACTAGTAACAACTATGCAAATAGATCAGATACGTATCTGTATTAGGAATCTTGCTAATACGCTCAGCGGGCGTCTACGGTAAGGTATTTTAACCCTTAAACAGGTTGTGTATCTATAAGTACCACATAGCAAATGATTTTTTTTTGGCGAGCTGAGTAAATACAACGACCGCAAAATGTCATTGCCGTAAAGTCTATTAAGTGGGTGATATCGGAACGTAAAAAAATGACAGGTGTCAAAACAAATTTCTTTGAAAATTTAGTTGTCAAGTTCAAATAGACAACAAATGGCAGTTTTTGTACGTTTCTCCCGCTGTATAAGTTCGCTACGCCCAATAAAAGTACTGTAAGTATTTTGTTTTGTATTTTTATGGTAGATTATTAGATAATGTATGTGTAGTAAGTCATAACTTAACTTACTCATTGTTTTCTGATAAAATATTCGATCTAAAAGTTTGTGGTTCGTATGAAACCTCTGCCCGTCTGGGGCACGTTCGAGTGGTTTATAAGTGGCCTCTGCCCTGCAGGGAGTTTACATGACATTTAAGGGTAAGATTCATTACTATGAATGAACCCTCATAGTACAATAGTAATATATTTTCCTTTGGTTTTTAAATTAAATATTTATTCAACGGTCAATCTTACGAGCCACGACATCCATGCGAGCCAAGAAAGTGCTGGCAGTTAGTGCATTTTGTGACGCAAGTGTAAATGTGATGTGCACATGACTTGTCCTTAAAACTACTCTGTATGGCTAACAAGGCAGTGGCCATATAAGGACCACGTAGCACCATTGGTCACGAGCAGTGGGCATATAAAAACCACCGGGTTTTTTTATTGAATTAGGGGTAATAAAAAAAAAACAAGAAATTTCTTTTCTTTTTAAGCTATTACCTTTGCTATTACCTACCCGAATCAGTAATCAAAAGTAAAAATGCGTCAGGCCTGTTTAAGGGTTAAAATATAAAAAGTACTTAATGCTCACTTAAAGGGAATTCGCAGATGACATTTTAAATTAAGCGGGATCTCTTAACATTTTAGCGTTTATTTTTTATCTCCTTATTCATACCTATTCGGCCGTTATGTTTTCGATGTATTTAATGATAGCTACTACAATTGGTTTCAATATTTAAGTAAATGAATTAAATCTATGTTTTTTTGCCCCAGTCATAATCGCAATATATGGCGTCATTAATTTTCAAACTAACAAATATCAATGAAAAATTAAACTTAAGTAGCTCTATGGATCTTGTTTTTGGTAAAATGTTGCCACTGATGGTAAATGACTACAAAAACTGATGGAAAATAAAATACAAGTATTTTACAGGATTTATCGATACCATCCTATTACTGGCGCTAGTCCCATCATAGGGGTGTTTACTATAGTATTAGGATGCTGGGACACTAAAGGTCCCAGCCAGTGGCAACGGTAGTGGTCGCCAGTTAGTAGTCACTTACTATCAGGCAAACCATGACGCTTGTTTGCCACTAGATAAAAGACCATTAAGAAGTGACATGAGACTGCCTTTGATATCTTATTACATGTATTAACATTAACATTAGGTAGGTACTACCTTATATTAACACATTAACAGTAGGTACACATTAACCTCATATCCCTTAATTACTACTAGTTTCCTATCTGACAGACAGTTAATTAATAAAGATAGACAATTACCTTATAAAGTCACATTTCTGCTGCTCGAAGGTTGGAGACATTAATGGACGCTAAGCACGAAGAATTTTGTAGGCACATTGACCCGCCTGTTGTCATCTCTATTGCACGCGCGTAAATATTTTGCTGTCCCGCTCATGATGCTGGCGGTCAAAGACACTGCGAGCGGGACAGTAATATAATTATGCGCGAGCGATAGAGATAGAAACAAGCGGGTCAATGTATAAAATTCTTCGTGCTTAGCATCCATAGTCACAGAATAAATAATAGTAATTGTTGTATATATATAAGAGCTGGCAACTCGGCAGCAGTCTCCCGCCATTATAGACAGCATCTGTCAATGTCATGTTCTATATTCGTGTCTTCTGAAATAAAGCGTTTGCTTATCGAATATTATCTGAGCCTCTACCATCAGTTTTAACATTGACATAACGCTCACGTCTACGTAATTTACTTTCTGTACAACTCGCTTCCACTATTGCTCGCATATGCGAGTACGAGCGAGATGCATAGAAAGTAAGTTACGTAAACGTGAGCGTTATGTCAATGTCAAAACTGGTGGTAGCCGTACTGGTCGTATTATATATATATATACATAGATTTATAAGGCATAGATTCCTAGTCCGTACACCCCCAGTGAAGCCATTTCAAGTGCGACGCCACGTCGCACTCGTATCATCGTATTCGAACGGCCCTCGCAGTACTCAAAGTCAAATCGGTTTGTGTACACCTCCCGTTTAAAAATCAGAAACTACAGGAAAGATGGTTGTTTGTACAGTGAATGGGTGTCACAACACATCATATAATAAAAACAAACCGCCTGATATTACATTTCACGCGTAAGTATCGAGTTTAATGTGATATTTTTACATAATCGTAAATACAAAAATCCACATTTTCGTCAGCCGCCATTTCTTCTAAATGTTGCCAGTGTAGTGAATATTTTTTCCTCCAAATGGGACATGACGTCTACATTCTAAAATAAATACGCTCAATTGAATTTCATTGTATAGTTATAGAAAATTATAATTAAGTTAATTATTTAGGTATTTAGTTTTTTTCTTATTTTTATTTTGTGTAATGTTCGTTTCAGTTTTCTGACAGATCTGCTTCTGTCTGCGAGATGGAAGGAAAAAATTAGACTAAATCGGAATGACGCAATACGGAAACATTGGAAACCGACTAAACACAGTCGAATATGCTCTGTCCTATTTAAATTTATTCTTATTATTTTATGCACATTAGTTAAATAAAAAAAATAGTAAAAACTTATCAGCTATTTATTTAATCCTTATTTCACAAAGTACAGAAATGCAATAAATCCCAAAATAAACAAAAAGCTTTTGCTACAAAATCGAATCTACACACTTCCAAATTATTAATAACCAAGTGTGGATGTTGTTAAAATTCCCCTACTTTGAGAGAAGTAAATTAATACTGGCAACATATTTTGTATATATGTGTGTGTTTGCTGAGCGTAAAACACGAGCGTTCCACGCACACATCGATCGTGTTTCGGCTTCACTTTTGGCAGGTTAGCAGTATGGGGACTATCTGTCTATGCGTTATTAGTTTAAGTATATATAGTTATCCATGCCGTAATCGGCAACGGCGACCCTAGCTAATTACGGGCGTGAGCTCTGATATGGCTGGCAAAGCGTAAATCCCGGCCGAAACCCTCCTATAATTATACTTACAATAATTCTGGTCAACTTTACTGCCCCACCTGCGATAGAGTTTTTAAAAGGTCGTATTAATTAATTACACCAAGTTAATTAACGATATAACAGTACTAGGTACAGAAGACTCACTCTCTAACAAAACGCGTCTGTTACGATCAGGACAGATATGGCCGCTAGGTGGCGACAGCGCCACGCGCGGCTTATGGCCAGCAGCCACCAAATTGCGGTGGAACGGATGTACTTTTAGCTACCTGTAGCAAAGCGACGAAATCGCGGAATGAGCCACACCTACCATAGTTTAGTTTAGTAGAATGTCAGAAAAATATAAATAGTACCTAAACCTATGTGTCACAATCTTGTTTTTGATCTTGAATATATATAGTTAATATAGTTTACCAAAGGACTGTCTCATTTCAATCATAGACAGAGAGAATCATACTATCTTTGTCTTTGTGTTTGTGTACTAGCACGCAAAAGAAAAGGATGAGTATAGTTTTCCTGGTTCTTACTGACTGACAAATTGGTTTGACCAACTATAGTTGGTCTAAATTAATTTAAGTTTTATGTTATTTTTTGTGCTAATAAATATTTATTATTCTTATAATTTTATGAATTAATAATACGACGTTTTGTTTATCTTTATTATTCTCATGTCCCTACTACCCGCAATCCTTGGACATGCATTACGATCGCGAAACCTGTGTCGCCATCTATTCAACCACGCCTGTCAATTATTATAATCAGATGTTCTATCACGTGCCTAGCCACTTTACACATTACCTCCAATAATTTTGAACTAGAACCCTAAAATAGTAGGGATAGAGTGTTAAATTGAACGATTTTCTGTCAAAGGTTTCGACGGAATAAGTTGGTTTTTCATGCAATATGTGCTAGTCTAATATACTTATTATTTGTGCTTGTTGAATAGAGTTACGATCGCCATACAGCAGTTCATGTGTTTATGTATTTAGATCAACAATTTAATTACGACTTAGAAGGGCTAGTATAATATTTGATATAATTAACTACACTTGACGTAAGTATACAAAGATAGAGACTGTTCGGAAAGAGAAGAGTCGTTGAATGTATTGGGCCCCATACATTCAACGACTCTCCTCTTTCCGCACAGACTCTAAATACAAATAATTTGAGATGCAATGTGGTTATAAGTAGTTTTTTTTTATTTAAACTTTACTACACAAAATACAGTAATATCAAAATGGCGGACATCATATGCAATGGCTTTCATAACATTCCTTCAACCTCCAACAATGTTTCAATTTATTTACATAGCTAGCGTGAATTAAAGTGACCCACCCGGAAACGAAACTTTGATTGAAAACAAAAGAATAGAATAACAAATTTTAAAACATACTTACACTTAGAGTTGTTCGGAAAGAGAAGAGTCGTGGAATGTATTGGGCCCCATACATTTCACGACTCTTCTCTTTCCGCACAGATTCTACATCTAATAATTTGTCAGAAAAATACCCCCGTAATAAAGATCAATGCCTGATGATGGATATAGAAGCAATCTTAGCAAATCCAAATATTGTATCTACTTTTTTATTAGGCATTATATTTTATCGTTTTATGTATTTCTTCTGTCAGATCAAAGAACTTGGTTTGTTTTCATATCGCGAGCGATCGAATGTTTGTCTGTTTGAATTTGGGATGTGCGTCATTTTCAAAGAAAATACAGAACATACCTACTTATACATATATACCGGGTGTGGCCTGTAACATGAGCAAAAAATTAAACTGTAGGCTGTACTCCTCATACTGACCAACATTTGTTCAGCGACTTTTAAAAATAACTTGTGGTTTGATTTTTATTACACTTTAAAGTTTATTCTAAGACGCAATGTATTGCGAATTTTGTTATGTTTAAGGCGTGACAAGCAACGTCAATCACAATAATATGGTGTGGCGATGGCGTCCATTGAAGATAATATTTATTTTGTATGAAAAATAGGGAGTCTAAATACTTCATAATTTTTAAAAGTTGTTGAACAAAAGTGTCACCGTTTGAGGAGTACAATCTATGTTTTAATTCTTTGCTCGTGTTACAGGCCACACCGTGTATACCTATCGCGTCGAATGATGATACTTATTTGCTCCCTATGACACTCCTTTCAAGAATCTTTTGATGGGCTTAATTTAAAAAAAATTATCTATGCACACCTCCTGGGATGGAGCCAACTCAGATTACACGCATTTAGGACCAAATGAAAGTATTAAAATGATCCCTGGCTTGCTGGGAATCCATTCCTCAAAACGCTATTTTTGGGTCTAATTTGATTGGCCTAAAATTCAAATGAATGCTCTTAAATATTTATCATTTTAAATCATCACTTAGTCGTAAACCAGCCAACATGAGGAAACAACTCAAAATTAAGGTCTAATTACTTTCCGACTCTTGTGGATAAAATGAAACTGTCTCTTCAGTTTTTGACGAATAACGAGAACCTTTATGAGATAGTGTGGTAAAAATATATATTTATTATATCTTCGTGTAAGAACATAGCATGATAACTTAACATATGCCAGCACCTGGTCTCACCGTGCGCCATACTTACAAATATAATTGAACAATAACTCACACGCCTAGCCGGTAATAGTCACACGATATAATGAGTAAAGACAGCCGTGACATTATAATCCCTTTAACTGGTCTAAGATCGTGTGAAGGTTGCCTATCAGGTGACTCGATAAATGCCTGAAGTCGTGGTATATAATTATGTGGCTTTTCCTCAGAGAAGAGTCCTTATGCTTAATGTGCATAAAGAACGTTTCCATCAGAGAAGGATCCTTATACACATGAAGCATAAGGACCTTTCTCTGATGGAAAGCCACAAATAGCGTGGCAATCCAATTTTTTCATTAGAAATTTGAAAAATGTATGCTCAAAGACTCGATCTCCCATATATTTTTTTAATTTCGTGCGGATTTACTGACAATTTGGAAAAAAAAAATTAAAAATTAAAAAAAAAAATTTTTAAAATTTAAACTGTTTATTTTAAATAAAAAAGAATAAATATACAGTCAACTTAGAACTAATCTTACATTTTTAAGATTATTATGGTGTGATATCACTCAATGGGAAAGGCAACTGTCAAATGATGATTTTCTATAGAAGGGAATTCCATAATTATACAATTTACTTCATCGTCGAGAGCGCTATCAGCTCGTACAATTGAGGAGTGTCTTTTCGAAAGGGCTTATTTATTTATTTATCGTATGGCATTTACATTACACTGTTCATTAATTAACAACATAGTTTATTCATAATCTAAATGTACATTTTTCCAAGTAGGTGATGGCTGCACTCGTTGTGGTTTTGAAATCTTCCACTGGGCCATCGTACTTTGTTAGTGGGCACTCCAAAACAATATGCCGAACAGTTTGCTTTGGGCTTATTTATCAATGAACACCATAGAAAAATAAGCTCTTTGAAAAGACACTCCGCAATTGGCTTTGACCGGTTGTCAATTCCCGAGCGCCTTCTATATTAGTTTTTGCTGGCTTTAATTATTGTTTTCTTTATGTTACGTTGCAAAAAATGGCATGCGATTTTAGATGATTGCTGGCAGAGTAGAAGCAATGAATTCAATCGATTGACACATGCGACGACGTTTGGAGTTTTGGAGAGGCTATTAAGAGCCAACGGGAGTGGTCATTTCTCCATACAAACGTACTCCTCGTTTTCCTCCGTGGTTTTTGAAGCTAGAGCAATGATTTTTTCAACACAGATTAATATTGTCAATATCTGTGTCGGACCGTTTTGCTTTTTTTGATATTTTTCTTTTTTAAGGCGCTAGAGCCCTTCAAAAATGGCCAAAATGGCCTAATTGACTATGCCGCAATGAGAAGCGTGGCATTCAAAACTGATATCAATTAGCCAAAAAAGCAAAACGGTCCGACACAGATAATTTCATAATCATTTAGATTTCCAAATTTGGTTACGATTGGTTAAGTTTTGGAGGAGGAAACAGAGGAGTACGAAACCTCGATTTTTGAGATTTTTACGCCGGATTTTTCGCCTTGTCCTTATCGCACTACTTTTAGGTGCCGCTTCCGTTAGCGAGACGAGTATATTTACCTAAAATATTTAAAACTTCAGCTCCTGTTTCGTCTTAAGGAACAGCCGGCCTAGCCAAGGTTACAATCGCTATCGCTTCGACAACGAAAAGCATTATGTCTCTCTATCACTCTTCCATATTGGTGCGACAGTGACAGTTGCGTTTAGATCGCTACGGAGCGTAAGCGATCGGCATCTTGGCTACGCGGCCTGTTTACCAAACATTGGTTTCGTTAGATAGTAAGGATCTATAGTTAAATTTTATTACTTATTCCGAGTTTATGATGGCATCAAGCTTATCTGATGATCTTATTAACGAAGTTCCTGTAACTGTTCCATAATGCTCGTGCCTCTTTCTTCTCGATATCGTCGATGGCTCAAATTGTTACTCGCGCGTCTTCTTGTCGTCGCTTATATAACTGCTGCATAAAGTATTATTTATTAGTAATAATTGTAAAATAAAAAAGTCAAGAAGGTTAAATCAGTTGCATGACTTCATTCCGGCCTATTAAGCCTCGTCTACACGATCACACGATGTTCCGTAGCGTCATCGTCACGCTGGCTGGACTCGAGTGAAGGTCGTGTAATCACCTAAAATGTTACATAAATACACATCGAGTTTATTATACTTAGGTACATGTACAATACTGGCCAATAAAATAACCGTGTAACGTTTATTCTTAAGATCGAGAAGTAAAAAAAGTACCTACGCTAAAACATGGAAAATGCTACTAATTAAAGATGAGACTGATGATAACTACATATTTAGGTACCAATTCCGTAAACTATAATGGAAAGCCCAAAGAAAAGTGCTCGTTGTAATTTTCTTTGAAATAAACCTTTAATCGGAAACTATTTTTTTAAACAATTATGGCAATCGAAAACTAAAAATAATCCGAATGTTGCTACTTTGATGGTTTGGAACCGTACGGTTGCCAGCATAACACAAATGTTCTTCCAGCTGGTTATAGAATAAATTTATTGGTGAGTAAAAAAACAGTGAATTAACTATAATTTCATGTGTTCATAATAAAGAAAGTAGAATTTCACAAATATTATTTATTAAAAAAGCCACTTAAAACAGTTTTCATACCAATTAAGATAGCTATCGAAAATTTTACGCGCCAATTCTTCCGGCAAAACAAAACGATTGTCGATGGTTCTTGTCAGTCTCATATCGCTGCCGAGGCGAAAGCACGCGAAGAGGCGTTTTTTAATCCAAATTATAAGTCGCGTTTTACGCATTCGCATGAAACGGAACGTCTTCGACATTCGAAATTTAAAAAAGTGCTTTGAAGTTTTTGTATTTTTAAAAGTGTTGGTGAAACCTACTTTATGCTTCTAATTGGATGTTACAAACAGGTAAATTGTTGTTGTATACATATACATAATGGTTTCTTATTATTTGGTGTTATTAGGTTAATGAACATGTAGGTTCTCAGATTGTCTGTTACATCTAGAATGTTATAGAAACGAGAGCGATTCTATTATCCGGTAATTGTCTGTTCGTAGAAATAGTAATCATGTTGAGGTAAGAATTTCTTACAGTTTTATTATCCAACTTTTGATCCTTCTATTATTTTACCCACTATTAGGTACCTATCATACATTTTTTTTTACATTAAAATAAAACCAGTTTGGATTACTTTGGATTGCGCGAACAATATCGCGCCAAAATACCGTACACATACCTACTTATTGCTCTACAATTAAGAGTGAATCACATATTTTTGCACGCTTCGTCATACAAAATATTGCTGGTGACTGTGCGCTGTTCTAAAATACCAGATCAGTAACTGGACCATGCCGTTTACACTTTGTTGCTGTATGCAGTGTAGTGAGCAGGGCAGGGAGCAAGGACATGATGTAAACGCCTTCCTGGTCATACTGCATGTGGGGGTGGTAAGGATCGGAAGCACCAGAAGTAAAAGGAGTGACAGTTTAAACTTAGCCCGTAGCACGTACAGTCACCTGCACTAATATGTTACGCAACGAAGGCCGCAAAAATACGTGACGCGCTCTTATTGCACTACAAATAAGATCATGTCAGATATTTTTGCCGCCTTCATTGTGTAACATATTATAGCTGGTGACTACTCGATACATGGCGTATGACTCCAAGATGAAACTGTTAAAGTTAAATCGCGACCGCACCGATCGTGATCGTGTCGGTCGGTAGTAGCGTGACGTCGGGACCTTAACTAGGTAATTAACTATAGCCGCGGGCTCAGCACGGTTCCATTTTTATCGACTATCACTATGCGCATCCCTTTCGCACTTACATACTTGTTAGAACGTGACAGGCATGGTGACAAGGGATAAAAACGCGACCGTGCTAAGCCGCTTGGTCAAGCAGATCTTGTCAGTAGAAAAAGGCGGCAAATTTGAAAAATGTAATAGGCGCGAAGGGATATCGTCTCATAGAAAATTTGAATTTCGCGCCTTTTTCTACTGACAAGATTTGCTTGACCATTTATTTATTTATTTACCTAAGCTTCATTGCACAGTAAAAAATTGTACAAAAGGCGAACTTAATGCCATTAATAAATTGAAGTAGGTAGATGTCATATACTAAAGAAAATGTGACCATGCCCTCCCAAATCGAGAAAGATATATGAAAATTGTAAATAGTTCTAAATTCGCCTTTTCAATCGCTGGTTTGTGTCCAGATATTGAAAATAACTGAAAACGGTCATTCTAACATAATTAACTCAAACACTTGTGTTTTCTTCACATCCATATACCAAAAGATTTGAAGTTCTGCTCTAAAGGGTTTGCATAAACATAATGTGCGGATATAGTAAATATATCTGTATACAGGCATAAGTATGCTGTACGCGGAAGAACGGCCGGCACCTTTCACCGGCTTTCCGTATCTTTTGAAATCGACGCCAGCCTCAAAACAAAACATTACAGTCTGAAGCCATTGAACTGTTCCGATTTATATTAAGGTAAAGATTTAAAATTCAATTAATAACTTCCTATTTTTATGGTGGTGACTATTAGCTTTACTTAACATAAGAGTTACCGTAGGTACTCGAGGTATGTACGGTCATTTCATTTCAATTATGTCAAAAAGCAGCTCGTGGTCGTTTTAATGAGACTAAAGCAGGCCACTGACGAGCCTTCCAAATGGATGCCGTTACAATGGATTCATCCAAATGGACGGCATCCTAATATTAAACATTGTACGTTTTTGACATTCACGGACCGATTTTGGATTGCAGCCACGCTATTTGGACTGTTGGAAGGCTCGTCAGTGGCCACCTAATGTCTTCAGCAAAAATAAAGTATGGTATAGGTACTTACTTAACTTGAATAAAAAATATTATATAATTAATTCACGTTATATTATACTTATGACGCTGCAATGCCACAAACAATATAATTATATAAAGTGACATATGAAACAGAGTTAAAAATAACAGACATAATAAGAAATGAAAATGCTTAAACTTTTACAGTTCATAACTAGCTCCAATATTGATATGTGTTTACGAAATATATAAAATCCACTGCGAGTTGTCATGAACACATTGCGCACTTTGCGTCAAAACTCATATTCATATCGTAACCATAATTGACTTAATATTGTCTTTAAAATATTTAGATCACCGTGGTTATATCTGCACTTGTATTTTTATTCGCTATTGGCGAAATGTTTCGGGCCCATCGGGGGTCCTTGTTCAAAATAAAAACATTTAAAAATATGTCTCACGAAAGTTTAATTTCGATTACAATTTAATTTGTTAATTTAATTAGACGATCAGTAAAAAAGTGCCCAAAGTTGTCTACTGATTACATCTTCACTCCACATACTTACATCCACATCACATGTGACAAGTCATTGAATGATGAAGGTGATATCGCTGGAGGCAATTAATCAGGACCGTTTAGCGTCGCGCGCGCAGCGATGATAGATCGCGTGCGCATGTGACGCGCAACACGCATGTCACATGACGAGGAAACGACTGTACAGTCGACGTCAAAGATATGTGTACACTTTTGAACCTTACTCCTTTGTAATAAGACGGAGAATGTAAACATATTATTGACGTTCCTGTTGAACTGTATATTCTCGAATGTTTTGACGTATCGAAATGATATCGAAAAGGTTTGGGTGCTAGCGCGCACTCTAGTGTTGGTTTGTAATGTAATTTTAAGTTGTGAATCGGGTCGGTTTTCGACTTTTATTTGGAACTAGACTTATAAATCTGTCATCAATTTTTATCTAAAGGTTTTTATCTAAAATTGCATACCCAAATATTTTTTTGTAAAAATGACTCAAATTTTGTTTGGAATGGAGTCAAGCTTGAGCCTCATCGAAAGATTCAGATGTATAGTTGAATCATCGAGAGCGTGGAATTGCATATGTAGTAGTATTGTTTGTTTACAGGCATTCTATATTTGAATTTTCTATTTTCTTGTACTATCAGCATACAACCACTACAAATGCAATTCCATCTTCTCGATAATTCAACTATAAAACAAGTGATGGAGCTTTTGAAACTAGTCTGAAAAATTTAGTCGATATGAGGACGCTAACGTACCTAAAGTGGTATTCCACCTGTCCAATTTTTTTGTCCAATGTCAGTTCGTCTCACTCTCTCATTAAAGCAAATGTGAGACGCAATACACATTGGACAAAGAAATTGGATAGGTGTGGAATCTACCCTAACGTCTGTACTTATTTGGTAGAGAATTTTTGTTTCAGAACTTGCCACAGTAAGGTCACTGTGGGCAAGTCCGTCTACAAGGCAAGTCCGTCAACACGTTATAACTTTTGAATTTGAAGGCGTATGCGACTTTGGAGTCCAGTCGATTAACCAGTTTTTAGCGCTAGTTCCGTCACTGTAAAACAGATGGCGCTGTGACAACCAACTTCAGAGCAATCCGCCTCAACAAGTCATTTCGTGTTTTGAACTCGAAGTAATAGTGCGACAGCCGTTCGAAAAAAATTTGTTAAAAATAGTTTCTGAAAAGATTGTGCATCAGAAAGTAACTACGTAGGTAGCATAAGAACCAGTTGTCTTATTCTATTTTTAAAATATCAGAAATTAGCTTAGTTTTGTAATTATACGTTCCACAATTTATCATATTAAAATTTGACTAAGTTGGAAAGTCCGTCTATTATGTTCAAGGCAAGTCCGTCATATGCCGGACTTTCGTTAAATCAGAGATTACCAACTGTTTTTGCGACTTTAATATTATAACGATTTGATAAGGTATCAAAAAATCCTCCTGACTTTGCGCAAGATGTTACTTTATTAAATTTTGATCTCAGTAAATTAAAAGAAACGATTATAATTCATTTTAAAATTACTATTGATCTTTTATTTCGGAAATCAAAAAAATAATTATGTTTAATTATTTGCCAAAAAAGGTTTACCACCCCATTTTGGTAGTATATGCCGGACTTGCCTTTGTTTTAGAAAAATGGTGTTTATTTCGAATCTGAACCGTATATTAACAAGTTTAAAATACACTTTTCATTGTCTTGATCCGTTCTTTTTAGGAATTTAACTACGAACATATACGCACCCATAGATTGGCTGATATCATAACTAGACGGACTTCCCTTAAACTGCACGGGAAGTCCGTCTACTCGCCGAATTTTAAAAAATGCCATTGTTTTTGCTTAATTTGTGATTGAAATGATCTGTCACTAAGGCTAAACTATTAATTATTAAATTCTTCATCGTATGCGATTACAAGCAGTAACATAGGTGAATAATTAACGGAACTAGATCACTCCAAAGTCGAAAAAAAATAAAGTATGCCGGACTTCGCCACAGTGACCTTATACTTTTGTATACTGTGAAATTGGCATCTTTGTATTACTCTTGTATACAAGAGTGTTCCTGCACAATTTTTTTAAAGTGCATAAAGGCATATCGGAAAAAAATGTACCATTTACTATATTTCGAAAACCTATCTCTCTACTATTCTTGAAACTGATGATCCCTGTGAGATTATATTCTTAAAGATTGCTTGCCCTGTGATGTGTTAGATGTGTATGTCACCCTCAACATGTAATTTACTTATCCTTTATTCAAAACAAAACAAAGGTAAGTCAAATAACGCTTGAAAGGAGAGTTTTTCTCAAGACATACTAATTATGATATAAACAATCTGCCAGTGACGTCACACAGGTGATTACCGGCACGAATGTCATGTCACGACCGCTAGTTGATTGACATTAATGTGTCAATTACCCATAATTATATTACGAGGTAATTATAGAATAGACAGAAAGAAACCCCAATTAAATAACATAATGCTGTCATTGGTAGGTATTATATTATAATTATAACTCGAATTAAAAATTGCCTACTCCAGAGCACACAGTCGCTGTAGCCGAAATCGGTCAGGAGCACCATCATCATCATCATCATCATTATAATTATGGCTGGTGAAAAGTTGGTGAAAAGGTTCTTTCGTGCGTACTTTTAGCTGCGAGGAAAAATAGATGTTTGAAAGTTTAAGTAAATGCCGTTCCAATAAAAATGAGGAATCGTTTGTAGGATTTTATTAACTACATAATACCTACTTTGTTGAATTAATCTAAAGTCGAAACAAAACCATTAAAAAAGCATAAGTCTATTGTTTAAAATACAATTTTGTATTTTAGCAGCTAGCTCTAGAGCTACGATGGCACATATTCATCAAAAACATGTTTGCTTATATCTAATAGAAAATTTGTCTCTCTCTCTCTTTCTCCCTGTATTAGATATGATTTGTATATTGAAGGTCTTTGAAGAGCCTTTGTCTACCGAAGGGAAACGTCCATCATTACAATCACCATATTATCCTTCTCAACCTACGAGTATTCCCTTATTACTTGATTGGCTACTTAATCTTGACAACATAGGTAATCTTAATGTCTATCGCCGTGGCTACTGTTTGCGGAAATAACTTCCGTTTCGTCTGCTAACCTAGAGGATTTTTAAGCTTCATGAATGTATTATTGGAATACGTAAGCGAATGAGAGTCTGTCAATAGGTACCTCAATACATAGTCCATGCAGCTGCTCTTAAAATTATGGTAATTACTTGGCTTACAATTAAAAAATTCACAGATTTCGTGCCTCACACGACTATCGAGCACATTGGAAATGAATCTACGGAATTCGAAAAAATATTGTCGCTGAGCGACGAGAAAGTCTGGATAAGGAAAAAGTTACAAAATAAAATATACAACGTTGAACGATAATTATTTTATTCTTAGATTAACACAAGTATCCTGGACATAACGCATGTGAACAAACAAATTGCAAAATTTCCACACGCATATCGAAGTTTGAATAATTGTCGCCGTGGCGCATAGGTATAGGTACATATTTCATTTTTCGATTAATAAGCAGGATATATTAATGTTCAAAGTACAAGAAAATTATAACACGGCAAATCCGTAGTCAACTCGAGAAGTGGTAGCCACATCGCCGTTATCGTCACTCGAGTCTTGATCGGCAGCGGCCCATTTGCTGCAAGATATGAAATTTTCTTGACAGCAGTTTGACGCGACGAGAGATGACCATAACAGCGTTTGTCTATGTTGCACCAAACCTGATTCCAATAGGTACTACCAGGGTTCAGCATCAGCTATCTTGGGTAATGCTCTACCATGTGATCATCATGACGAATCGGATGTCCAAAACAGCGCGTGCCTATGTTGCACCAAACCTGAGTTCCGCTAGGTACAACCAGGGTTCAGCATCAGCTCTATCTTGGGTACTACTCTCCTAAGTGCTCATCAAGACGAGTCGGATGACCAAAACAGCGTGTGCCTATGTTGCAACAAACCTGAGTTCCTTTAGGTACAGCCAGGGTTCAGCATCAGCTCTATCTTGGGTACTACTCTCCTAAGTGCTCATCGAGACGAGTCCGATGACCAAAACAGCGTGTGTGTATGTTGTATTAAACCCGAGCTCCACTAGGTACTGCCAGGGTTCAGCATCAGCTATCTGCTAGCAGCCGCCAGCAACATGCCGAGGTGAAACCATTTCGTGGCACTTTTTCTTTTTTATGTTTCTCTGTATAAGTTTTTATTTTGTGTTTGTGCTCACGAATAAAATTATTTCTATTTCTATTTCTATCTCTACCTCTACCTCTATCTCTATTTCTATTTCCACCACCACAAGAATGCATAGATTGTCGAATAGTGCGTTCTGACTTTTTGACTATTTTAAGGTTAGGCTACAGGGCAAACCCTTAACCCGATCGTCTTTGTTTTAGGCTCAAATTGTAGCTGACTAAATTGTCCAGAGCCATTTTTCTCAAATTGTTGATATCATTCTTCGTTTCCAAATTATCGAGCACCAAAATCAAAAATTTGGAAACAATTGAATTTTATTTTCACTATTTCGACCATAACTTTTTTCGTTTTTGACTTTCTCGAATAATTATTGCTGCACCTTACAGCTCTCGTGATTATGCGTCTTTTGAGCCTATTTTTTAATATCATATCTTCACAACTTTCCGAGATATAAAGGGATCGCACTTTTTCGTGAAATCTGACCCTATACTGGAGCGAACGAAAAGACATTTCCAATGTCAAAATGTCAGATCGGTCTCCAAACATTAACTTTTATATAGATACCTACATAAATTAGGGACACTGTTAGGATGCTGCTAAAATCCGTCAAATAGAAACAGCGACAAAAAAGCTGCCTTGATCGAAATGAATGGAACTAAAATGTTTACAATTTGCCAAATGACACAACATTTGCCTAACACTCTTTAGGTACGTAATTTATCAATCATCACTGAAAAAGCCACAAAGAACACTTTGTAAATTGAGCTAAGAAACTAAAATTATTACAAAGTCACCTTTGCTCCAAGTAAGTGTTCTTGAAGTCTGGCGTTATACTTTCCTAACACTGTTTAACATCTATACATATGCAATATAAATCATATTATGTGCTTCATGAATAGGCATCATACGGCGATCTGGTTCTCATTGTGATGCAAATGTGACCTTCAACTCAGTCATATGACACACTGCTCCCAAAATACTTTCCACAATGACATTTACACTCACTTGGATTAACAAGTACATCGACGAATAAAAAGAATCTAGACTTTGTTTTGTGAGTATTGTCCTATGACAACAGACTGTACCTATTTCTGTGAAATCTTATCATTGTACAGTCAGCCGATTTTGCTTAGGGAGCGAGGAAGAGAAAATGATCGGATACTATAGTTTTATTGTTCAGCGCATGTAATTATTTAGGTATTTTAGGTAATTTTGATCACCATTTTTAGGGTTCCGTACCCAAAGGGTAAAACGGGACCCTATTACTAAGACTTCGCTGTCCGTCCGTCCGTCCGTCCGTCTGTCACCAGGCTGTATCTCACGAACCGTGATAGCTAGACAGTTGAAATTTTCACAGATGATGTATTTCTGTTGCCGCTATAACAACAAATACTAAAAACAGAATAAAATAAAGATTTAAATGGGGCTCCCATACAACAAACGTGATTTTTGACCAAAGTTAAGCAACGTCGGGAGTGGTCAGTACTTGGATGGGTGACCGTTTTTTTTTTTTGCTTTTTTTTTGTTTTTTTTTTATATGGTACGGAACCCTTCGTGCGCGAGTCCGACTCGCACTTGCCCGATTTTTAGCTTCTTCTGTTGCTAGTCGTAAGGTAAACGTACGGGTGCTCGACGCGGTCGCAGTACATGTCATCTTGAAACTTAAGTCATTGTCAATACAGGTGACAGCAAGGTGTCATCTATTGGGCATTAGTACGTCGAGCACTAGTACGTTTACCTTATTATTTGTGTAAATGTCAAATCAAATAAGAACAATCAAACGGGCCCATGCACAAGTTTTAAGATAAGTTTTTAAATATGTAGGGTAAATACTTTCTGAAAACAATACATAAGCGGTAGTAAACCTTGTGGTTTACGCGTTAGCTATAAAACAGTAATTTCTGACCATTTTTATGACCTATTTTTAGACATAAATCTTATATTGTTTAACAAATCCTAATAACCCTGTAAGTTGGAACTTCATTGTCTGCCTATTAAAAGAATACATAGTGTATTTATACACCGTGTTTTTTTTGATTTCCGTTAATTTCAAGGGTGCATTCCTGAGCTTAAATCAAGTAACTTTCTCAAAGACACCGATGTTCTAATTAAGTCCATTTCGGAGATAATCCATAATTTATTTTTTTCCTATAAGGCCTCTACAAGCGTGTACACTTGCCTTAGGGCCGGCTTACATATTGATTAGTGTTTAGAATGAGTTCATACATTTGCTACTAAACTTAAGTACAATCTCGGTCGATTGATGTACGAAATGACATTGATATGTCACAGATTTCAATTGTTTGGTTGAGTTAAATGTAATGCCCGTATTACAACAACGCTATATGCTACATTTAATTACTTTTTAAACAAAAAAAAAACAAAAAAGAAAACAAAAAAAAATTTTTTTTTTTGAAAATTAACTATGCCATTAAGTTCTTATAAACGTACTTAACTATACCCCGAAGTTAACGGAATTCAATAAAAACACGGTGTATACTATACATAGATAGATACTGTAGAGTCTGTAGATAGATACATCAATGTCTACCAAGGCCAGAATATAAATGAGTTTTTTCTAGAGTTGTAAATAACCAATTAAGATAAACTACAAGTGAACCATTTACGTTTAAGAGAACTAACTCTGATATCTGTATCGTACATTAACCTAGTTTAGTACTAATACCATAAATGATACCAATTAAATGTATTTGGTTCGTAATTGCTTATGGCTAGGTTTTTAATGTGCCCGAATGATTATATAGAACTAAGTTGACGCTCATTAAAGAGGGCTTTAACACATGTGCTAGGTACCGATTTTTTGACAGAAAGTGATTAATTTACCAAATGTTACCAAAGTATGGAGGTGATTTGTCGATAAAATTCTTCGCACTAACATCAGTCCAAACACATTGTGAATTGCATATGGTAAAAAATTCGTGTTGCTAGATTTCGTCTTGCTTGAAGTTGGGCTTTTCTAGGTTCCACTTCCAGTCTTCCACTGCATGTTTTTTACTAAGAAATAAGATTTAACACTTTATAAAGACCTATTCAATTAAGGGGCTACCCGAGATTTTCATCGATTTTTGACAAGTTTTGAATCGTATCTCCTTTTTTTGCACTACAGATAAAATTATAAGACAAACGGTTATCGGTTTTTCAATCTTTTATCTCCGGTTTTGTCCACCGGATTTTGAAAGAAATGAATACTTATTTTTTTATGAATTTTTTAAACATTGTCTAAAAAAACACTTTTTTCGTATCTAGTTTGCAGTGAAGGATCTTACATGTACGAAATCTACATATTTGGGTTCGTCTTTGACGTCTCGAAAAACGTGTCCAGGGTTTTAATTTTAAACTAATTAACACAAAAGTTATGGCCAGAAAACCAGTTTTTTAGCCTAAAATTGTTCAACTTTGATGCCAAATATCTCGAAGACAATGAACTTTGAAGTAAATATGGGATACTATATTGCTTAAAGCCGTTGCTGTTAATATATAGTGCGTCAAGCAAATCTTGTCAGTAGCAATGTAAAGCAAACTAAAGTAGGGCAACACTCAAAGAGCAGTATTGCGCTAAGAAAAGCAGCAATGTACGTCGAACTAAAACGAATATGATTTTTTTTCCGCTGAGCGCGCCCTACGTACGTCAATTCAAATTGTCACTTGCGGCTTATTGAAAATTGTAGAAATTGTTATTTAATATGGACGGACAATTTAAAAGCCATGTTAGTCAAAATGATTAACAAATTTGAAGATATCAAATTACAATTAGAAGCGGTCTATGCCATTAAACCATTCTGAGAGAGCTCAAAATCACCAAACGACTCTCAACAATCTGGCAGGAGAGGGCTCTTAGATTCTTTGGGCACATAATGCGGTCGCCACACCACAGCTTCGAACGTGACATCATACTGGGGCAGGTTGAAGGCAAGCGCGCTACAGGAAGAGCCCCTGCAAGATGGTCGGATTCCATAAAACAAGCATGTGGTTCCAAGCAGAGGGCACCCCCATAGCCCTTGTTCGCGATAAATGGAGGGACATAGTAATTGGTCACGATCCTCAGTCATGAGGGAACGACAAAGAAGAAGAGATGCCATTAAACTAGAATGTATGAATAAAATCATTGCTTCCGCAGGTAGATGTCCTACTGGATTTTAATATTTTATTAGATTTCTCAGTTGGAATTCAATTTTGATCATAGCAAAATGGAAATTGTGGAATATTTGATACTTACAATATAATATGCCACTTGTTAATGTAAATTAGTGTACTTTTCTGGATCAATATCACATACCTACCTGTGTAATATTTTGATTGGTATATATTGTACAATATACATAATAAAAATAAAACAAATGATATTTGGGTGCTTATTTAATTTAAATGTAAGAGAAGATGAGGGTCACTTTAATTTACCTACACTTTAATTCAGGGCATTCATTGAAAAAATATGAAGTTACCAAGGTTACCTGGTCACTTCAACCAAGCATCATAATACTCTGTAGTCATCTATTGCATCTTAAGCATAAACAGATTTGTTACAAAATGTGTAATTTAAGTTTCCAAACATAAGGACTCCTTTTATCTTCCCTATATAACTTTAATTAACATTAGTATTTAAGTCCTGTTACTAACACTTATATGGGTCTTGCCTGAAATAAATGATTATAAATAAATAAATTAACTTACAATAAACATTTCTTGGGTAAACTAAATATTTTTAGTTTAGTTTAACAGTAATTTGTCTAATTTAACCCTTGGTAAACAAAGAACCCTACAAATTATAATTTGTAGGGTTCTGTGGCAGGCATAAAATAGCATCTTTATGTAGTTTGGCCCAGGACTGAGTGTCTAAAGACAGAGTGAATCATACTCTTTGTCTTATGCTAAAGCTATGAGTATAATTTTCTTGGATCTGACTAACTGGCTAGTTGTGTTTGCCAGGCTAAAGTTTAGGAAATATGTTTGAGAAATATAACACAATTATAATATTGTTATGTTGTGTATGGTATGTATAATTATAGTTCAGGGATACTCTTTACATGCTAGTTTGGTAACATTTTGCTCATGCTGCTGTTTTGTGTATGGGCTAAAAATGTTATATCGGCTAAATTATATTTGGTATGCTGATAATTAAACAAGGCATTTATATATCAGGAGAATACTGTTAGGAAATTTTATTAACTTGCACATTAGGCTATTCAAGACTTGTCATTTTGGAAATGTGAAAATACTTTTCTAACATTATACCTACACTGCGTCTAGTGCTCCATATGAATGCTGACTACATTATTTTCTTATATTGAACAAACAGGTATGTAAAGCGACTTAAAGCTTCTTTTAAAAAGATACATAGGTACAGTCAACAGCAAAAGTTGCTAAGCGGGCCAGGTATTCAAAATTACCTTGACACACTCTTATTCTCTTAATAATAAAGTCACGTCAGAACATTTTGAACACCTGGCCCGCTTAGTAACTTTTGCTGCTGACTGTACCTGTTTCAGCAAGTATAAACTAGGATTTCCCATAGGTATATATGTGCAGTAGCTGAGAGCATGAAACAAATTAGCCTAAATAATATATTTTCTTGATGACCAACATAAGGACAACTTATACAAGAATAATCTATTCCATCAATATTTAAGCTCTCAATATTTTTGTTACATATTTAAATAATAAATTTATTTTTCGTCTTGGTTGAGCTGTACACGTATATAAACCGCCGTAGTAGTATTGTCTAACTGAACTCCTGAAGAGAAACTACCTACTCCGAACGCCTCATATTGAGCAAGATTTAATCCTGCAACAAACATATGTAAGGATTAGGTAATATTGCGAAAGAACGGCGATGTAATCAAAGTTCTTAATACTGTTTTAAAAGTTTACCTTTGTAAATTATGTAGTCGAATCAGTCGCTGAAAATATTAAGATATGTGGGCCTATGGACGGTTTCCAGGACACAATGTGTGGTCTTATTGGATAGATTTAGGCATACGTTTTAATTTTATTTATGCCTTTTAACCCTAAAACAAAAAAAAACTGCACATAATCTTAAAAGTTCCCAAGTTCTTCCCATGTTCTTCCAGTACTTGTCATAACCTAAAATTTTAGTAATGTGTACTATCAACGAGTATGATTATACATTGCAGGCTTCGCTTTGCTTAAGGTAATGCACAATCTTATTAAATATCAGAAAATATCACAGGTCACAGCAGAAATATCTCTTGAAATAAAAACGATTCAGAATGTCAACAAACAAGTTGGCCACAGATAAAACACAGATGACACGCGATTTTGGAATTATTCGAACACAGTGTTGCTAGCCCGCGATTTTTCAAATTTGCCGCCTTTTTCTACTGACAAGATTTGCTTGACGCAGTATAATAAGCTACAAAAAACATTAGAATACTAAGGGATTCAGATCGAAGGTCATTGGCGTGGGGTAGCCCCTTAATAATGACGAAATTAAGAGGATTAACTAACGGAACGGATATTAGTAATACACGTTAAATGTGTTATTAATCTGTAGTACCGAAGTTAAGCTTATTAAAATGTGTATCTGTGCAACTTTATAAGCCAACCTCTAACGACAAAGATAAATTAACAAGATCTAAATAATTACAGAAAAGCGACGGGAACTAACAAGTTAATCACTGTTATTTAACTATTAACATATCGAAATACTTAAGATACACGATCTTGCTTAGAGTTACCATAACATACATAGTGGATATGCTGTCCGCTTGATAAAAACATATTAGAAATATATTCCGAAATATAAGAAGGATCTGTAAACTCAATTCCGTTGAGTTATGATTTAAATTGAAACGCATTATATTAAGGACTTAGGTAAAATGCAAAAAGTGCATATGTTAATAGATTGATAGATATGCCAGTATGTGTCGAGATATTATAACTTTAATGTAGTTTGAAGTAAACCTTTAATATCCGGTGCAAAGCTGGAAATGGACATGGCAATAATAAGGCCGGAGCCCCACTGCTGCGCACGCTACATCCACGGCCCACGTTTTAATACAAACCGTGGGCAAAACCACGAAATTTTGTATAGGAACGTGGGTCGTGTACATAGCGTGCGCAGCAGTGGGGCTCCGGCCTATAGGCCAGAGCACACCGGCTTCGTGTGCGTAGACGTGCACGCACATGTCACGCCAGCAGTGTGCCGTATCTCATAAGGATCTGTATAATACAACGCGCACTTAAACCTGCACATATAAGCACACCATCCGCATGTGCACAGGCCTTAAATATCTTACCTTTATTATTGGAATAATATTGGTGCATAAGTAAATAATAGTTTTTTTTAAACCAAACATGTTTAACCTTAAATAGGGGGGTTTTTATCCTCAATGTCGAGGGTCATTCTTCCTAACGATCTGCAGTCTCTGAGCGTAGACCCCGTGAAATTTAAATAATCGATCTATCTCGCTTTAATATAGAAAAAGCGACAGAGACGCAGATAAATGAACTATGATTTTCGAAGTTTGCGGTTAATATAGCCCGGATACATGTGCCCGGTCTAACGGAAGCTCCGGGTCGGACACGGCCCGGTCTAACGTGAGTCATCCTTAAGCTGGCCAAGTCGGACAAGCTCATTCACATAAGTATTGGGCCCAAAAGTATACAATCGACTCCCGGATTCAATAGTAGTTGACAAAAGCGTAGCAGTGTTTAAAAACAAATCAAAAAATTGGTTAGTCGAGCAAGCGTTCTACGACCATAAAGAGCTCTTTAAAATTTAGGAACTTAGGTAGATGTAATATATTAAATACAACCTACATTATGTAGTGAAAATTCATACTTAAATATAATCTTTATACACTGTATAAAATGTGACATGTAATTTATATTATCAATAAATATTATGATTAGATATGAATTGATATGATTATGATTATGTGGCGTTCCTTGCCTAAAGGGTCCTTATGCACGTGCGCACAACTCTTAATTTCCTAAGGGTCCTTATGCACATGGAGCAGAATGACCTTTCAGGCATGGTGGAGAAAAAAATATGTACATAATTATGTCAGTTGTGCAAGTTTATCTGAGAGCTATCACAATCTCTGAACAATAATGGCGACAAAAAAAGGTTTTGTCATCTCCGTTGCTCTCAGTCATTTCCGTAGGAAACGAAATCCGCGCAAAGTCAAGGTGAAACCGTGGCCTCAATAAAGATCATTGCCAGCTGTATACTTAGCATTAAACGACCTGTCGAATTTATTGCAATTTGAACCTTGATACGTCTAGATAAAGTATATTTTATGTTGCTTTATTTGGGATTTATAGGCTGTTCTGCAGCTGAATCGATTACTGCTATACGGCTACCTGTGATTATAGTAAGTATGAAGGGGCCTATGGTTTTTGTTGCAATTTCAACCTTGATGCGTCTAGATAGAGTATATATTATTAAGTCGCTGGACGTAGGTGATATAGGGATTTCGCAGGGTTGATATTCACATCGGTTGACAATTGCATCGGCATAGATAATCCAGTATAAGTTAAATCGCAAAATAATAAAAGCTGTCTAAGGATCAGAAGGCCAAGTTATATTAGACGGACTAACGGTCGAAGCAAATATGTTTTTTTAATTATTTAGGTGAGATTATTGCGGATAATTTTCATTCATAATATTACGCTTGGCTTGTATCGTTAATATCAAGATCAAGATCGCCGTATGTAGTTCAATCTGGTCATAAATTAGAGTAGGTAATATAATTATATTACATACATATACAAGGGCAAATAAATCCCTCTTGAAGCAAATTTGAAAAAGTACTTTTTTATGTTATTGGAGGCAAATTAGCAGACAAATGTTCTGATGGTAAGCGGATACCGTCGACCATGGACACCGGAACACCAAACGGCTATGGGTACGGGTAGTGCGTGTATTACGAGTGAAGGACCTGTCAACCGGCATGGGCATCGACTCGCCTTGTGTTCGATAGCGACCTGTGTATCAATCGTACGCGGTTGTCACACTGATGCGAATTCGCATTCGCTCCAGTGAATAATCGCCATCAGATATATCGGAGCATTCTAACGCCTTGACAATAGAAGCGTGTTCAAATATTTGTGAGCACCTTGGCTGATATGATATATCTGTTGGCGACTGTATGAGTCACGTATGAGTTGAGGTTCCGCTCGCACTGGTCGGTGGAGCGACGTGCGAATTCGCATCCAATGTGAGGACCGAATTAGGGCGATCGCACATTCGGCATATATAGTTGGTCAAGCAGATCTTGTCAGTAGAAAAAAGCGGCAAATTTGAAAAATGTAGGCGCGAAGGGATATCGTCTCATAGAAAATTTGAATTTCGCGCCTTTTTCTACTGACATTATTTGCTTGACCATCTATAGGTACTTACTTAAAAACTGCAGAAAATAGTACTTCGTTGTCAAAGTTCCACTAGTGATAACTAGGTTCGACGCAACTAACTGAACCAATGGGGTTGGCAACTGTCAAAGGTTTGCCTAGATGGCGCCATCATAGCTTGCCCCTTTTTCTATGAGATTTGGCTTAAAGAGCTGGCATCCAGGGTATTAAAAAAACAAAAATTTGACACAATTCTAGGGATTGACGGGGCAAGCTATGATGGCGCCATCTGCTAAAAACTTCCACCGGCCAACCCCATTAGTCCGAGATGCATTTGTTTAGCAGACAATGCGAAAAAGGCGTACATAAACTGCGATAAATTACTATGTTGATAGTATATATACTACAGACAACAACATGAATGCAATGAATGATTGAATGAAGCAACCGGCATGGGGATAGCAGAGGTCGTCGCGCCGTATTGGAAGCGTTTCGTTACTCGCCCTTGTGATCGCGATCGGTGTATCAATCGTTAGGGCGGTCACACACTCTGCAAACTATTTCTTATGGAGTGTTTAATATTGCTAAATATGGAGTGTTTTTGTTAGTACCAGTACAAGTAGCCCATTTGTGGTTCTTACTCGATAATGTTATTAATTTGTTGAACTCAGTGCTCGGAACCGTTTTTTTAACCCAAAATAGCCCAATTTTGTTTAATTTTCTTATGCTATTTACGTAGGACAGAATGATGTATTTAGGTAACAATTTCGTATCATTAGATTGTCCCATTAAAATCCATATAATTTTATTGTATTACAAATTAAAACATTACACCAATATTACATTAATTATAAAATACATCACATAATTACATTACATTTACACAAGTTACATAACACCAAAAAGAAACACAAGTCAAAAACAAAGCAGTACTGACTGACTGACTACTGAGTCAGTCAAATATCCCACCCCGCGTCATCCCCGGCGCAAAGGTGCCCAAAACGCTCGCCGCATTACCGCGCTGAATCGCGATGGACAACCTCTGCACCAGGAATGACCCGGAGCGGGGATCCAGGCCTCTATCTCGCAAACGGTTCCCAACCTCCTTAAAAAACTCTCTAGCCTCTGAGCACCAACAACCAGCCGTTTCGACCGCCAGAGGCACAAACAAATAGCCGTCCAATTCCGCGTACTTCTCCCGTTTTCTCAGCGCCGCCACCTCAGCAGCTGCCCCTGCTGCCCTCACGGTGCGGCCAATGTGCGATGCAGCAAAAGTGCTGACGCATGTAGCGTCCCAAAGCAAGCACTTTCCTCTCTGCCAAGGCACCAGCGTCAAACCGTCAGGCCTCTTACCATCCGACCGGCTAAGGCCTGGGGGCTCAAGCATGCATGGAACATTCGCGGAAACAAGCGCCCTCCGGACCAGATCGTTAAGAGCGTGATGGCGTGGGAATCTCCCTGCACATCGACCACAACTCAAAGCGTGGTGGCCGTTGCTCTCCACCATAGTACCGCAGATGCATAGGTGAGGAACACACACATCGCAGCCCAGGCGAAGAGCCACCGCCACCCGCATCGAATCGTTAAATACCGGTATTATTTTGTATGAAGAAAAAACTGGTTCTGAGCCTAGGTTTTTTATCGAATTCTAGTTCGATTTCTGAGACGCAACTTGACTGTAGCTTATTCACCGTCCAATGCGTACAATTACATGCAATGTTTTCCATTGCGTGTAAATTGGGCATTGGACCCAACTGCGGAAAGGAAAACATAACCCTATGTTTTTCTCAAAGGATATAAAAAGTTAAATTTTTATCAAGCGTGAACCTGTATCCTCACCTATCCGACACAACTATTACTTTAGCCAGGCTTGGCAAAATAACCACGGACGTCATCATTCCCAAAATTACAGGATGTCCTATTGCCTTTAAAATTCATAGGCATATAATTTTATGAAGGTTTTATTATATCGCTTTGCCGATAGTACGCGATCGGCCTAAAGTTACCGTTGGGCAACTATGAATACTATGATCGACAGTTACTTTACCAAAACAAATCTGGGACGATTTTTTTAACCGCTCATTCTATTTTGTAACCTATTTTTGTTGTGGTTAGTTTCAATTTTGTTTGTACTTGGGAAATTCCCATTGTTTGATGGTGTTAAAAGATATACTTACGCGCTTTCGTCATATATATAAGTGTAGTTATTTAATTTATAGACTTATTGAAGTCTTATAGAAAATTGCTTATCGAAATATTACCTATCTGAAAATTAGTTATTGTGTGTTTTTTTGTGATTAGTGTCAGATAGCATGTAATTCTTGACATTGCATTTAAATCAGCTGTGAACGACTTGTACTAAATGTGAATAATTATTCCATCTCGAGAATTAGAGTAAATGTTCCATTCCGAGTAAATCCTTAAAACTAAGCCCTTTACCAAACTTACAATAGAAAAGCTCGATATTAAAAGAAAACAATACATAAGACAAAGTTAATAAAAACAGAAGCAAACAACAGGCGGTCAAATCTCTAAGGAGCGATATCTTTCATACAATTTGAGCGTAATAAACAACCTTATTTAAAAACATGAAGAAAATGATGATAAACTAAGAAATAAGCGGATTATCATAGGAGTATATTAGGTATATGATAACCGTAATGTTTCATCATTGTCTAGAAAATTAAATATATAAATATAGAACAGTGATCCATCAAGTACCAGATAAGAGATAATCCGTCCGCCATAATCGTTGCCTTCTTGTGGCATCTGTTTTACCGACTGAGGATAAAAAGGATCATGATATATATACCTTATTAAAGAGATATTATTTACAAATAACAGTAAACTATAAATAAACTTAAAAATAATAATATAAACTACAAATAAATTTAAAGTAAAGGCTTTATAAATAAAAAACGTCCCCCAATTCATTGCCGATGAGCAGTGTGCCCAGAAGGCGGGCCGCATTGGCACGTTGAATTGCAATTAGGGTTACCAGATACAAATTTAGAATTTCCTGAGTGATATAAAATGTATACTTTGTATTAATTTAAGTAAATAAAAAGGTACTTTGTAAAAAAGTCTATCAATTCAAAAAAATCCTGACATTTTCGTGTTCCGTCCCCATTCCTGACAAAAGGCCAAAATTCCTGACATGTCAGGAAAATTCCTGTCATCTGGTAACCCTAATTGCAATGCTTATTCTTTGAGCAAAATACTGGCCAGCCCTCTAGTCACCTTTTAACACTCTTTTATTATGATTAGAGATTGTTTCTTATAAGTACCTAATTTGCTTAACTAACGTTTCAATAGATTAACACCACATACTTCAAGACACCTGCGACCTCTACAATAGCAAAATTTATTTTATCACTAGCTGTTCCCGCGGCTCCGCCCGCGTGGAATTCGGTCTGTGTCAGTAAGCGGCTAATTTCTAATCCTAATTTCTCTCCCTCTCCCCTGGAGGCGGAACTTGAAGTAAAGTTGACAGATGGATATGCTAGAGGACTGTAGTCCAGATAAAATATTTTACAATTAGGTACCACTAAATAAAACTACACTCCAAAGTCAATAGTTTTTTCGCCCTTATTCAAATTTTACACGTGACTTAAACGACAGAGCAGTAGGTGTATATCGGACGATACAGTACCTAAGCCGTAAAGGGGCCCACTGATTAACAGTCCGCCGGACGGTATCGGCCTGTCAGTTGTTCGGAACTGTCAAAATTTTGTTCTAACTGACAGGCCGATACCGTCCGGCGGACTGTTAATCAGTGGGCCCCTTAAGGTATACGTGCGCGAGCGAAAGCGAAGCGGCCTGCCTGGCTAGACCGCCACTCACCGTGGTCTTTTTCAGACTCCTGAGGAAGACGCAGCTGCAGTCGCCACCCGAAAGCCACCTTTATCATATCTTAGAATGTAATTGAAAACGCGAGCGAAGCGAGCGCGAAAATTTTTCGATATAAAAACGCAATTTGATAGACAGTTGTACATTTTTACTTTTAATATGGAAATCAGTCACATCATTTTATTACGAAAATTGACAGTGCTGCAGCAGTAACGTTGCAACAGAGTAATGCTGCTGCAGTCGCCATATCTTAGAAAGTTATTGAAAACGCGAGCGAAGCGAGCGCGAAAATTTTTCGATATAAAAACGCAATTTGATAGACAGAGTTGTACATTTTAACTTTTAATATGGAAATCAGTCACATCATTTTATCACGAAAATTGCCAGTGCTGCAGCAGTAACTTTGCAACAGAGTAATGCTGCTGCAGTCGCCATATCCTAGAAAGAGATTGAAAACGCGAGCGAAGCGAGCGCGAAATTTTTTCGATATAAATAGGCAATTTGATAGACAGTTGTACATTTTTACTTTTAGTATGGAAATCAGTCACATCATTTTATCACGAAAATTGACAGTGCTGCAGCAGCAACGTTGCAACAGAGTAATGCTGCTGCAGTCGCCATATCTTAGAAAGTGATTGAAAACGCGAGCGAAGCGAGCGCGAACATTTTTCGATATATAAACGCAATTTGATAGACAGAGTTGTACATTTTTACTTTTAGTATGGAAATCAGTCACATCATTTTGTTACAAAAATTGACAGTGCTACAGGAGTAACGTTGTAATAGAGTAATGCTGCTGCAGTCGCCATAGCTTAGAAATACATTGAAAACGCGAGCGAAGCGAGCGCGAAATTTTTTCGATATAAATAGGCAATTTGATAGACAGAGTTGTACATTTTTACTTTTAGTATGGAAATCAGTCACATCATTTTGTTACAAAAATTGACAGTGCTACAGGAGTAACGTTGTAACAGAGTAATGCTGCTGCAGTCGCCATAGCTTAGAAATACATTGAAAATGCAAGCGAAGCGAGCGCGAAAATTTTTCGATATAAAAACGCAATTTGATAGACAGTTGTACATTTTTACTTTTAATATGGAAATCAGTCACATCATTTTATTACGAAAATTGACAGTGCTGCAGCAGTAACGTTGCAACAGAGTAATGCTGCTGCAGTCGCCATATCTTAGAAAGTTATTGAAAACGCGAGCGAAGCGAGCGCGAAAATTTTTCGATATAAAAACGCAATTTGATAGACAGAGTTGTACATTTTTACTTTTAGTATGGAAATCAGTCACATCATTTTGTCATGAAAATTGACAGTGCTACAGCAGTAACGTTGCAACAGAGTAATGCTGCTGCAGTCGCCATATCTTAGAAAGTTATTGAAAACGCGAGCGAAGCGAGCGCGAAATTTTTTCGATATAAATAGGCAATTTGATAGACAGTTGGACATTTTTAGGTTTAGTATGGAAATCAGTCACATCATTTTATCATGAAAATTGACAGTGCTGCAGCAGCAACGTTGCAACAGAGTAATGCTGCTGCAGTCGCCATATCTTAGAAAGTTATTGATATCCTTGTCTTCTTAACTTAGAGTTAATTTGGCAAAATCTTTCCTCGGTGGCTTATTCATGTCACAACGTATTAAATTCAGCGCCATCTGTTAGTTTACCAGGGTACTCAATAGTGGTAGCACATATTTGAAAAAAGTTTGCCCCTCCTTCCTAAGTAGCGCCATAAGATTCAGGGGCAAACTTAAGTCAATCGAGTGTTGTGGCTACCCCCCCTTTTAGGGGTTGAATTTTTATAGCCTATAACCTGGCCGGGGATTTTCTCGACAGATTAGTAAAGTTTTCATCAAAATCCGTTCAGCCGTTTTCACGTGATGCGCGTTCAAATAAACAGACAAACAGATAAACAGATAAACAGACAAACAGACAAAAAATCTAAAAACTTTTGGAACGTGTTCTGTTATCGATTCTAAGTATCCCCAGCCAACTTTTTTTCAAATATCTTCCATGTACAGACTTTCGACCGTCTTCAGCTTTATTATATGTATAGAAGATAGAAGATAGATAGATAGATAGATTAGTACCACGTGCGAAACGTAGGTGTGCCACGTATTATATTGATATAAAAACAAATACCTATGGCCACCTGTAATTATATCTGGCTCGGCTATATTCGCAATACTATAAATAGTAATCCCTAACAAAAAATAAAATGGTCGCCTAATGAATCATTAATTTAATTTATTAAGAGGGAATTCCCTATACCACTCACTATTAGCAACTATTGGTGTAGCAAGCATTGGCGTAGTATCTTTATAAATATATTAGTATAAATTATAAGTTATGAGCGGATTAAAAACTGGATTTTTTTAGATGTCTAGGTCGTTTACCATTGTTGTTGACTACCTATATCTGACTATAATTGGGAAAATATCCTAAAATATTATAAATCCACGGATATCAGGGAGCCGATTTTTGAAAATCGAGCGTTCGATTTCGTCACTCGAAAATCGGTGGAAAACAGCGAAATGCTAATTTTTTAAATACGAGCGATAGAAATTGGGAATCGAGTGGTATTGACCACTCGTTTTCAATTCTATTAGTAGAATTTAAATGCCGGGTACTGGAGATATTATTCAACGAAATACTCGAAATCGAGCGTTCGAAATACAAAAATCGGCCCCCCGGGCCGATTTTATGATGTGCTCTTTTTACAAAGCTCGAACTTAACACTTTAAACTCTCGCGTTTTGTACACATATTTAATTACACAAACGGGTCTACCGCGATATAATTTCATTGTTTTTACCTTTAATTCCGACGTTTCAGCTGAGTTGCACCAGCTGTGGTCACGGAAAGACTGACGTCCCAACAAATGTCAACGGAGATATTAATAAAACACCACTAAACTACCCGAAATTAGTTTATAAAAATGTTCGGGGTAGACAAAGAAATTGCAGCTACCCGTTAAAGTTTAATGTTTATTGTCCACGGCACGACACGCAACACTCACAGTATCCGTACACTGGTCCGAAGATATATCCGCTGGTTTCAACATTTGAATCACTGGTCCCCAAGTAGACGATAATTTGTACCCGTCCTCACGATTGAAATTTTTAGGGTGTTTTTTAATTTCAATCGCCTCTCTCACGATCCGCGGATAATAGTGTCGCTTGTTGGAGAGGACTTTGGGTTTATGTAGCTCAATCCAGTGATTCGTTCCTGTTGTCAGCAAGTGCTCAGCTATTGCGGATTTGTTTAAATTATATCGCGGTAGACCCGTTTGTGTAATTAAATAAAGCTCGAACTTGTCGAAGAAACGAAAGCCTCTTTTTGACTTATTTTATTATTTTCACTAAACTTGTAGGTAGGTATTATAAATTATAACATGTCGGGCTTAATGAGCTATCACACCAATTGGTGACATGTAAAAAAAATACTTAAGTACCATTAGAACTTACCTATTTCTACTGAAAAGGAAGGAGTTATGTATACTGAACTAAAATTTCTAATACTCGTATAATCGCCCCATCAGATTATAGGTATAACTATGATTCGCTGCATTCTGAAAAAAAAAAATTAGGTACAATATGAAATATCCTACTTGCGGTTGAAATAATTAATTCGTATACCTAAAACAAAGACACTATTAATATATGATTGATATCCTCTATTTTTAAATAAAACAATAAAATAGATCCCGGATCCTGGTTGGGATTTGGGATAGTGCTGCTAGTTCTGCTTTGCCTTAAGATTGACTGGTAGAGAATGCTTTTGGCGTTAAGTCCGCCTTTTGTACGATAAGTTTTCTGTTGTGCAATAACGTTTAAATAAATAAATAAATAATAGTGTTTTAAATGGTAGGGATAGCCCGCTTCCGCCCCTCACCTGCACCAATCCCATTAATACTAAATGAGTCACAACACTTTGCAGTCGGATCCTAAACTCCGGACAGGCCGCACTTACAAGTAGCAAGTGATTAGTATGTACTTAAAAGTAAACAAACATTCCAGTTGAGTGAAAAAGAATGTGATTGGTTCTGTACTTTTTCCGAAAAGTGACTGTGTTTTTTGATTGTGAATTGTTTGTAGTAAATATAAAATCAATGTTCTGGGATTAGAGGTAAGCTTTATTTATTATTTATTAAACTTAAATTATTTCGAAAACTCCGTCAAAATATTGATAAAAATGGCATTTAACATGTCTTAATAAACATAAAGTGTCTTATTAGTTAAAACTGTTGGGTACAATAGCCACCATATGTTTTTGTTTACTTTGAGTTGTTGAGTTACTAAACATTCATACCCCCCTCTTTGATTGTAAATACCAAACGTTTTCAAACCTTCTCCCGATTGCGTTTGTTTTATATATATGGAGCTAAATATTATATATAGGTACAGTCAGCGTAGGTAGCATCCAAAGTATTCAAATAGTTCGGTACGCCATACAAATTATATGTATTGAATACTTTGGATGCTACCCTACTATATAACGCTGACTGTACCTCATACCCCTTGGTTTGAAATAATCATTAAACATTGTAACATCTTTACTATTTTGTAAATGTACCAAATCTTACAATAAAGACATTTTAGATTTTTTTTTATTTTCAAGGTATACACATAATACAGGATACAGGTATTTGAAATCCTCTTTCCCATATTGATTTGATTTTAATTTACATCTAAGATGGAAGATACCAAATTTAATAGATCAATAGGGACATTATGACATTTACCTTAAGTGTTGTTAAGACAAATTCGCGGGCGATAATTAATTTCAACTTAAATTGATTACCAGTGTTATCGGTGCTTCAATTTATAGATTATTTTTGTTCTTATCAATATTTTGAGTAGGTCTACCTCTATTTAATTTTTCTAAAAAAGCGTTTCCAAATTTTTTGACCTAAGGGCCACAGCCGGGCCCTTGCTTCATTTTCGCGAGCTGTTTGTGGTCCATTTTATTTAAGATTGTACATTCTTTTTTAATTTTAGTAAATTATGTTCATTCTGCTGAGAATCACGAGTTCTTTCGATTTTAATACAGGAAAAAAAGTGTCCCAAAATTTCCATTCATTTTTCATTCTTTCCATTCCGTTACCACCATACAAAGTCTATGGCCACATAAAATGGCAACAGAATGAAAATAAAAGTTTTGGGGCACTTTTATATCCTATTAGGATCGAAAGAGCTATTTATTCTGAGTAGATATAAATGTAACATAACAACTCCATATACCTACATATGTACTTAAAAAGAAAAGTGTTGTGTAACAACTTCAAATAAAGTGGCCAAGAATCAAATTTGGCACTTTTTGCGGGCCGGATGGCCACATGGGCCACCCATGGGCCGTAGTTTGGGGACCGCTGTACCCTCACCATGAGTTTTATGCGGCCTTAAATACTAGCTAGTCACTGCGTCAGCTCAAATCTTGCTTGCACGAATGTCAGTACGAGTAGTGATGTGCCGTTCCCGGGAAAATTCCCTTGGTGGGAAATATCCCGGAAACGTTCCCGGGAAATTACCCATATGAAGGGAAAGTAGGGGAATTTTGGAATGGCGCATAGATATACTATTTTACTATCAGAAATTCAGTCAACACTTAGCATCTTAAACTTTTTTTTAAAACATTATAAACTGTATCTCATCCGTTTACGAAAATTCCCTATACTCGCGGGAAATTTCCCATTCTTCTCGGGAAATTTCCCGTTCTTCCTGGGAAATTTCCCATAGTTGCTGGGAATGATTTCTCGGCCAAAATATTTTTTTTTACAATAATACGCCATTATTCAACAAAATAGATACAAATCATCACAGTTTAATCAGGGTCAAAATAAGTTAGGTACTAATAAGAATAGTGGAGTTCCGTAAGCTTTTTTCCAAGAAATTCTTCTACATACGAGTGTTAAGGACGGGTTCTTGTGAATGTTTTTGCATTACATTATCAAAATATGTAATAAAAAAAATTCTGTAGCCATAATTTTTTGGAGATTAAAAAAAAATTATAAGTATCTATTTGTATGGAGAAAATTTCGAAATGATCTGACTTCGCATTTAGGTACATCGGGGGCTTGTTTTGGGCTGTTTCAATATTCCCCAATGGAATTCCCATTTCCCATATGGGAATATTCCTTGTTCCCGGGAAATTCCCACGGCACATCACTAAGTACGAGGGATATGCATTGTTAGTTAGTTTGCGCAGTCGCTAGCGAATATGTCAGTGTCAAAGTCGTGGTAAGGGTACTGCTCTGGAATGAGCGAGTGCCTGTAACCACACGTTTATACGCTGAAACCATGTCTAAGAATATACACACATAACTATTGCATCATTACTCACTGGTAATTTCCTTATGCTAAGCTATTTTATTGCCTAACATCCTTTATTACTTGCTCATTTTTATTTGTGCTAGCTATTGCTCGCGACTTCGTCTGCGTTGAATGATGATGATGAATGATGATTGATAAAAACTGTCCTATGTCCTTACTCGGGCCTCAAACTATCTCCATATCGAATTCCATCTAAATTAGTTCACATGTTTAAGCGTCAAGAGGTATCAGACAGACATACAGACAGACAGAGTTTCTTTCATTTTGTTCAATATGTTATTCAGTATGACCTACATATTCACTACTCAGAGTTAGGTCAGTGATAACAAATGCACCCTGTATATTATTACTAGCAAAAAGCAGCGCTTTGTAAGGGCTCGCGGAGGTTTTCTACCTTAACGTACCGAACCGGTTGCTGTCCGGTACGCCTGTCTGTTACAGCTTTTACTTTGTCCTTTAAAAACGTGTCCAGACGACAAAATCAAATTGCCAATATCATCCACACGTAATATACAATTTCATAAGTGCTTATTACATCCTACACGGCCGCCCAGTACTTTTTGTAAGGAACCCAACTGGCTTTCCTACATAATGTTGAGTCAGCGAGCCAATGTTCTTGAATTTATTTTTGCGTCTACTCCACACAATTGATCGAAAAACTATCCCGTCTGGACACCTACTGGCGGTAATCACGCTGCTCCGCACATAAACTAACACGCACAGTTCCACTAGGTACAGCCAGGGTCCAGCATCAGCTCTATCTTGGGTACTGCTCTTCCAAGTTCTCATTAAGTCGTGTCAGATGACCAAAACAGCGTGTGCCTATGTTGCACCAAACCTGAGTTCCACTAGGTACAGCCAGGGTTTAGCATAAGCTCTATCTTGGGTACTAATCTCCTAAGTGCTCATCAAGACGAGTCGGATGGCCAAAACAGCGTGTGCCTATGTTGCAACAAACCTGAGTTCCACTAGGTACTGCCAGGGTTCAGCATGAGTTCTATCTTGGGTACTGTTCTCCCAAGTGCTCATCATGACGAGTCGGATGTCCCAAATAGCGTGTGTCTATGTTGCATCAAACCTGATCGAGTTCCACTAGGTACAGCCAGGGTTCAGCATCAGCTCTATCTTGGGTACTACTTTCCTAAGTTCTCATCAAGACGAGTTGCATGACCAAAACAGCGTGTGCCTATGTTGTATAAAACCCGAGCTCCATTAGGCACTGTCAGGGTTCAGCATCAGCTATCTTGGGTACTGAAAGTACTGATCTACCCAGTGATCATCATGACGAGTCGGATATCCAAAACAGCGTGTGTCTATGTATGTTGCATCAAACCCGAGCTCCACTAGGTACTGCCAGGGTTCGGTATCGGCTCTATCTTGGGTACTACTCTCCTAAGTGCTCATCAAGATGAGTCGGATGACCAAACCATAATGTGCCTTTGTTACACCAAACCTGAGTTCCACTAGGTACTGCCAGGGTACTGGGTCATTTTGCTGAACTGCACGCCGACGTTTCGATTGGCGTGCAGTTCCCATACAAGTTGCAGTCGGGTTGTAGTCCGTCTGTATCGGTCCTAAGTCACTGAAGTTTGTATTAATTATGCTTATCTTTATTTATAATTTTAGCAGTTCCAAGCAATAGTAACACTAAAGGCGCCATTCATTAATTACGTAAGACAATTTTTGCCAGCTTTTGACCCCCTCCCAACCCTATGTAAGAAATAATAAGAATAGGCTGACCGCGTCCAGCCACCAATATAATTTATTTTCAAAAAAATATTTTTATGAATGTTTATTTGTACCTGTACAAAGGTACTTGAGCTCGTTTAAGCTAACTCTGCACCGTGTTTGATAGCATAGAGTGTGGAAGTATTATTTTAAACGTCATAATTTCATAGAAATTAAAAAAAATATCGCATCTTTGTGATCTTACTTAAGAACTATGAAAACCCCCTCCCACCCCATTGTAAGAAAAAATAAGATATGTTCGACCCCCCTCCACCCCAAAATCGTCTTACGTAATAAATGAATGGCGCCAAAACTGTATCTCGAACTGAAAATACCCGATTTAAGTTTGGTAACACAACATGACTGATCATCACATCGTCAGCGTCACAAAACATACGAGTAAATTGACCTCCGCAGTAAATATACAGCAAGATTGATTGTTCTAGTAGGTATTCACAAAAACTTAATTGCTAAAATGGGAATCAAACCAAGTGAAGCGAGGTGGGTTGAATCCAAAATTGTACCGACTTTGGTATTCATCGTTGTTAATGGCGTAAGCGCCATCGACATTATTGAACTTGAAAACACCACATAGGTATCGTATTGTCTGAATACCCACAACACAAGCCTTCTTAAGTAGTCAATTTGTATAAGAATGTCCAATATTTATTTATTTATTACTAACGCCATATGTTAGAGAAAGAAATAATTAACATTAGCAAGAATGTTATTTCATCATTTTGCCAACAGATGGCGCTAGTAGTAATACAAAGTGTTATTACTTTATTTTATTTTTCTAGGTTTATAAAATGATATTTTTATGTTTGATAACACATCTAGTCATGAATTTAAATTACTATGTTAAATTTCAAACCTAACAATGCAGTAGTTTTTCCGTAAAGTGTACCACAAGAATGCATAGTTCGTCGATTAGTGATAGGGCTCGCTTCGCTCGCCCTAATTAGTAGAACTCATTAATTACAATCGATTAGGCATATCCTAATCACCCCAACATTATTCACGTAATTCACGTTTAAAGTTATTAATGCATAATTATTAATATCTGGGAGAACGAGCTCGGAAAACATATAAACACTCAAAAAGGAGCGTCTCAGAGATAAGGCCTAGATGGATTTTTCGCCTCCGAAAACCCCCGTATAGCAAATTTCATCGAAATCGTTAGAGCCGTTTCCGAGATCCCCGAAATATAATTATATACCTATAAATAAATATATGTATATACAAGAATTGTTCTTTAACCAAAGATTATAAATCCAAATTACCAGTAGAAAAACCTTTTAAACAGAAAAAAACATTTGCGTAAATGCCTATATGCAGACGTAAATTTTGTCCTACAAATATCTAATCATTATCATTTTCATATGGTTATTGTATTGCTAATATGCGTCATTTGGACCTTATCAAGGTTTCAACCCGCGGTTTAAAAACACGCCCATATGTTTCGACTCCAACTGCGACCCGGAAAAGGCCTTAAGGCCGATTCGATTGATGCTAATTTGATCTCATTCGCCATCTCGCTCGTACATTGGTGCAAGACAGAGCTGCAAATGATAACATATGGATAACCAATCAATAACAGTATCAGGAAAATAATTGTTTTAAAGTTCGAACACCAGTCTTGTTTTTAGGCAACACCCAATAAGAATTTACGCACAGTCGTGATGCGATGAGGTAGCATAATATTGTGTTACGTAATTAATTGACGGCTCAATAAAAACCCGTGACTGATTCAAAACCAGTTCTTGAGGCGTATTCTGATTCGCCAATCACGGGTTTTTACTGATACCATTCTTGCTATACCATTAACTATGGGCCCGATTCGGATTTTGAAATAGACATCTATTAGACATCTTTTAGACATCACCAAGATACGATAACGATATGTTTAAGATCTAACCTGTCAAATTTGACATTTGCGCGATTCTGGAGATACTGTTGAACGATTTCCACAGGATATGACTTAGAGATCCAATTCACATCTAATAGATATCTTACTCTATCTAACGTAAAAGTGACATTGGTTGCCCGAATTGCGCTGCAAAAGAGAACTAGTTGATATCTTAACTATAACGTATCTAGAATGGATCTAGTACGTGTCGACTCTTGTGAATATCTTGAAGTTCGAATACGGCAGTATATCGGGCCGGTGTGGCTCACACCACGATTTCGTCGCGTCGCTACAAGTACACGGGTCACACCAATTTTGGTGTCTAAGGTAAACGTACTGGTTGGTGCTCGACGCGGTCCCAGTACAAGTCATCATGAAGCTTAAGTGATTGTCAATAGAGGTGACAGCAAGGTGTCATCTATTGGGCATTAGCATGTCGAGCACTAGTCCGTGTACCTACGTAGCGGAGCTACGGAGCAGACGCCTGCTCGCGCTTGCGCCACCTGGCGGTCGTATCTGTCGTAACAGACGCGTTTTGTTAGAGAGTGAACCTTCTGTACCTAGTACTATTTTTATTCTGTGATCAGGCTAAGAAAACTAAAATGTTTTTAGACACGGCAGCGTCAATCTTTATAGTTGTCGGTTGCTGGTGTGAGGCTGTCAAACATTGGTAGATAGGAACTTTACTTTTTAGGTAGGAAACAGGCAGTCGCGAGATAAATGTTTTCTCTTCATTTCAGTGAATTAGGGCATAGATAAAATAATTTCGAGTGAGCAAAACGCTTGCTGAGTTACTAAATAATTACTTAATAAGTAGTATTTCCTACATCTGGGTAATTCATCACCCAGCTTACAGTCACCTCTATTAACCTGTCTTTGGATATTTTCTACTAAGATATTTCCTACTAATGTTGTTTCCTTAAAGAAAGTTAACCCCGATTAGTCTTCTGGACACTGGTGGGTGGGAACTAGAGAGTAGATACCGATTATGTAATATAAATATGTATTAAAAAAAATGTTTTATAGATAGAACTTTCCCATTTTACCCCGATATACTAGAAAATATGTAATAATGTAATTAGTAAGGTCACGCAGAGAAAACGCAGCACGTTGCATACAAACTTCTATGCAGGGTTTTCCCTGCACCTTGCTCTGTACCAATGGTGCCAATTTAAACAACATCAGAAAACCAAAATTTCTAATCGTGTATTTCTTAAATAATTTTAGAGGACCCAAATAAATCTTAGTTTACTTAGTTTCGTTCTTAGTACTGTTAAATTTTATGATTCATACTCCAAAAAAAAATACCATACCATAAAAACTAGTGTCCGACCGAAACATGTTTTTTTGCCGTAACCGAAACCGAATGTTCGGCTTTGGCTCTAGTTTCGGCCGAAACCGAAACTTTTGTAGACTTGTTAAAATCGTTGAAAAAATGTCATAAAACCGCTTTTACACACATATTATGGGGCTGTCAACACCCAATGTCCTTGAAATTGATGTTACTTAAGCAGTTTTTTAAGAAAATTACTAGAGTTAGACCAAGATAATTCTGCAACGATTTTGATAACACATGCAGTGCAAGTGTTACTTTAAACGTCAAAACTTCTATGAAATTATGACGTATAAATAACATTTGCACTAGTAGCACTGCGTGTGCTATCAAAATCATTGCAGAATTTTCTTGGTCTAACTCTATTCATTCACCAGTCAAGCTAACATGTAGATAGGTAGATACAGGGTCAACCAAAAACGCGAGCGCAGCGAGCGCGAAATTTTTTGTTAACAATATCGCAAGGCCGGGTACTGATCTACACCTGGGTCTAAAAGTCCGAAATGCCCCAGTGAGGCGAACTTTCATGCGAAGTCAAAGCCGTGCTTCAGGCTTCAGGATAAGTAGTTAAGCATAGACTCCAACCAATGTCCATTGTATTAAAAAGCGAGACCGCAGGCCGAGCATGGCGCAGCGAGGCCAAAGGCTAAGCTGAAGTACATGTGGAACACAAACCAATGGTAAATTGAGGTAAAAAGTGAGGCTAAGGTCGAGCATTCGTATGAAAAACTGTACTGGGGACACTTTTAAGGGTTTTTTCTTCGTTTTAATCAATAGTCAGCTGTTCAGCTTCGCAAACTATTAAGAAAATCAACTTTTCGGCCCTAGTTGAGCGTAGCCTTTAGCCTCGCTTAAAATTTGCCATTAGAGGTACTTAGATAGAAAAATGACTGAATAAGAGCGAAAAAGACATCGTTCGACTCGGGCCGAGCTGATACTCGGCCAACGGCTACGTGCGACAGTGCTATCTCATTCACTCCGATACAATTAGACAGTGTGCGCGTTATAGGTATTGACAGCCTCTTAAGACTGCGTCGACCGTCCAGTGGCGCTCTCATTAGTGGAATTGTGTTTTATAATAAACCAATTAATTTCTGTACCTATACTTACATGAATCAGTATATGTAGATATGTATTAATATTGTTGTCCTACTTATTCCCCAACTTTTGGTCTTTGTCCGAAGTACCATTTCGTAAATTTCGGCCCGGCCGAAAGGTTCGGCCGTTTTACGGCCGAAACCGAAACTACAGCCGAAACATGATTTTTTGGCCGACACTGGGCGAAACTGGCCGAAACCGAAACCGAAACCGAACCTTCGGTCGGACACTAATAAAAACATAGGTAATAGATTTCAAATTAGTCACAGATTATGGTAATAACATAAACGATTTTTCCTTGAATACCGGTCCGTAAAGTCATTTTCACGATCATTACTATTCTGTGGTTTACGTGACGAGCCACACGTATTGCCTAGCACTATTTTGTTCCTCTGTGAAAAAAACAATTTTTACCTTATGGATACAGTAATAAGGCTTAATTTTTTTTTTGAAGATTTAGTTATTATTTTCTTGCGTTGAAGTATAATGATGTTGTTAATTGTTTAATCGTTATCCGAGGAAAATTGTTCATACGAGTATATCCTAAGTTAATATTTCGGTTCAAGGTCATAAGGATGATATTTTTACTCACCGAATATTACCGTTTAAATTTAATTGTTATTGAAGGAAAGAAGCGAGCAAAGATTTAAATCATTTCTAAACTTATAATAATAAATATTTTTTTTTTATAAAACTGCGAATATTATTTTATCCATTTGCATTTAACTTCTTTTCTGTGTATGTTAAAGATCCTTAGCGAATTTTTAGTCATTTTTCTGGCAGCTTTATAAAAATACAGCACAACCGAGGTTTGAACCCATTTCTCACAAGCAATAAAGATTATGATTATGATTATGATTATTGACTTAAATAGGCAGTATTTAATTTAAGTCAAAAATCGTGGGTTAAATCCGTATTTAATAAATACCATCACACTTTTGAAATAACTTAGAATATGATGTTGGATGTAGAGGCCAACAGGTTCACGTGTAGGTTCTATTAAGACATATTCGTAAGATTGTTATAGCGCAGGGGTCACCAAATGGCGGACCCCGGTCCGCATCCGGACCGCCGACCTATTCTCCTTTTTTTGCTTATAATAAATTATATATAATTAGTATAAAGTCAAGGAGAAACGGACCGCGTGGTCATTTTATTTTAAGAACAGGACCCCTGAAGAAACTAATTGGTGACAACTGTTATAGCGTTTAGCAATTTTGAAATTCATCACCTGGTTTCGTGCTTTTTGCCAGCGCTCGTATTAGTCATACGCTCAAAACATCGGTATGATATTTCAGAATAATTAAAAGTACGTGAAATACTCCGTTCAAATTGCCTTATTTTAAGATTTATATTCATCCAAATCCATCCACTGAGATAATGTTATTTGATTTCATGACTAAGTAACCCTCCCCCTCCTAATACCTACCCCTTACATTTTAAAAGTAATACGGTGCTCGGTCATTGACATGATTAGCCCCAATACGCAAACCCCATCATAGGCCTTACACGAAGACCTTCAAGTGAAGTGAAGTGCAGATAGCCTACTGTATCTAGTACCTATCTGTTTTAGATATACTATCTATAGAAGTTATATTATATGCCGTTCCTCTAATCTCTAAGTTTAACGAGGATGCGATTATCTTATCACCTTATCAGTCCTTATAATGCATAATATTCCATTTTGCAATATTGTCTAAGTACTTTCTATCACTAATAAAACAATGTCTCCGAGCTCTGATGTGTCTGCATGGATATCTAGTATAACTGTTTCTAATTAGTAGGTACAAATTACTTACACAAAAAAAATGGAAAACTCTCGCATGAATACTTTTGGCGATAGGTAGGTATCTAGTTTCCTTTAATTATTCGATCAAATGTCTATACGGGACGGGATCAACTACATTTGAAGTTCAAATGTAATTTCTAAGTTAGAAATAAAAGTGTTTCTCGGACAAAATGACCCTTAGTGTGGCATGATGCTGGAAATCGGCCGATAAAGTGAATTAAATATATAAATTTGATTAATTGAAACGATGTTATCTTTTAAACCGCTTAAAAATGGCGTACCTATACAATCTGACTGTTAGGAGATTCTATTTACTTAATAAGTCTGTAGCGTCTGTAGTCTATGGCAGTGGCACCGCAGTGTACCTACGTTAAAAGTCTGTGGGGAAAGAGAAGAGTAGTGGAATGTAAGGGAGCCCATACAATTCACGATTCTTCTCTTTCCGCACAGACTCTAAAAAAAACCACTTATGTCAGCTCGTTGTGCCGATCACGGCACGATGAATTCGTCAAAAGACCATAAAACTTCAGAGACCACCATTCACAAATTCACTGCCGTTTTTCACAAACGTGAGTATTTTAATTGGGTTTAATATCGATCGTTCTCTTCAGCGCAAAACTCCTCCGTTGGTGGCCCTCAGGCCTGCGTCCTGTCTCCACATATACATATTTTCCATTTTCGTCACGTAAACGTGCTTATAATAATGACTTCTCACATAATTTTATGTCAACTTACAAAACTTGGATGGCAGTAGTTATTTCAAGGTTACGCATAAGATCTATTTCTTGGTATCTATCTGATAATTAAGGTACAACAAAAAAGGTACCTATTATGCATCTCTATTAAATTTTTTGCGCGCAGATTCGCTTGAAAAGATGTTTTGTTTGTTACCTTGGCCGTGAAATTAAAGGTTAATTTACCTACAATAGCACAGATAATGAACTCTTTAGAAATGTTAAAGAAGATAGAAAACAAATTAAGAAGACATTTATTATTATCAGTGATCGTACATTTTCCAGCGTTTTTGGTGCACGAAGTGTTGTTAACGGAATTGGTATAAATATTTTCAACCCTAATGATTAATTAGCGTTTATTACGTTGATATTAACCTTAATTTACCATTTCAGTTGAAATTATCTATACCAATTCCGTTAACACCACGCGAATCGATTTGGTGCAGCGGAGTGGTGTTAACGGAATTGGTATAAACAACCCTAATGATTAATTAGCGTTAATTACGTTAATATTAAACTTAATTTACCATTTCAGTTGAAATTATCTATACCAATTCCGTTAACACCACTCTGCTGCACCAAAAATGCTGGAAAATGTACGATCACTGATTATTATGCAAAATTAAAGAAGACATAAATAAGCCATAAAAATATGATGTTATTACTTATTACCTATTGATGTGAGGTGTCGTTACATTTGTCATTGTTTTAAGAGACATAATTTAGTTGACTGCTCACAAAAATATACACTGAGAGAAAAATCATTAGTAAACTAAACCATGAATTAAAAAACAGTTCTGTACTGGGGGAAAAAATGAAGTTTAGTAATAATTATAGACGTTTCACTATTTCTGTAAAGTTTATTTATTTCTACAAACAGCTCAGTAATCCTAAATCTAATTTCAACAAACAGATAATAGAAATTGCAAGAACTAATAGAAATTGCAAAAGTCAATTTGTTCCTATTAGTTGACTCTCCTTGTCCCCGGATTAAGTTTATTTTTGTAATTCTAAGTGTGTTTTTGTTATCCTTTTCTCTCAGTGTAGGTACATCTTACTTACAACTCCTATTTTTATCACTTTAAATAACTCTGAGCGTACCTACTTAAATAATCTGATTACGTGTATCCCCAAGAAATAGTCCAGTTTGAATCCTCCTCTCAGCGAGAAGCGTTATTATTTTCTATCCCAATATAAATATGTAATGTCGTCATGTTTCATATATAAACTTATCGCCACCAACATAACTAATGCAAAAAAGTTCACACTGAATCCAACGGAAAAAAGTGGGATATTTTCTTTCTTGCGTGATGATGAAATTACTGAAATTAGTAATTTTCAGACATTGGATTTTCAGGGAGGAACGAATCTAGTAGGAATAGGACGATATAGGAACTCCCTATCTGTCATTATTTTGCTGATATCTGGTAATGTTACCTTTACCTATGCGTGTAGGTGTATTGTGTAAAAACAACAGCCCCATCACGTATAGCCATAACAACCATTGGAAACCAGTTGGAATTTAGAACTTAACCCGTGGAGCGCCCTAAACAGACACGTGTGCTGGTAACTAGTATAGGAGTTCCATACTACGGTAATTCTGGGGCGCTCCAGGGGTTAATGCGCAGGGATAAGATAAACAATTGAATGCATTTTACAATGGCTGTAAGGTACGGGTGGTTCATGCGTGGTCAGAGAACACAGTTGTTTTCATTACATACGTCGCCTATTACCGCTAAACATGGCACGCGACGATCCAACAAGGTATTGTTGTGTTAAGGAAGTTGAATTGAATTAGGTACCTGGTCTACTGATTACAGGGTGCATCTGATTAGCACTGTTTAATCAAACATTCCTTGATGAGAGATACCTACTCGGTAGATTTTTACTGCGGGATATTTTTCATAATTTTAACAAACATTTGCGTTTTTGTATCATAGCTAAAAGAATAGTTCTAAGATAATAAGGTTTGTTTTAGTTACTTAAATAATTGTTATTTTCATTTTCAATTATATTTTGTAGGTACAGTCGGTTCCCTAACATAAGTATCCATTTTTCTATACAATTAGTATGGCGACTTGGGTGCTTAAGTTGGGGCACCGAAGAAAAGACTTGTAACCAAGAATTAACGTATTTTTCGTAGAAATTACGGCACGGGGTCTAAATCCGACCAACGAACCCTAACTTTTGGCCCTTGGAAAGGAAGCGGGAGAACCGTAGGCCTGGCTGTGGCCCTCGGCAAAAAATTTGGTCCTGCTATATAAGGATCGCATGTGTAATTGGAGCCATAGATTGATCGCGCATATTACGCAAACTGTCCTATTCAGTAGTTATGAGTTCAATTACATAGCGACATACATTATTAGCACTCAATGGATCCCAATAATTTAACGAGCACTACGAGTGACGTCAGAAATATTGCTGACTAAAAGGGCCACTTGCTCGTTCCAGGGTTAACGAACTAACTCGGAGTTTAGTAACAGTTCAGTTTAACCCTGTATTAAACGGTCACTTCTGAGTTAGTTGGCTAACCCTGGAACGCTCAAAGTGGCCCTAAAACGAAAAGATATAACACGGGTAGTTATTACCGGCATCATAAAAATTGCAAGGATTGGAGACAAACAGAAATGGAAAAAAGATGGAGGAGGCTTTGGCCCTCGAGGGATCACACATGAATATCTTAGAACGTATGTCTGAGAAAAACGCTGTGATAGAGCTTAGCGAAAAGAAACTGCATTTTTGGCAGAAAGCAAGCCGCTTTGCCCAGTGATACTAGGGACCAATCTGAATGATTTCATCCGAGGAAACACAAATTTCATTCACTACAATTCAAGATGGCGGACCTTTTCCAAAATAGCGGCTGCAATATTTAAAAAAATTATAGACACAAAACGGTTGCACCGATTTTAATGATTGATATATCGATCAATTCGTATTGACACTTGTAATCGAATAAAAAATATGGCGTTTAAGAAATTAAAGATGGCGGCCGAATATTAAGAAAATTGTGTTTTTTTTCTTTAATTTTTTTCCTTCTAATGTAAATAACAACTAAATATTCTATAATATGATCACATATTTTTTCATTTAAATGAAATCTGATAATATTATTTGCAAAATAAAAAAATAATCTTAACAATCCGTTGAGTAGTTTTTGAACTATACGCATTTCAAAAAGCGCGTAACTGCCGTCCGAAACGGCCCGCTCGCGCGGCTCGCGTCAAAACTGAGAATTTTGATGATTTAAAGGTAAAAAAAGAACTGAAAACATATTTACTTTATTTATTGAGCTATAAATAAATAAATAAATTGTATTTCTGCTTATTATTTGTGACCATCACGGGAAAAGGTATAGCGGCTGGCGCTTACGTCGCTTAGCACCGCAATAGTATTGGAGCGGCGTTAATAATAGCGTAAGCGCCATCCGCCCTAAGGTACCTATACCAGTGGGTTCAAATTTATTCCTCTCTATCATCTTTGCCCGATGTGGTTAAACTGAAAGAAAAGAAAATTCATATGAAATCAGATCAAAATATACCTAATATAATTAAATTAAATATATAGAGATGAACTACGCCAAACTAACTTCCATTACTATTTCAATGTGTGTAGTATTGAAATAGTAATGGAGGGGCGGGACAGTTTGGCGTGGTTTATCTATAAGTACCTTTCGTTTTTGCAGTTGCCTTTGCAAGTGCTGCATTGCACTGTGCAGGGTAGACCCACCCTCCGACACGTGCAGCGCATTGTTTCGCAGCTTTTTTTACAGCCGCAATGGTCCAGGTACGATAATTCACGCCACATCGCCCTAGCATCAGACCATAGCGATTCCCAACTGCCATTAGATGACTTCCAACCCCAAGAGGAAGAGATGTTTTGGTGTTATTGATATCATATCATCAAACTTAAATTGAGAGTGGCCTGCAAGAGTTATGGCTATTAACTGGGACTGCAAATAACGCCGTTATGGCGATGTTCATAAAATAGCAAATACTTTGGGTCCTGACAGATTAACCGCTCTTCGTGACTTTCACGCATCTACAGGGTGTGACACTACTTCTTACTTCCATACAAAAGGAAATAAGTCTTGCTTCAAAACGTGGTTGTCACACCCTGAAGTTACACCAGCTTTGAAACAAATATCGCAGCCATTACAAAGCCTTCCTGAAGAAATAATGGCTATGCCGGAAAAGTTCACCTGCTACCTATATGACCCACAAATAGCACATTCGTCGGACAGCTTGGTACGCAAGGAGCTATTTGCTACTAAAAAGAAATTGGTAACCAGCATCCCACCAACATCGGCAGCATTACATAAACACGCGCTCCGTCTCACTTATCAAACAGGCCAGTTATGGGGTGATATGCCCTTATTCTTGATGATGCCTCTGTGCCATTGCCATCCTCTTGGGGTTGGAAGTCATCTAACGGCAGTTGGGAATCGCTATGGTCTGATGCTAGGGCGATGTGGCGTGAATTATCGTACCTGGACCATTGCGGCTGTAAAAAAGGCTGCGAAACAATGCGCTGCACGTGTCGGAGGGTGGGTCTACCCTGCACAGTGCAATGCAGCACTTGCAAAGGCAACTGCAAAAACGAAAGGTACTTATAGATAAACCACGCCAAGCTGTCCCGCCCCTCCATTACTATTTCAATACTACACACATTGAAATAGTAATGGAAGTTAGTTTGGCGTAGTTCATCTCTATATATTTAATTTCATTATATTAGGTATATTTTGATCTGATTTCATATGAATTTTCTTTTCTTTCAGTTCAACCACATCGGGCAAAGATGATAGAGAGGAATAAATTTGAACCCACTGGTATAGGTACCTTAGGGCTAGGGAATGCAAATCGGTTATTTTTTGTATGGAAATAACCGCGGTTTCGGTTAATAACCGATTATTTCCATACAAAAAATAACCGAAAATAACCGATTTGCATTCCCTACTTAGGGCGGATGGCGCTTACGCTATTATTAACGCCGCTCCAATACTATTGCGGTGCTAAGCGACGTAAGCGCCAGCCGCTATACCTTTTCCCGTGATGGTCACAAATAATAAGCAGAAATACAATTTATTTATTTATTTATAGCTCAATAAATAAAGTAAATATGTTTTCAGTTCTTTTTTTACCTTTATATCATCAAAGTTCTCAGTTTTTACGCGAGCCGCGCGAGCGGGCCGTTTCGAACGGCAGTTACGCGCTTTTTGAAATGCGTATAGTTCAAAAACTACTCAACGGATTGTTAAGATTTTTTTTTTATTTTGCAGATAATATTATCAGGTTTCATTTAAATGAAAGAATATGTGATCATATTATAGAATATTTAGTTGTTATTTTCATTAGAAGGAAAAAAATTAAAGAAAAAAAAACACAATTTTCTTAATATTCGGCCGCCATCTTTAATTTCTTAAATGCCATATTTTTTATTCGATTACAAGTGTCAATACGAATTGATCGATATATCAATCACTAAAATCGGTGCAGCCGTTTTGTGTCTATAATTTTTTTTTATATTGCTGCCGCCATTTTGAATTCTAGTGAATGAAATTTGTGTTTCCTCGGATGAAATCATTCAGATTGGTCCCTAGTATCACTGGGCAAAGCGGCTTGCTTTCTGCCAAAAATGCAGCTTTCGATGTAAATATCGCCGTAAGCCCTACTACTAGCTTAAATAATGGTTATTAAGGTTCCGTCACACAGGCGCGTTTTCCGGGCGGGGCGTGAGCGCGGCGTGAGCATTTTATATGTAAAAGCGGCGCGCCCCGCTCACGCGCCGCCTGCAAAACGCGCCTGTGTGACGGAGCCTTTACCCAACTAACCAATCAGGAATAATTTTCAATTATTCATAATTAAAAACCGACATTTATGTGTGTTTGTTTTTCTAATAGACATTCGTAAATAAATCTCTTCACTTAAGTATACCTACCATATTTCAAATTACAGTGGAACCTGGATAATTGCAATCTCAAGGGACCGGCCATTTTTTGTCAATTAACCAGGTTTTCCATTTAAGCAGGTCGTGTCCATTAACGAGGTTCAAAAAATCGTTGTGTCAATTATAGAGGTTTTCATTAATAGAGGTTGCGTTTTGACAAATTTCTTTTATGGAGGTGCAAATAACCACTGAAAGTAGATTTACACGCCTCAATAATCTCAAAACCAAAACCTCAATAATTGCAACCAAAAGTCCGGTCCCAGTCCCTTGAGACCAAAAGGCCTCTATAATTGAAAGTTTGGAACCTCTATAATTGCAATTTAGATTTTAGTGCTTTTCGTAATTTTGCCTCTGTAATTGACCACATCGCAACTAAGACCTCTATAATTGACACTGTGCTAAAAAGATCCGTTATTTTTGCTTTTCTTTTTACCTCTATTATTGTAACGAGTCTTACTTATTACCTCTGTAATTGAAATAATGTAGTTGTAGACAGCAGAAACAATATTTTAATAGCAATGATCATTTTATTTATATCTTCATCCAGAATTCAATTTATTTATTGGGTATCTATCACAGCCTGTAGTAGGTGAAATAGTTTTGATTTAATCAAAAACAATGTATGCTTTTTACATTCTAATTAAACTTTCTTCTACAATTCAAGGGAATTTTTAAACCCAAATGATTAATAAGAAAATAAAGTGGTAATTAATGTAGTGTAAAAGTACAAGTATAGACAGAAGCAATATATATCCAGGTGCCAATTAACCAGGTTTCACTGTACATTGCAGCATTGCACAATAGTATTGTTTTTCATGTAGGAAGTGTAAATAAATATATGTACCTACCTATGTAACTTGAATGTAAGTACCTATAATTTACACATACAATTACACCTAACGCATGCCAACAAGATAATTTATAGGCATATAAAAGCACTTACGTTGACTTATACATTTTCATTTTTCATGACTTTAAGTGTACCTATTACGATTTTTATGAAGCATTACTTATGTTATGTTGGAGTTTAATGCCAATTTGCTATAATGTTGCACATATATCGGAACAGCTAAGTTGCTCAAAGATATCAAATATGCATTCTAACACCAACAATAGAGGCGTGTTCAGATATTTGCGAGCACACTGGCCGAATCAATATATCTGATGGCGATTATAGTATTTTTCACATAGCTTGAGTACCGTGACAGCTGTTATCGCAATACTTACAATTTTGCTTTTAAAGTTAAGTTTTAAGGTTATAAATTGTATGAAGCAGCTGTCACCGTACCCATACCCAAGCTACCTGAGGAATGTTATTCATTGTTTTGTAATATTATGTAATAAAGTCGGCAATGTCAGGAAATGTCATATAACCCTCCTATAACAGTGTCCGTAATGTCATGACATCGTTCGCGACACGAAAATCCTTAGTCATATCTCACTGATAGCCGGTCAAAACGCTACCTTCATTTTAAATGTTACCAGCAATTAATACTGACAGCTATAAGTATTTAATGATCTTAATCGCCCTTTAATATCATTATTTCAATACGTCGTATCTTCTGTAGGATTTTGTAGGAGTTACGACGTTTTGATGATGAGATGATAGCTCCTTGCCCTTTGCAAGTGGGTTAAGATTGTATTTACATACAATGGACGGCATATGGTTGTTAGATTCGTGTTTAGTACTGTTATAGGACAATTACAGCGTAACCTAGTTAACTTGGTTACAGTACGGTGCTCGAAAGAATATGAGCCATTCATTATGTTATCACTACCCCTGTACCCCTTATAAGTCAAAGTCCCCCGCCGCGTCTGTCTGTTTGTGTGTTTGTATGTTCGCGATAAACTCAAAAAGTACTGAATGGATTTTCATGTGGTTTTCACCTTTCAATAGAGTGATTCTTGAGAAAGGTTTAGGTGTATAATTTATTAACCCGTGCGAAGGCGGGGCGTGTCGGTAGTTCATAACAGAGCCGATTTTACAAGCTTTTATTTAATTGCCGTGTTAGTTAGTTAGTGTGGGTCAAAACTTGGAAGCTAAATTTGACCCAGTTCCCGGTTTCCGATTTAGCTGAAATTTAGCACATGTAAATTGGATGACAATGCAACGATAACATGAAGCTGATCTGATGATGGAGACAGGATGTGGCCATAGGAACTCTGAGATAAAACAATGGAAACTAATTATGTTTTGGGGTTGTAAGAATTGTCTCGATGAGTATTAGTTGCCGGTGGAAAGAAAAGTACAGTCAGTGACCAAAACTTGTACTAAAATAGTAGATTGTACAACAAGGGCATAAAGTGACCCATTGTTACCCGAGGCAATTTTTTGGTCTGAGCGAAGCGAAGACCAAAATTGTAGACGAGGGTAAAAATGGACATTTATGCCCTTGTTGTACACTCTGCTTTTCACTTCGATTGCGAGGAAAATATACAAAAAATCAAATATTTTAGGTTATTTTAACGTATTTATTCAAGACTAAAGAAAATTGTTCTTGGGCCGGTCGGAGGCGCGGGGCACGCCGATCGGGAGAGCGCCGGTCGGGGGCGCGCCGGCAGGGCTGGCAGTTTGTATGGCAGAATTTGGACTTTATTGCTAAGTCAATAAGGGTCGTAATAGATGATTTTACTTTATGCTCTAGAGCATAAAATGCGATTTTATGTCGTCTACGCACGACATAAAGGTGCACTTTTTGAGCATGAGAAGTGAAAATATATTTTTGCCAAAAACTCACCTATTTATTTTGTAGTCGTTTTTTTTTTCGTGAATCAAAAGCCAATCGAACTGTCATTTTAGGATTAGGGATATAAAAATAAGTCTTAAGTAATATTTCTAGGTGAGTTAAAACAGAGGTAGATTGAAACAACGAGACGTCTAAACTCTAAAAGTCTAAGATAAAAAACGATGTTTAGTCGCGTCTCACCGTCCGCTGGTCCCTAAATATGCGTCCTTGGCTCAAGACGTATAATTAATAATTATAAATAGGTACCGAAAAAATTACATTGTGTAAACTTACCTCTGTTTTAACTCACTTCGGTCTTCCTACCTGAAGCCCTGTAAATTTCATTCGATAACGTGACCAGCGTTTTCTCTATTTTTGTATGGGATTTTGAACAGCGTGCCAAGCGGGACGTTCTGGAAACTCAAATTCCCATACAAAATGACACTTAACGCAAACGCGTACGTCACGTCACGCCATCGAATGTACACTAGGGGTACTGGAAGTAGGTGTTTCGTATAAATAAACTATTCTAATCCAATGTTCTATTGTTACAGACATGCCGTCCTGACGTTTAGGAGCTGCGAGTGATACAGCAAACATACATACACGACATGTAAACAAGCGTCACAATGCTCCTAACCATCTGCAAATCATGCCAGTAGTAAGTACCTATTTATAATGAAATATATTTATTACTTCTATTTGTATAATTTATATAATAAACCGAAGGAGCCAGAAGTAGCTAAGCGTGCCAGGCGTTTAAAATGATCTGAATACAAGCTTGTTGCTAAAAACTAGAGATGCCCCGAATAGTGGTTTTGGCCGAATACCGAATATTCGGCTCGTCTCTCGGCCAAAGCGCCGAATATTCGTCATGACATGCGAACATTTTTAATCAGAATTATTATGAAAACTGTTCGCCAAGAAAGCACAACGTGTGCTAAGAAGGTATATTTTTCGTTGAATTAATGAATGTGGTTAGAGTCAATCAAATCAGATTTTTATCATGAGGATAAATAATCTAATGACGATAATATTATGTAATCTACAAAATGCTTAAAAAGGGGTCTTCGTATTTAACAACTTTCCACAAATACATTTTAAATATTAAATAAGTATACTACCTAGGGGCAGTTTGGCACCATTCGTACACGGGGAACCTACGTACAGTCACTACTACAGCGTACTAGGACAACCGTATCTGTGCGGCTTTGTGTGTGTGAGTAGGTGCCGGTAGCGACCTGTATCACACGAAGTTAGCCGTCAGTGCGGCCACCGCGAGCGACACGAGAGGACGTTATGTGTTTTCACGCACCCAAAGTAATTTATTTATCGATGTTCTCGGATGTTCCGTGCTTAAGTGAAGTGTCAAATTCCATAAGTTTATTATCCAACGGTAAGTAATTACTATCATATTCATAATAAAGTACACATTTTGCGTATTTATCTGCATGCTTTCTGTATAGGTAAAAATATTTTATTTTTGACCTTCGGGGAAGGTTCGTACGCCTACATCTGGGGCACGTTCATACGCGTACGAATGTACCCTCACTCGTAATCATGACTGTACGAATGTACCCCTAGTAACAAGTTTTTTTTTTTATTTCAGAAAATTTGCAAAAATGGTGCGGAATTATAAGAAAAAAAACACAAGATGTACAACAGTAAATGAAAATGATATGGTACAGGCAATAAAAGATGTTTTAGAAGGAAAATTGTCGTATAGAAAGGCAGCGGATAAACACAATGTTAAAGCTTCAACTTTGGAAAGTCGAGTAAAGAAAATAAAGAACAAAAGTGATGAGGTTGGCCCGAACCATACATATCAGTCTAAATTCACAAGTTACCAAGTTTTTTCTAACGATGAAGAGTCAGAGTTGATTGAATACATTGAAGAAAGTTCGAAAATGCATTTCGGGCTCACACTACTCCAAGTCAGAGCACTGGCATATCAGTATGCCAAAGCATTGAAACGAAAATATCCACCTAAATGGGATGAAACTGAATTGGCAGGTATTGACTGGATCCATGGGTTTCGAAAGAGAAATAATCGTTTAAGTTTAAGAAAACCGGAAAACACAAGTGCTGCCAGAGCTTTTGGTTTCAACAAAACAGTTGTAAATGAGTTTTTCGATAATTTGAAAACTGTATATGAAAGACACAGGTTTACTGCAGATCGTATATTTAATTTCGATGAGTCTGGTATATCGACTGTTTTAGATACTCCGAAAGTGTTAGCTGCAAAGACACAAAGGCAAGTCGGACAAATAGTCTCCGCAGAAAGAGGTGAGCTGGTTACATTTGGCGGCATTATCTCAGCGAGTGGAAACACCATTCCTCCACTGTTTGTGTTTCCTCGAGTACATTATAAAGACCACTTTATGGAAGGAGCTCCAGAAGGTAGTCTTGGGACTACAAATAGAACTGGTTGGATCAATTCTGAAATATTTGTAGAAGTATTGAAGCATATACAGAAACATACACTGAGTACAAAAGAAAATCCAATTCTATTATTGTGTGATAATCATGAAAGTCACATAAGTTTGGCAGCGATTAACTACGCACGAGACAATGGTATAATCTATCTGTCATTCCCACCACACACATCTCACAAGCTGCAACCCTTAGACGTTGCAGTGTTTGGGCCATTTAAGTCCAAAATAAAAACAGCTTTCAATGATTGGCACGTGACAAATCCAGGTAAAACGGTTACCATTTACAATATCCCAAAAATTGCCAAGCTAGCATACTTTGAGGCGTTCACTGCTAAGAATATCACGAGTGCATTTAGTTCGCCAGGGATATGGCCTTTCAACCAGTTGGCATTCAGCGACGAAGATTTTGCACCAATTAAGGTGTATACGTCTGGTAATAGCTCGATTACTGACCAACAGATGCAAGAACCGCAGGCCTCTAGTAACGAGTTACAACAAAATGTTCACACAGAAGCAGCTACTACACCTCAGACCCCCCCGCAAGTAACCTCTGAAACACCTGAACTTCAAGTAAGATCTACACCAGAAATTGAGGTCACTCAGAAAACTCCTCCTCGAGCACATGAAGTTCAATCTGTGGCTTCTGGGTCACAGGAAAATCCAAGTCCAATTACACCAGCAATAATTCGGCCTTATCCTACGGCTGAAAAAAAGAAAAAAGCGGTTAAGGGAAGACAACCAGGAAAATCTAGAATTTACACCGATACACCTGAAAAAAGTAGACTGGAAGACCTGCATAATGCAAAGCAATTAAAGAAAATAGAACAAGAAAGAAAAGCTCAAGCGAGAGAAATAAAACGCACTCTAAAACTTACCGCACAATCAAAGCCTAAAAAAGCGAAAAAGAAAAAAGAAGAAAGCAGTGATTCAGAGTCTGAAAAATCGGAAGTTAGTCTGCAGGAAAGTTCGACATCTGTATTAGATAGTTCTTCAAATGAAAATATAGGAGAAGATTATGATGCTGCTGTATTGCCTGAAACGATTAAGGATAATTGTTTTATATTGGTGAAATTTGCAAAAAAGAAGTCGATTGTCTATTACGTAGCAAAAGTCATCAACCATTATTCTGAAACGGAGTTAAAGGTCTCGTACTTGAGAAAAAAACCAGGATTGTCCTGGTCGTTTGTGTTTCCAAATATTGCAGACGAACACAGCGTGGACATTTCTGATGTCGCATTAATTCTTCCTGACCCGAAATCTCCAGGAGCCTCTACGGCCAGAACCTCGAGATTATACACATTTCCTATTGATATGACTCGATTTAATGTCCAGTAATTAGATAATAAGATTTCCTAGCATTTATATCTAATGCACCAAATAGCTAGATGCCTAATGCATACAAATAACTATTCCTAAGATTGATTTCTTGTTGACTGATTAGATTACCTAATGATAAATAATTAGTACTTAGGGTAGGTACCTACCCACACAATAATTATATAAAAATATTTGTACTAGATTACTAGATGCTTAATGCATCAAATAACTGAAGGTTCCTAAGATTGATCTCTTGTTGACTGATTATAATTACATTAAAAATGATAAATAATTAGTATAGTTTACACTGTGTTGTGTTTTTTCTCTACATGGTTTTTTACCTAGAAGAGGTATTTGTTTTTATTGATAGAAGATTTTGTCACTTAGTTAATTACAATATTAATGTTAAAATGGCAATTAAAATATTTTTGATATTTATTTTGCTGTTTTATTTAACATGTACTAAGCTACCCCGCACTGTCTGAATGTTCCCCGACCTATGTACGAACCTGCCCCTTTTGAGGGGTAGATTCGGGCATTTGACAACTTCTACTAAAATTGAATTTGCTCTTTTGTTGTAAAATTTACTCACTTCTAATTTTTTTAATAAGTAGCGAAAGGTATCTGCTATGTCATAATGGCCGAAGGAATAGTCTCCCTTTAAAACCAACATTTTTAAAAATCTTAATCTAAAAAGTGTACGAATGGTGCCAAACTGCCCCTATTTATAGATAATTTTTATTGTGTAGTTTTTCTTTTTAGGTTTGTGAAAGAGATATTCGGTAGTTGGCTTAATAGTAGGCAACACTAGCCGAATACCGAATATTCACAAAAGTGGCCGAATAGGCCGAATACCGAATAGTTGCCGAATATTCGTGGCATCTCTACTAAAAACTAAAAAAAAAATTAAAATAATTAAGTACCTAAGTATAGCAAATTGTACACTATTCACAGCCAAGACACTAACCGTGAATAATCTTCACAATTTCCCAGTTCAGTCACGCCATGATAAACCTGTAACTGTCACCTGTCAAGATAAGTCACGGTTTCATGAATCATGACTCAACTCGAAACGTACTATCGACGTACGACCACAAACGCACTTAAAGCATTTTTCTTCTGAGGCAACAGTTTGTCGTACAAATTTATATAAGAAGTTCATACAGTCGCTAACTACGCAAGGAGTAGCAATTTTTTGTGTCCTGCATGTGGAAATTATGCCATTTGATTCTAAACTCTCTTGCTAAGAACATTAAGTCTGTTTTAATTTGTGGATTTTTGATGAAATTGGACCTTAATGTTTCGCGACTTGTTGATAGGTGTTATTCACATATATTTGTAAGAGGAACAAAAGGTTGCATTACAAAGTTATATTTGCAGCTGAAAGGGGCGCTACTGTCATACAATTTCAATTAATATAGTATGTGGTTGTGTTGTTTCTGAGTTATCTGCCGGCAAACATAACTTTGTAGAGCTAGAGTTTGAAAAACAGTCTCGAAGTTGCTTCTCGGATGTGAGTCGGCGCGAACAGTTTAACTCTAAATTTTAAATTGTTTAGTAAAGTTTAATAATAAGTCAAAATCAGTGTATTTAATATTAATTCAATGTGAAAAACAGTGTTATTATGTTAGTTAAGTGATGTCATTATGCTTACTACAATTTTATTTCATGAACTAATACAAAACATACTGTGACTTCAAAATTGTTAACGTTTTAATCAAACCACATCATAAAAAAGTTTTCTAAGACATAAAAGTAATCGTGTGCAATGTGGTTCCTGGTTATTATACTGGCCATAATTCTTGGTGTCCTGTAAGTTCCATATTTTCTTTACCTAATCTAAAAATCTACATTAGTAGGTTCAGTAGTGGATTGTCAAGTTAGGAGTTGGTAGTATGTCTGTCTCCAAAGTTCCATACTTCAGGATTTCATCAACTCAATGCTCGTCAAGCTAGTTTGTAGCGTGCATCAAACTTTATTTGAAGACTGACTACGCCCTAAAAATATATTATGTACCTACTCTGATATTGTTTTCGAAATTTATCAAGTAATAGATAAACTCTATTGATTTCGTAAACACTTAACCCCTTATTCACAAAACATAGCAACATCTTACAAACCTCTGTTAAATTTTGTCTCTTTTTAATAAACATAAATGTCAAAAATACGGATAGGGATCATAGGGATAAAGGATGACTCACGTTAGACCGGACCATGTTCGGGCCGGAGCTTCCGGCGCTTACTTTTCTATGACATGACAGGTAATCACGTGATGCTTTCCATAGAAAACGATGCGCCGGAAGCTCCGGCCCGGACACGGCCCGGTCTAACGTGAGTCATCCTTAAACGATTATCAGCGGTTTGTTGGATTTGACAGACGTTTATGATAGCCATTATGCAACAATTCTAAAGATTAGTTTACCGAACAATCCCAGGCTCTTAGTGAGCCGTAACAAAACGCCGGGACAATGTTAGGAAGATGGTAAAGTGAAACAAAGTGAACATGGCCAAATTTAATAGATATTCGTTGTTTAGTACTATATAGTGTTCTTATTTCATACCCAGTTGCTTGTGCAAATAGTAAATTAATAATATACAGTTAATAGTACCTAACAAGCAGACATCGTAAATTTTATAGCTTTTTTGGTGCAGCTGAGTGGTGTTAACGGAATCGGTACAATTTCAACCCTAATGATTAATTAGCGTTAATTACGTTAATATTAACCTTAATTTACCATTCCAGTTGGAATTATCTATAGTAGGTATCAATTCCGTTAACACCATTCCGCTGCACCAAAAATGCTATAAAATTTACGATGTCTGCTAAGTTTCGAATCTAATCGATTTATATAATTGGCGCTGTCATAATCTGGCTCGTTATTAGCTAGGTATTCAATTGTTCAATGGTTTCCTTCAGCGGATTAGAATCGTAATTGTATAAATAAGTTAATAAAAATGGACATAATGATAATTAAAATGGAAATAAATTTAAAACGCACTTCTACGTTAATTATTACGAAAGTTAGTTGTTTTATTGCAAACTTGCTTTGCTAGTTATCCGACTTTAAGGGAAAACTTTCACCGACATCTGAGACATGCTAGAGTATACATATAAATATATTAAAAAAAAAAAACATACAATATAGCCCAAAATGTATTCTGCTTGAAAAACGATTTTAGGGGAAATCACCTACATATTTCTTGTAAGTATGTGAAAATAGTTAACATATCATAATTATTTTACAGCTGCCTGGAGACGATGTACTGGAAATGCTGCGAGGAAAAGTTCTGCTTTGACAAGAAAATCGCCGCTTACAAGTAATTTATTCACTTATGTTCAAATTTAATTGTTTGGTTGTGGGCGTCCAATTGACTTTTTTTTCCAACGTTCTTAATTAGGTATATTTTTTTTTACCGGTGCTGATCCGCTCTTAAGCACAAGACTCGTGTTGTGGAATATTTTTTTTTACTAGTTTCTAGTTAGTTTTCCTACGATGTTTTTCCTTCACCGAAAAGCTAGTGGTGAATACCAAAAAATTATATTCTGTACATAAGTTCTGAAAAAATCATTTAAAAAGTATAGTAGTAAAGCCAAAAAATTGTAGCCATAGAAATACAAAGTTACCAGTTTAAATGTCAGTAAAAGTTTAAAAACTTAGATATATTTTTTTTACCGACTTAAAAACTTCAAAAGGAGGAGTTTTGAATTCGGTTGTATGTATTTTTATGTTTGTTACCTCAGAACTCATGAGATTTTTTATGTAGTAGTAGTTTAGAGAAGTCTTTTTTATTAATTAAATATTATTAAAAACTATAAATTATCTCATAACTTGACCTTACGTTAGACAATTGATTGTCAACAGGAACTCTAATGGTTGTTATAACGACTATTTATCTAATAGTAATTACAACTATCATCGTTCAATTAGCGTACCTGGTGCTAATAGTACGACAATATTTCTCAATCATTCTTATTATACACATTCTGCATAGGTAGCATATTAATGTTAAATGTAATGTCTGTAATCATAATCAAGTAATCACGTGCATTGATGACATACCAGATATTAACAGAAAGTCAGTGCGAATTTCTTGAGATACATCATGGTTGATGAAAATGGTTGATCACACACAATCTAAAGAGCCTGAGTACCTACTAATTTAGTACCTACCTGTAGTCTAAAGAATGTATGTTTTCTCTTAAGGCGACTGATTACTTTAACAACCTTTCCAAAAACATTCAAAGGTGTATGTGTAGTCCCCAACGCCCATTGGGCCATCGCGGGGCCTCTAGCACATGACAGGAGGCCTGTACCTATTTTTATTTTATACTTTTGAATTCCAGACTAGACGATGATCGTCCGAATGCATACTCGAACTGCTACGCCAACATGGGCGCGAGCCTGGACAGCGTAGTCACAGAGCAGCCCATCAACAACAACCACCTGCAGCAGAGAGACATCATCGGACGGCAGCTCAACGAGCTGCCTATACATGCTGACAAACTGTATGAGGTAACTGTGGCTTTGATTAGTGTTTATTGCCGTTTATTTGCCACTAAACGCAAGTACGAGTAGCAAATGTATGAACTCGCAGTGTTTATTCATTTCAAGCCCCAATGTGAAAACCAGCCACACTCACCCGTATGCCACATTTAGGTATCCGTATTGACCTTACGCCTTATTGTTCTATGGAAGCAAATATTTTGAACTTAATAGAGAGCTATTGTCATTTCATTTTAGTTTTTTTTTGTCAACACCGCAAACAAGATTACCTCTAGTTGAAATACAATCAATCGGATCTAAATGTCAAGGCAAGCAATAACAACAATTCTAATATTGTTCCTTACTCTTTTCAGGTATTCTCCAAATCGATGATATTTAGAGACGACCACGAATTAAAGTCCAAAGGCAGCAACGACTCTCTCGACGAACTTGAAACTAAATCAGAACCAGACTACTTAGACAGACCAAACAGAACCAAAGTATATTTCGAAGATGAAGTAGATTCGCCAGTCACCGATTTTGAAATTATGTTCAAAGATGAACTTCTAGCAGGTCACGACATGTTCAAAATTGAGGAAGAAGAAGAAAGTGACAGTAAAAGCCAAGATACTGAAGAGGGCCTAGTTATGAACGTAGAAGTAAAGAAACAAGATGTAATAAAACCTACTACAGTGACAGTCAAAGATGAATCCAAGATAACGACTCAGAGTTCCATTTATAAGTACGATCCCGTGTCAGTTGTGGCCTTACCATCTACACTGTCTTTACCAAGAGTTGAAAGCGTTAAGGGAATCCTAAGATTAAAAGGTGAAAGTATACCTAGAAGTTTCAGTGCCAGGGCTTTGGAAAGATTAGACAGTGGCAGTAAATTAGCAAAACCAACTCTTAACAGAGTAGAGAGCTTAAAAAATATAGACCCTATAAAAATTAACAAAGTATTATCACGAGTGCCACACAGAAGTGCATCTTTCTTAAATATACCAGAACATTTAATACCAGAAAAGCCACCGTTGACGAAGAGTAATTCTACTATAGGTGTGACGTCTTTAGACCAAGAAGTTAAACTAGGAAGGTTGCCGGACACTCCAATAATAAGGAGTAATAATCTGCCGAGATTCTTCGCCGATAGTCCTTCACTTCCAGAATATAAGGGCGATACTAGCTTGCAAAGCATTAAACAGAAATCTGCACTGATGCTGCAAGAGGATTATAGTATGCCAAGGTACTACGGTTCAGCAACACCAATGGAAATAGCGCCAGTCCATGAAAGCAAGTCTATGCCTGATTTGAGGAACCCCACGTCGACTGGTAAAGTTAGTAAAAGGTTAGTGAAATTAAGGAGCAGGTTGAAACCTCTAGTTATCAGAAAGAATTCGGATGAGAAGTTATAGTTACAAATAATTTGAGAAGAGCTACTTCTTTCATACTTCGCTTTTTAATTTATTCTTGGAAGTTGTTAAATTTGTAATGTTATGAAGTTTAGTGTTGATATAATATAATTGATGTTCAACTAGAAGAACGAACATAAGGATCAATTAGTCTAGAGTAGTCTAGACAATAATATAATATACTGTAACCAAATTGTGATGAATGAGAATGATTGTGATTTCTAAAGTAGGATAGTATTAATTTTAATTTATGATGATAGGATTGGTGGACATTGTCAATAATTTGTGCAATTTTATTATTTCTTTATGTAGGTATTGAAAACACATTTCCCGATTGTTTGCTAAACAAAATATGGAACTGAGTAAAATTTTAAATGTTTAACTATAGTTTCTATTTTATAAGTACGTACTTAAAGTTACTAGTTTTTGTCACAAATAAATTTCATATTTTATTGAAAAATATTTAAAAAGGACGTTAGTATTATTAGGATTAGCTTGATCAGTATTTATTGCTCAAAACATAAGTACCTTGATGAATTTAAGTGAAATACTTAATTTGGTAATAACAACAAATTATTTTCTTGTAGGTGATCCATTTTATTTTATTATCATTTATCTACTTTAATATTTGGCGCCGAGATTATTCGAACAGCGTATATATTTACTTTTTTAAAATAATTTAAATATCAAAACAATGGAAGAATTTTGGAAGTTTTTTTTAGTTATTACTATTTTTTATGAATATTATTATGTAAATTACAAATAAATAAGTTCTTAAATAAATAACTGTACGTAATGTTCATGCTCCATATAACTTAATCGACATTTTAATTTGTAGTACCTGCATTAGGACATTCGACAAGTAAATGTTATTTTTCTAGTCATTTCATCACTTAGCTAAAATACAATAATATAGACATGTTCTATTATAAGTAGATTAATAAGATCTGCCGCACATGTGTACTTTGTCTCAATATTGCCTACGGATTATACTACGAATGGAGTAAAATATAAAAAAATACGTTTGGTTTAATTTATAAATTCATAGCTTTCCCTGCATTGCCCCAGTATTTAATTTCTTTACAATGTTGTAACAATTTTTGCACTAACTGAACCTATGAAAAGTAATGGACCGATGCGTGATTATTATAAATTGGACATAAAATAGGTTGGAAGAAAATAACGATGAAAAAAGCGCACAATTTATTACATAATCACTATTAAATACAATTTCCAGTGTACATTATTTAGGTATATATTTAAAAGTCCAACGGTATAATTGTAAGAAATACATTAATAAATTTTAAAATTACAGCCACTAAAATGACTGGGAAAAGTGAAACATCTAATAATAAATGTATTGTTCTTTTTGATCTAATAATCTATACTATATTTTATTTAACTTAAACTAGTATGAACAAGGCGTCGTTATATAATTTACTTGAAGGATAAGAAACATCTACGATGAAATTTTAAGGTTCTACTTACAAAGGCTTAAATCTAAATCCCGAATGGCAGATACAGGTATATAGCCAGACTCCTAATATACCTAAACCTACGCCATTCGCCTGGTTAGGATTGCTTAGAACAATATGACTAAGAATGAAATATTTTAAAATTGTATCACAAACAGCTAAATTCATAAATTATCGCCTTGTACTAATATTGCAAAATCTTTACAATTCAGGTGTTGACTGACTTTACTTTTGTTAGAAATTTTTAAATACAGGGTGATTTTGTTATATCTGACCAAACTCTGAGGGGTGAATATGTAGGTCGTACTGAACAACTTCTACTATGGAGCCAACCCCGAAATAGAGAAAAAAATCAGGTGTTCTATAAAAAACATTGACTCTGATTCACCGAAATGTATGAGACAGCAGATTTTTTGAGTTTGGTCAGAGCATAGACAAAATCTTTGGTTAGAACTCAAGAGAATAACAAAATCAACCTGTAGAATTAAAGAGAACGCCTGCTTGAATATAATAGCAAAAGTTATTTCTGTCTACCTTGAGACTAGGTAATAAGGCGCTGCAGTAGTTAGTCTCATTCTACCTTACTACATAAAATTTATAACATTGAAAAAAAAAATAGTCCTATTGACTGATGTTGATTGGTTACAAACCATTAGGTATTTAGAAACAACGGATGCAATTCGTAAAATTAATTTACTTAACTCAAAATGTACACAAAAATGTGTCTTAAGGAGTGCCATTTAGGGATTTACGTTATTCCTAACTATTTTCAAACGATATCACATCACAAGTATATAGTTTTTACAGAAGCTCTATAGAGGCCATTTGTAATTTTTCTACTAGAATTTGGTAATATAATAATTAAAATTGTAATCACAGTGAATACAGAAAAGTAGGCTGTTTTCATAAAGGTTTACTTTACATTGTCATATAGTAGAGTGGTCTAAAGCTAACTTTGCACCTTTGCAACTTTTACATTTGAATAGAACAAAGTGCAGGAGATTCATTATAAACGTCATATTATCATAGAAATTTAACATTAATGATGACATTTCACATTTCTTCATTATAAATGCCATGCAGAGATTGCAGAGTTAGCTTGGTCCGAATTTTTTTTTTTATGGAAGTGAATACACACTTTAGTTTAAATTCGATCATACAAATAGTTATATACTTACCTATATTTTACATAATAATACTTTACTAAAAAGTTTATAAGTAACTCATAAAAAATGATTAAAATTTGGCCACCTGTTTTTTCTGCGACCGAACGTCGATGAAAACGCTCTATGATTTTATTTTCACTGTAATGAACTATAACATAACGATATCTCGTACCCGTCTTAGAACAAATCCGTACACGGCGGGAAGAAGTTGATAACTCGAGATATTCTTTTGAAGAAATTTGAATATAATTAAATAAGGTTAGAATTACATCATTTTTTTCCCGCCGTGTACGGAAATATGTTAGGTAAAAAATTTAGGGAAATTAGGTGGGATAAAGTGAAACACCTTTTATTCATCCCGTTAGTTAAAAGACTGTTGATGAAGAAACATCGATGGTAGTTTTTATTTCAGCCCTCTAAAAAACTTCAACACTATATTTTCTATACAAAATAACTAAGTTAAAGTGATCATAATTAATCTATGATGGGCATGTACTATGATTTTATATATATCTATATATATAATTTAATTCTACAATTATAGGAAACTTTTGTACACTTTACAATGATTTAGAATTATGCTACGCAATATTTACAGTTTTTTCAACTGGTTATTATATATTAAGAGTAAAATCCGACCTTACGTGACCATCACCGGAGTGTGCCTCGAATAACGGTTTCAAACTCTATTAAAAATAAAATAACAATGCCAAAATAGGAATAATAATCTTATGATGCTTATAAGTGCATAACACTCGCCTATATTTAAGGATATTTTGTAAATCAATATGTGTTCAAAACAAGCAAATATCCGTAGTGGAAATTATCAAACAGCACGACAAAATGCAACGACAATGTAATAGTAACGTAGGTATGAAGTTGCGTCCCTCCAAAATAAATATTTACCTAATATAAGGCTAGTAGTGAAAGTAATTATATAGCATAAAAAAATAATATTCGACGAGTCTAAGTACAACTAGAAGTACCAGAGTCCCGTTTTAATTAAAGCCTTATAAACCCAGATTTCTTCGATGACGGTCTTGGCAAGGCTTAGCGATTACCACGCGATGGCTAAAAATGGTGATCAGAATATACATAATAGTCAGTTGGCACAGTTTCTACAAAAAAAAATTAGGTACATCGTATTAGATAAAAAATCGACTACACTAGAATTTGAAAGGGTGTTAGATGTAATCGATTAATAAGGATTAATTATAATTATTGATGTAACTTATAAAATGCAGTATTCATGTTACACATAAGTAATTGAGACATACCTACATATAGTGTTGGAGGATAACTTACCTACATATATGTAAGTAGTTATAGTTCGTCTAGTTATTACCAGAGATCGTAAATTTTATAACATTTTTGGTGCAGCGGAGTGGTAATTAACGCTAATTAAGGGTTGAAATTTTTTATACCAATTCCGTGAACACCACTCCGCTGCACCAAACATGCTATAAAATTCACGATGTATGGTAATTACAGGAGTAATACTAGTTAGCTTATCAAAGACATCAGCTAAAAAGATTTACATTTATGTACTTTTTACAAAAACCAAGATCTTACAATAAAAAAATATTTCAATTTTTTTTTTCGCGGTTTTGCATACTATGTATATTGTTATTTATAAATAGCTATATTTTATATTTTTCTAGCAATGAATAATTGCTCTATAGCTTAGTATGAAAAGGCGTATCCTTTTCTACATAGGTGTGGACTAGAGGTTTCGTACTTTGAATATTTTACAAGCTAACATATTTTTCAATTAAATTATTGATTCTTGTAATCGTAGATGGGTATTTTTAATGCTACTATGTATTTTAATTTTTAGTTTATAAATTTTAGATAAAATAAATGTTCAGTTATACCACAATGAAACTAAATTATGTTTAAATAAATGTTCATTAAATTGTGTCCCATCTATGATTAAAAGAACCATAAATCTTAAAGGTTGATAACAAAATCTAAATATTAATACTGAAATGACGCAGCTACAACCAAGGGTCATTTCGGCCTGACTTAGAATTAAACTATGATTAACTCAGATCGCAAAATTGTACCTACTCAAAATACTGATTCTCTAATATACCTACAAAAAATATGTTAAATGATACAAAGACACAACTATAAAAACTGCATAAATGGTATTAATTACCGCTTACAGTAGGTTTTTTTTTATTTCTGTTGATAATAAAGTCCCACTTTAGTCATATGGTTTTAAACTTCTTTTTTATATTGATTCGTTCAAAATTTGGTAAGTAGTTATCAGACATCGTAAATCTTATACTTAGCATTTTTGGTGCAGCAGAGTGGTGTTAACGGAATTGGTATAGATAATTCCAACTGAAATGGTAAATTAAGGTAAACAATTTCAACCCTAATTAATCATTAGGGTTGAAATTGTTTATACCAATTCCGTTAACACCACTCCGCTGCACCGAAAATGCTATAACATTTACGATGTCTGGTAGTAATGAACTAATTATTGTAAATGCTGCTAATAGTTTTTTTTTATTCAATGGGGTTTGATTAAAGCAAGTTATTTAGAACTAGTTGAAAACTAGAACAGGTCCGTAACACAAATCGAGTAAGAATTCACAATAGTTAAGTGTGAGATTAATATCAGTTTAGTTTTAAATCTGTGTGGGTTGTTGCATTTTCACTTACCTATCAGTTATGTATGAAGGCCTGAATTAAGTCAAAAATTAGTAAAAAAAAGTCTAAATCAGCAATTACGTCTTGAGGAATCGGTATTTATGAGTGTTTCATAGTCAAAACCTATTGAAAGAAATAATCCTTTAGTTTAACTCAATGAAAGCTAAAAGCTAAAATGAATCGGTCAATTGATAAGATATTTTTTTAACCTTTCAATTTACTCCTATGCTTTTGGTGCCAGCATATCATTCGGTAATAATAGTAAATGAAATCGACAATGAATGATTTTTTTTTATTGTTTTGCGAATAGTATTCGACTGAAGAAATGCTAAATGGATAAAAAATAATTCTTTACCTTTCAATAAGTTTCAAACTATTCACATAAAGGCCTTTACAATATAATAACAACAGCGTATTGTCAATCCACTTTTGAAGTTACACGCAAGACAACCACTCAGTATTTCATCTTTGCTTTTTCTATTATTAAAATGTAACGAGCTGAAGGATTGCCAAAATTGAATAATGTGTCCTAATATAACATTTTAGCGACATTTTGTAACTGTAGGTACCTAAACATTATTAATAAGCGCCACTTGCACCATCCCACTAACCCGGGGTTAACCGGTTAAACCATTAACCCAGTGTCTAATTGTACTGGTAACCATGGTAACTTCAGGTTTAACCGGTTAACCCCAGGGTTAGTGGGTTAGTGCAAGTGCGCTAAGTAGATAACTTATAATAAAAAATAAATACTTAAAGTAAAAGATCGTATAACAAACCAATTTTGTCAGTAGAAAAATGCGGCATATTTTAAAGATGGTTCGCTGTCCCATACAAAATGAATTTCGTGCCATTTTCTACTCAAAAATTCGTTTTGACTATAAAAGTGACTTTAGTACAATTAAGATTATGCCAACCAATGTTCTTCGCCAGTTTTGGCAATCCTAAAACCTATACGCAACAGTACTATTACGATATTGCCTTTTCTGTACCATTCACATAACTTTACTGTAGTATGTACTTTTAGATATTTAGATGAATTATAACAGTGCAACTACTACTATACCTAGATACGGAAAATCGTATGATATCAGCCCAATAATCCAGTCGCGAAGTTTCATTATAGTTCGTTCGCGTTAAGAATACAGTAAAATCATCATTATCCGGCGGCCTAATAGCCACGCCAGTAACCAACCAAATTGTTCCTAATTAGAAAATCAAGTTCATAGTGACCAGTTGAAGGCATACTTTCTAATTAGGAACGATTTGATTGGTTACGAGCATCCCTAGGCCGGCGGACAATGATGTTTATAAGAACTGCATTCTTAACCCAAACGAACTATAGTCCACATCGTTTAAATGCCTAAAAGTACAAACTAGATGGCGGTAACCGCGCCGTCAACCTATTATCTAACAATCTTGAACCTCTTGACTTTGATCTGGGCCTTGTTGGAGCAGAGCTTCAGCGCCGTGGCCGCCGCCACGTAGTCGCCTTTGGACACATCCTTGCCATCCACGGAGACGAGGAAATCACCTTTCTGGAGACGGCCGTCGAGGTCCGCGGGGGAGCCGGGTAGCTGCAACAAAAGTTCGAAGTTGTGTGATGATGGAAGCAGAAGTTTCAGTGTCTTAACACATTTCATCCTGTAGAACCTTGCCAATTCCAGTAACAAGTAACATAAGACTACCTATACGTACCTATACCTATACGCATACATATACACAAAATAAATAGAGTCTGTGCAGAAAGAGAAGAGTCGTGGAATGTATGGGGCCCAATACATTCCACGACTCTTCCCTTTCCGAACAGACTTTAGGAGTAAAGAACACATTTTTTAAAGATTTTTGTTAGAGTTCTTAATTTACTTGTTTTAAGAAGAGTCTTACCAAATCCCCGAGGTAAACGCCCGTGCCCTCCACCGGTGCGATGCAAGTCAGGCCGAGGGTCTTGCCTGCTTTGCGCGACAGTTCCACCTCCACTTCTGTGTAGGGGATGGGGTCTGGACGGAATACTGTCAGCTTCATCTGAAATAAATTAAACGAAACTTTAATATAAGTACTTCACACAACTTAATAAACTAGACGTTTCGCTGGTTTTTGCACCACGTCGAGAAAACATGGAATCTATGATTATTTAGTACCTATTTGATAGGAAATAAGAAAGGATAACACGACACGATTGTCAAAAACAAACGCCTGACTTTATTTATTTATTTATTTTTATTTGAAAGGAAATAAATCAACACTTCAACAGAGAACAAATAACGAAGAGAACAAACTATTGTGCAGTTCTGATATTCATAACCCATGGGCTGAAAACAAAGGCAAACAAAGATGATATCTTTGACCTTACATTTTCACGTACCTTACTACTTCTTATTTCTAAGCTGAATGTACCTACAACTACATCAGAGGCCCGTTCCTCAAAAGCTTGTAACTTGTAATACAAGTGGAAGTCCCTTTCTAACAACAGCTGTCAAAAAGTATCATCCGCTTGTATTACAAGTTACAAGCTTTTGAGAAACGGGCCCCTGGAACAGCACTATTTTTACCACATACTTCATTCTTCTTCATGTGTTTTATATTCGTCTTTTGGGGTCGAAACGTTAGGGTCATGGGGGCCCAGCGCCCGGCGCTTATATAAGGATTTGGCGTCGCGTTTGATCGATGCCACGGGTGACCAAAGGGCTGGCCAGTATTTGGCCCAGAGAATTAGCATTGCTATTCAACGGGAAAATGCCGCCAGCCGGCTGGGTACACTGCCTGCTGGCGGCGAGATAGAGGGTGTATTTTGATTGTAAATTTGTGTTCACTTGCCTGCGTTGTGGATATAAAAGTATGGTCTCTGAATAAATCATTGGTACTTTAAATGAGGTTTAAAAGGTGGAATTGTGAACCTTAGGCGCACGCTGCTTGATGCTCATGGCGATTCGTTCGTAGGTCATTTCTTTGGTGATGTGGATGCCGTTGCACTCCACGATCTGGTCTCCGACCTTCAACCGCCCGTCCTTCGCTATCGCACCCTTCTTATATATGTCTAGGATCACCGCTGCTGCTCCCTGAGGAAACGTGTTTTGAATCATTATTTAGTTGAAAGCATCAATAAATAGTAAGCTAGACCTATTTTACTACACACGCTTCGCTTTCGCTTTTGAGCATGATTTTGTAGTCATTAGTTATTTAACGTTATCTAATTTCAATAGTGCTTGACGTGCATTGCATTGATTTTTATTAGTAATTTAGATGTAATCAATATAAATTAACAAACATGTAAAAAAATATATTATTACTATCTGTTGGTGTTTCATAGCTCGCAGCACCGAAGTCATATTTCAGCTCGAAAATTGGTAAGTAGTTAAAATTGAACATACAAGATTAGATAAAGATAAAAAATAGTTTATTCAAATAGGCATATTACAATGCGCTTATGAACGTCAAATAAAACTCTACCGGCTCCAACCCTTGTTTTTCATAGATTTATTCATAGACACACAGAAACACAAACAGACACAGGTAAATTAAATAAAAGCTTGTATAATTTAGGAAGCAAAACAAACAGCGTGTTACATCGTGGTTCAAGGATCTTTCGAATTTGCACGAATGCCGTTAAAACTGCAATTAATGAAGCTATCCCGGGGAGATTTTTTGGTTTCAGGTCGGGAGAGATTCGGTTATGTCTTTATTACCACTAATATGACTTACATTGATTAAAGTATCACTGCCACCGAGTAGGACGACGCCAAGGATCTCGTTGGCCGAGTTAATTTCTATGACCGTGTCGTGATTCGGCACGGGGTGACACGTCGCAGGGTCGGGGGGAGGTTCCGCTGCGAATGAAGAAAGATAAATAAAGCTTTGAATCTGTATAACTCATTTACTTTCAACCTCCTGTTTTTGTGTGCTAATATACAACCATCAACAGATGTGTACCTAATAACTCTACAGCATGGTAAAGGAGAAAGAAGAAGTCTTTGAAGGAAAGGCCACAGCATTTATATTTTCATAACTTGATGTGACGCAGGCAGTAGTCTTATTTAAGTTATATATTACCTAATTATAGTATATATTACTAAAAGTATTCAAATTCAAATTCAAATTCAAATTCAAAATTTTATTTGCTAAAAATGCACGTACATATTAGATGTTGTCATATACAATAGAATGTGGGTATCAGCGCATTTAGCCAGAAGGCATGCAAATCAGAAAATATAAGACATATTTACAAATATTTACAAAAACATATTTACAGATATACAAATAACTTAAAATTGAAATTAGAACATGTCAAACCAAAACTAAAACGAAAATACGGCTATGTCTATGATCATCTATGGTTAAGTTATTTGTGGTCAATTTAAAAGCTAGCAAGAAAAAGGTTAACGGAATACATCAAATGTCAAGAGAAATAATTTATTTTAAAAGGATGTAATTGTTAAATATGTCAAATAATTGAAATTATACAAGTCATTGCTTAATATTGAAAAATTCAGTCATTGAGTAAAAACAGTGCTCATTCAAAAACTTAACCAATAGATTCTTAAAAACTATCTCGTCATCTATCAACCTCAGTGATTTTGGCAAACCATTATAGATTTTCGGCGCCATTGCAAAAATACTCTTCTGGAAAAGAGCCGATTTGCCAGGAACTGGGTAAAGTTTATCACAATGTCGTGCACTTACAACATTTTTAAAAAGATGTAGATTTTTTTTGACGAACATTGTAGTCTCCAGAATATACAAATCGGGCACGGTTAGTAAGTGAAGTTGCTTAAAATATGGTTTGCAGCTGGCATTGTACCTCAACTTACAGATCGATCTTACGCACCGTTTTTGTGCTTTGAAAACATCGTTGGCTTGGCTAGAGTTCCCCCAGAAGATAATTCCGTATCTTAAAGCAGAAGATATGTAGCCGTGATAAGCAGACATAACAGCAGTACGATTTACGACTTTACTTAGCATATATAAGGTATACGAATATGTCATAAGTTTTTTACAGAGATTGTCAGTGTGAGTCGTCCAATTCATTTTGTCATCTATGTATAGTCCTAAGAATTTGGTAACATGTGTGCTAGCAATATAGGTATCATTAAATGCTACAGCAGTGCTATCCTCAGTTTTTCTTTGGCTAAAACTCATTATTGTAGTTTTTTGTAAATTTATTTTTAAGTTATTTTTATCTAGCCATTGTACTATTGATTCTACGCTGCTAGTTATTTGATTTTTGTGTGTAAGCACAACCGTACAGTCATCTGCATACAAAACTGTTGGATGTATGATAGCTCCTGGGAGGTCATTTAAGTACACAAGGAAAAGTAGGGGACCTAAAATACTACCCTGTGGCACTCCATATGTAACTATTTTTTTATCAGAAAGAAAGTCTGATTCAGTTTTGGTTTGAGGTGATATTCTTGTTATATTTGTCTGTTGAGTACGACCAGAAAGGTAAGATTTAATCAGATTGTGTACATTGCCTCTTACACCGTATAAATATAGTTTGTCTAGTAGTATCTTGTGGTCAACATAATTAAACGCCTTGGTCATATCTATGAAAACAGCATAAACTGGGAGACTATCATCCATTCTAGTGTATATTTTATGTAAAAAGTCATATATGGCCATGTTTATTGATAAGTTTTTCCTGAATCCTTTTTGTTCAGTATTTGTTTGCTGTACCTTTAACCGGAGAAGGTGCTGGCCGCGGTGTGGTAGGACGGGAAGCGCCTGCCTTGCCAACGTCCGGGGTTTGGTTCCTGCTAGCTGGTCGTGACGTCGCGTTGGCTGTGAAAATAGTTTACAACAGGTTAGGTTATGTAAGACTAGTTTCACTTTTAAGTTTTAACTGCAAACTTAGGTTTAAGCTGGTTAAGGCACAGACAAGACATCCTCTAGCTAGACTGAGCATAGTAGCTCTACCCCCTCTGCCACGCATACGGTAGTTTTACTCCATTTTCGAGTAAAAAGTGTCTTTGTGTGACGTCCATGTCTTTGAACGGACCAATCACGGCACAGGACCTCGCTCACCTCGTCCCCCGCACCCCCGTATTTTTGGCAGCATCGGTTTCATGAAATAATTGCTCTAAACTCCGTATAGAGGATTCCTAGTCTATGGGTTAAGGTTACGTCATTTGAAAACATTACATGTGCATTAAATAATTTTCAGCATAGTCTTATTTAAGACCTACGCCCATGCTCAACTTATTCGTAGTAACTTCGGCTACACCACACACACACACACACACACACACACACACACAACAGTACAGAACAGAACAAACACACAGAACAACACAACAGAACACACAACAACAACAACAACAACAACAACAACAACAACAACAACAACTACAACAACAGAACAGAACAGAACAGGGGAACAGAGTCTGGACGGGACAGCAAAATTTATCAAAAGAGGTCTTCTTACCAGCTGACCCGCTGGCATCATCAGTCTTGTCATCCTTCTGGTTGGGGCTGCACACAGTGAGAACCACGACTCCCTCAGTGTGCTTCAACTTTGCCGCCGCCTGGACAAACACGAAACTTCTAAATAACTCTGTTACAGACAAATGAACGAGTATCGAGAATAAAAAAGCATTTCTATACGGTATATGTGCCAAAGATTGGCAATCAATTTATTATAACCAATTCTGATAGCTCCATTTTGTCAAGATTTCGATTTCGATAATATTTGCTATTATGTGGGTTTTCGGGGGCGAAAAATCGATCTAGCTAGGTCTTATCTCTGGGAAAACGCGCATTATTGAGTTTTTATATGTTTTCCGAGAAAAGCTCGGTCTCCCGGATATTTATGTATAATTACAACAACCAGATATATTATGTTGGTAAACTTACTGCATCGTAACTGCAACTCAATAAGGAATCTCTGTTCACAGCCAATATCATGTCTCCTATTTGAAGACCGCCCTGAAAACACATAAACATTGTTTAAATAAATCTCTATTTTATATGATCTAAGGCCGAAAACAAGCATAAGCAGCGTTTACCTGGAGCCCATTTCTCGAACGGTATTAGTGCCCGTATTAGTCTAATATTCTTAGGGTGTTGCCATGGTAACGTAACCCATACGATTTGACAGTTTGTGGACTAATATTATTAGTCTAAGGGTCAGTTGCATCAACCACAATTAACAGACTGATCAATGTCAAGAATAATGATAAATAAGAATATACAATAAAATTTACCGAACGCTAAAACGGTGACAGACGGTTTGGTGCAACCGACCCTAAGGCCGGAGCCCCACTGCTGCGCACGCTACATCCACGGCCCACGTTTTAATACAAACCGTGGGCAAGCCCACGAAATTTTGTATAGGAACGTGGGTCGTGTACATAGCGTGCGCAGCAGTGGGGCTCCGGCCTAATACCGTCCGAGAAATGAGCCCCTGCTCTACAATATATATCGCACTCAATCTATCTGAATTTTATCTTACCCTCAAATAAAAGAAAGATAAAGGTCGGTTATCCAAATATTATGACAATTACTTAATTACAATTGCCAGTCACCTGTTCGGCAGCGCTGCCTTCTTGTAAGTCGGAGACGAAGATTCCTCGGCCGGCTTCCGTGTGCCGGCCCTCGATGATCATAATGCCCAGGCCCGACGGACCCTGGAAAAGAACATCATCATCATTAACTTAAGAGTTACTAAGAAATTTGTCGCTGGAGTAACTTCCAGCTTTCCCTATCTTGCGCCAGCTCTTTGACTTTTTGATACAACACAACCCCTACTTTTTCCTTCACTTCTTCTAAAAACATCATCATCAAATTGACGATCAACTGCCTTAGTTTAAATGATACTGCCACTGACTACGAAAGCGGGCAGTCTTGTGTTCGATTTAAATAGTTATTTGTACAACAAGAGATCAAAGTTTGATAACTTTGATCTCGTGTAGTACACAAAATTTTTCACCCTAAGCAGTGAGAACATACCTAGAGGGACAGAGATAATAGAACCCATATATCGAACTTGTTGAAATGACATTTGACTATAAAGGTCACTTGAATGTCATTTTGTCTCACTCCGTGAGCAAAATGCGATTTTGCTCACTGAGTGAGACACGTAGTGAGCAAAATGCGATTTTGCTCACTGAGTGAGACAAAATTACTCAGTGAGCAAAATCGCATTTTGCTCACTGTTTTTAAGAAGCAAAGTACCCTTGTTCGAGCTGCTGAGGTGAAAAATATTTTTGGTCTTCTCTCTTCTTTCCATCCTGTTACCCCCTGCTGGGGTGTAGGGTTCGAATCTTTTTCTTCCACTGACTCCGGTCCTGGGCAGCTTGGATAGCCTCCTCCCACCCCATCCCCAATACACCCAGCTCTTGCTCCACAGAACGGCGCCAAGTAGATTTAGGGCGACCATGTTTCCGTTTGCCGGGCATCTTCCAGGCCCAGAAAATATTTTTGGTGATGATTGAAAACATTGAATGCCTTGACTTGATATGTATTGGAGGCCTGAAGCCTAGCGTCTAAGACAGGTTATTGATTGTCGACGCATTAGATTAGATTAGATTGCCTTAGAACAAAATCTCGCCGTTGTTCAGGTCAGGTCTGACGTTAGAAGAAGATCAAAACAAGTGGAAGAGGCGCCCTCTGTTGAGTTTAAATAAAAGTGGCCTTACCTTTTTGATGGTGATGTCGCGGACGCCTTTGTAAGCAGCATACTTGTCTTCCGACTGGAAATAAAGAAAAAAGTTGATTGTAATATTTTTCTATTACACATATAGGACGGTAAAATGACTGCCGTCACCGCGGTAGACTAGACTTGAGTCCACCTATGTTAACACTGCGCCGACTTTGTGAAAAAGTGTGGGTGCCACAATAAACGTCATGTTTTCATAGAAATTGACGTTTATGGTGACAGTACAATTTGTCGTTGCAAATTCTGTGCTGATTACGTAGCCTGTGATTAGCCTAATACGACTCTAACACTGTAAGTATACATTTTATACCGACGAGTAAGTAGGTATAATAACTTTTACCACGCAGTCTTGTTAATGTTAATTTAATGTTATGTACCTACAATGTTGCATCTTTTTTCTATATAAGTGATATAATTTATTTTTGTTTATTTTTTGTTTCTTTTCTTTTGGCTTTTGTTAACTGCCGTGATTCTTCTCACTTGATGGTCTCGTCGGAAGATCAGCTCAGTCGCACGCAGCATACTGAGATGAGGCCATAATATGTAGGATTTTCTTTTTAGTATTTTATTTTGTTTGTGCTGCTTACGAATGAAAATATTTCTATTCTAAATACCTAGCCGTATTCAACAGAAACATAATATAGAAATATAAAATATTCCTAAAGGCAAACTTAACGAATCGTTATTATTTATGTATGATTTCAATCCCGCCTAATTTAGGAGGACTCAAAAGGTCAATCGACAAAGGTAAGACTGACTCCCGTGTAGAGATGTGCGCCGATGGCAAAATCATCGGCGGCGGCGTCCGATGATTTTTTGACCGGCGGCGGCGGCGTGATCGGCGTGAAATCGGCGTGGCATAATTTTTGATACTGCATGAGAAGGTGGCTGTAGAAACTCTATATTAAAGCCTTCTGAGTATTTACTAGGCTATCCAAAACATATTGTGTGTTTTCTAAATTATTGCCGAAAATTATATCCCATCATGACACTTGGCAACCATTTATTACCAATACCAACCTAACGGTTACCAACGGTATGTTTAATTATTAAAATAAAAGGATACTTTAAAACGCTACATTTTAGGCAGTATTTTTACTTACTTTGTAAGTGGAATACAAATAAAACACAAAAAAAATATTTTTAAGTTAAGTCTTAAATCTATGTATATTGACTTTTCCCAGCCGCTGTCGCCTCACCTAGGATTTGTTACGAAATAATGATGAACTACATACTTTACATTTGTCTGAACTGAAGTTTAACAGAAATGTAATGTTAGATTAAAGATGTCATCGTTTTCCAAAGAAAACGTCTCTGGCAGGTAGATTCGCTCAACAGAATGTCTTTGAAGTGTCCCGTTTTATGGAATACTAAGGTCTACTTTGTTTTCTTTACTACTGCAGCTTAGTGATGAATTGATGATAGTTGGTGATTTAAGTTCCTATAAGTAGGTATAATTGTTTAAGTATAGCTTATTGACGAAGAGTGGCAGAGTATAAAAACAGCAGTGACAAGTTCAGCTAAGAGCACTATCGGAGAAGCAAAACGTTCAAAAAATATGGAATGGTTTCATAAGGAATACGAGGAAGCCCTCAATAAAAAGAATGAAATGCGGCTTAAATATCTCCATAACGATGGCTTAGAAAACAAAGAACTTTATAAGAACGAGAGGAACAAATGCAGAAAAATGGCGAGACTCAAAAAGAGAAATATGGAAAGGGAGGGGTTTAGGAGAATGGAGGATTTGAGGGTGCGTCATTTCGTTCGACCTTTTTACAGCCTACGTAGTGGATACCAGCCTAAAACCAATGCATGCCAAAATACCTCTGGAAGTCTTCTCACGGAAAAGGCAGATGTGCTTAGGAGATGGAGAGAACACTTTAACGATCTCCTGAACATTCCGCAAACAGCCACGGAAAAAGTGCCCATTTACTTTGACGTTGAAGAACGATTACAACCGCCTACTCGGTTAGAAGTCCAGCGGGCTATGCGTTGCCTGAAGAATAACAAGGCGCCGGGGCTTGATACTATTGCTTCAGAGTTACTCAAAAAAGGAGGCAGCGATCTCGAGAAGCGAATGTTTAGACTCGTATCTATGATATGGGAAGAGGAAAAGATGCCAGAAGATTGAAATTTAGGTATTATTGTGCCTCTTCTTCTTCCTCGCGTTATCCCGGCATTTTGCCACGGCTTATTGGAGCCTGGGGTCCGCTTGACAACTAATCCCATGATTTGACGTAGGCACTAGTTTTTACGAAAGCGACTGCCACCTGACCTTCCAACCTAGAGGGGAAACTAGGTCTTATTGGGATTAGTCCGGTTTCCTCACGATGTTTTCCTTCACCGAAAAGCAACCGGTAAATATCAAATGATATTTCGTACATAAGTTCCGAAAAACTCATTGGTACGAGCCGGGGTTTGAACCCGCGACCTCCGGATTGAAAGTCGCACGCTCTTACCGCTAGGCCACCAGCGCTCTTATTTATTATCGCAGGTATTATTGTGCCTATCTTCAAAAAAGGAAACAAGAGCATCTGTAGCAATTACCGAGGTATATCGGTTTTGTCTGTGGCTTATAAAATTTTATCAGGAGTCGTGTATAGGCGCCTATGCGGCTATGCTGAAGAGATATTAGGAGAATACCAATGCGGATTCAGGCCTAACCGCTCTACTGTAGACCAGATTCACCTACTGCGGCAAACACTGGAAAAGGCATACGAATACAACATCGATCTTCATCACATGTTTGTGGACTTCAAGCAGGCATTTGACAGTGTTAACCGCGCACAAATACTTTCCAGCATGCTGTGTTTGGGTGTGCCAAGCAAGTTGGTTAGACTTGTGGATGCCACTTTAAAACACTCCAAATCCGTTGTGGCGATACAAAACGATTTATCTGAGCCTTTTGAGATTCGTTCGGGAGTGAAACAACGAGATGCGCTTTCGTCCATAGTTTTCAACCTGGTACTTGAGGCTGCAACGCGTAAATTAAACATCAATGGGCTGATCGACTACAACACAACTCAGCTTGCTGCGTATGCCGATGACATTGTCATTACCAGTAGGTCGAGAAACAGAATGGCCGATCACTGCCTAAACCTGCAGACAGAAGCCGCCACGTTTGGATTACGTGTAAACGTATCCAAGACTGAGTACCTTGCGACATCAAGGCAGACTGGACTGCCAACAAACATCTCTGTCGGCAATCAGGACATCAAAGGTGTGAGCAGCTTCAAGTATCTAGGAGCGACGGTTAACTCTCAGAACAAAACCGACGAAGAGATAAGGGCGCGCATAGCTGCTGGGCACAAATGTTTCTACGCGTGTAGCAAACTTTTGAGCTCTAAACTGCTTAGCATTAGATCCAAACTTATTATCTATCGCACCATCATCAGGCCTGTCGTAACTTACGCCTGCGAAACTTGGACCCTAACTCAGAGAGACGAACTAAAACTTGCAGTGTTCGAAAGATAAGTGCTCAGAAAGATCTATGGTCCTGTAATAGAACATGATACCTATCGTCAACGCATGAACCACGAGTTGGATGTACTCATAGAGCACGAGAACATCGTCAGGGCCTGTAAGTCACACCGGTTGAGATGGGCGGGTCACCTTGAAAGGATGCCGTACAAGAGGGCAGCAAAAGTCATGACAAGGTGGACGCCGCAACAAAAAAGACCGAAAGGCAGGCCTAAGAAGCGTTGGATAGATTGTGTAGAAGAAGATCTTAGGAAGATGGGAAAGTTTACCAACTGGAAGAAGGTCGCCAGACACCGCGACAACTGGAGGAAGATTGTGGAGGAGGCCAAGACCCACAAAGGGTTGTAGCGCCAACGGAAGTAAGTAATAGCTTATTGCGAAGCTTTAAACTGATTTTTATAATTTTGATTGAAATATATATTGTTAAGTAAAAGAAGCTGATAATCACCATAAAATGACTAAGAATTGATCGTGTGTAATTTTAAATGAAATTGTATATTATGTGATAAATAAATAAATCATATTTTGATTTATCACATAATATACAATTTCATTTACGTTCTACAAAAAAGCTGTGCGAAAAAATATCAAATAATAACCTTAGATCCAGAAACTAGATCTTGTTTAAATTAACACTAAATCGTTATCACAGCTAACACCGCAACGACAAAAATGATGCTAATTTGGTTCACCGGCAAATAATAAGCGAAAAAGCATAAGGATCTTTAAATTATACCTCTGACACTATCTATTCACTACGCAACATGGAATAAGACACGATAGGTATCAAAATTTCCCACGCCGATTATACGCCGGTCAAATTTATCGGCGGCGGCGGCGTGGAAAAATCGTCGGCGGCGGCGGCGCGGCGGCGCGGCGCACATGTCTACTCCCGTGACATTTAGGTTAAATTCAATCGGCCCCTATTTCACCAACGAGACAGGTCCGGCAATTGTCGACATCACTGTTACTGACGTCACAGGCCTCCATAGGCTACGGTAACCGCTTACCATCAGACGGGCGGTGTGGTTGTTTGCCACCAACATGTTAATAAAAAAAACTCCACTATATCGCCAGTTAATAAGTACCTACTTATTTTACGAAGCTAATGACAATTGTCACAAGAAATACGACAATTGTCACGAAATTCCGACACAGAACTCATTTGCTGTCAAGAATTACCGAAAGTTCTTTGAAATCTTGTGACAATTGTCATCATTATCATCATAAACATCGCAAGAGAAATGCCTGTTTTTTGCCGATATACTTAATAAAGTTTTTTTAAATAATACAATGATGGTGACAAACAGGAATACGGCCCGCCCGATGGTAAGCGATAACCGCAGCCCATGGATGCCTGTGACGTCAGCAACAATGAGACTTGTCGAATTGTAGCACCTGTCACGTTGGTGAAATAGGGGCCAGGATCACAACCTACGCAATTCGAACATAAACATCCATTTAATTCCGATCTGGAAAAATCTAGATTTTTATTTTTTATTTTGCAAGCTTCTGTAGGTACAATTATTCAATTTTATTAGCAGAATATATAAATTTGTGTTATAAAAGTGTCTGCCAAATTAAGGGTTAATACTGCTCCCGTTTTTCAAGTCAAAACGATTTGCGAATAATTTAACCCTGTATCACTAACTAATTAATTAAAATATTTCATGCTACAGGTTAGTTGGTTATCATTTAGCATACCTCAAAGTTCAAAGGTAATTTAATTACAAATATCTGGGAGACCGAGCTTTGCTCGGAAAATATACAAAAGCTCAAAAATGAGCGTTTTTGCACAGATAAGACCTAGCTAGATCATTTTTTCGCCTCCCATAACCCCCATATAACAAATTTCATCCAAATCGTTAGAGCCGTTTCCGAGATCCCCCCCGAAATATAATTATATATATATATATATATATATATATATATATATATATATAAATAAATATACAAGAATTGCTCGTTTAAAGGCATAAGATAAGATAAGGTAAATATGCAGGAATCATAAGTTCCCCATTATTTTTTTTACCATCCCTATATTTTAGTCCCTTTGGTCGTGTTTTAATTTATCGCCACTTGCGAATTCCTATTTTTCACATTTGTATCGTAATGTACTATTACACACTTGTAAACGTCATACTTACGTATACGTTAACAAGATCCACTGTGCTAACAAACGCTAACTTGGTAACAGCAAAACTAGAAGACCACATAACAAACATTGTAGACCTTCACCTTTGGTGTTAAGGTCTATTTTACCATAAATCACGCTCCGTACTATTTACAACTCGCTAAATAACTCGCTAACGTATCGATGGAAATTACTCACACGCAAAAAACACTAATATATTTAGTAACGTGGTATCGTGGTAACGCGCTCAATAATATCTTGATACTAACTCTACTATCAAGATTGTGTCAAACTATTTTAATATATTAGCTAGTGCTAATACAATATAATATATTGATAGTGCTATATTTTTTTTTTTGCAATAGTACGTTCAGCACCAGATAGTGGTAGGAACTCGTAACCATATAACACATCTCTAATATACCGGGTGTGGCCTGCAACATGAGCAAATAATTAAAACATAGATTGTACTCCTCAAACAGTGACACTTTTGTTCAACAACTTTTTAAAATAATGAAGTATTTAGACTCCCTATTTTTCATACAAAATAAATATTATCTTCAACGGACGCCATCGCCACGCCATATCATTGTGATTGACGTTGCTTGTCACGCCTTAAACATAACAAAATTCGCAATACATTGCGTCTTAGAATAAACTTTAAAGTGTATTAAAAATCAAACCACAAGTTATTTTTAAAAGTCGCTGAACAAATGTTGGTCAGTATGAGGAGTACAGCCTACAGTTTAATTTTTTGCTCATGTTACAGGCCACACCCGGTATATTATGATAATTAAAACGCGTACCTAAATATTTACCTGCTTTCGCTGTTAATATAATTATATGGCCGTATCTATAGGAAAACAATGTACTGAACAGATTTGTATTTCAATGTACATATATAGATAAATAGATATATGTCCTTAATCTCTCTTCTCATAATAATATTCGTCGAAAAAGGATGCTGATAAATGTCGAATCTTTTTAAATTACCCACCATCCGTTTTAGATTAGCAATTGATTTAATAAACTAAAAAAAAGGTTATAAGTAGTTACTAACCTAGTAGGTTACTAACCAACCTAGTTACTAACCTACCGGCAAAGACATATGTAACTTCGTATAAGACGGATAAAGTCTAAGGAAAAAACGTGCCTCGGAATTCAAGCAAAAGTCATTCTCGAATAGATGGCGCACACACCTTTAGCCTATCCTCGGCTAGATGGCGTGACGACACCGTTTCATATTTAACAATTTTAACACATAGATATCAGTGAATGAACATGGATCAAATTGATATAAAAATAATAAAATCATTTATCCATATATATACATTTTTTGATAACTTTATACGTTTTCATTTTGAGTTTTAGTCGTGTGTCGATAGATGGCAGTAAATTTACAGTGACTACAAAATTTACAATGACAGGACCCCTCTATACTATCTATTCTTTTTGCCTACCGGATAAGCGGGGTCTACTGCGGAAAGGAGGTTGACTACTACAAGTTAAGCTTTTATAAGATAGAGGGAAATATTTCCCACAATCATTTTGTACTTTATTTCCAAGTGAATAGAGTTCTGTTATGCATGATTTTATATTTGGTCAGCATACAAATAATAAATGAAAAGTATCTATTAAGTAGTAAATAGGCGCAAGACGTCGAGTTGCGGAAAATCGCCCGAACTACAATACAATACAATACAAAATCTATTAAGTATAACCATAAAACACCCCAATACCCACGTCACCCACGTGGTCTTGTCTGTCCTACCCCTTGTTTTTTGCTTCATGATACCCTATTTACTACTTCTTCTTCTTCCTCGCGTTATCCCGGCATATAGCCACGGCTCATAGGAGCCTGGGGTCCGCCACTAATCCCATGATTTGACGTAGGCACTAGTTTTTACGAAAGCGACTGCCATCTGATCTTCCCAACCCAGAGGGGAAACTAGGCCTTATTGGGATTAGTCCGGTTTCCTAACGATGTTTTCCTTCACCGAGCTACCTTATTTACTACATGCAAAGACATATGTAACTTCGTATAAGATGAATAAAGTCTAAGGAAAAAACGTGCCTCGGAAATCAAGAAAAAGTCATTCTCGGATAGATAGCGCACACACCTTTGGCCTATGCTCAGCTAGATGGCGTGACAACACCGTTTCATATTTAACAATTTTAACACATAGATATCAGTGAATGAACATGGGTCAAAATGATATAAAGATAATAAAATAATTTATTCATATAAATACATTTTTTGATAATTTTATACGTTTTAATTTTGAGTTTTAGTCGTGTGTCGATAGATGGCAGTAAATTGACTGTGACCTGTGACTACAAAATTTACTATGACAGGACCCTCTATACTATCTATTCTCTTTACTACATGGAATCAATTTTAAGACATTACCTACCTCTGTATTTATGGCTAGCAGACAGACTCGTGCCGTTTGCACACCTGGACTTGAATAGCCATCTGTATAAATGTTTGTCTCTCTGTGGGGCTTGAGCACACAAACAGCATGCGCGGTACTTACAAATATGTCGATACGTTTTCTATCACGTCCCGCGATTCCGTTTTGTAATTTTCTAGTGTCGGTAGTGTCATTATCGGTCTCATCAACCGCTTTTGATTCAAATCTGACTTCTCTTTGTAACCTCTAGTAACACCACGCTTACACACATCACATCATATTGACACCATATTGATATCATATTGTGTCAATTGTATCATTTGTATCACAATATGATTGGTGACATTATATTGTGTACTTATAATAATATTATAAATATTGACGAACTTAATGTTAAAGTATTCAAAAAGCAGTTCAATCTAGAAGTGCGTTACAAAAATCTAGTGACAGTAATTTAAGTTGGCATAAATATAATTATTAAATTAAAAAAAAAAACAATTTATCAAAAATTTAAAAATTCAAAAAAATCTAAATATATTTATTTCAGAACTTAATATTGCAAGAGAGGTAGTACAGTGATCCCCACACTAGGCTCAGCCTGTGACGTGGGGATCTTCGCGAAATACAGAGTACCGACATGTCGCGGCTATTATTTTAACAGAATATATTATAATTATTATTAAAGCTACTACATCAAAACTAAGAATTTTTATTAAATTACTGACTATGCTTTTGGTACATCTTTTTGAGAAAGAGCTGATACTCTTAAAACTGCAAGAACCACCGAAAACGGTCCATCCGTTTGAGAGCTACGATTCCACAGACAGACATTGGTGTCAAACATATAACGCCCCTCTTTTTGCGTGGGGGGTTAGTAAAAACAAGTGGTATCGACTTTTACACGTGCCAAAGTCAAGTTAAATATTGTCACAAGTGAAAGACGAAAGCGACATAATGGATAATGCACCCAACATGAAAGCACCTGCGCGAATAGACAAATACCGGAATTCGATTTAAATTTTTATTATGTCAAGTAAACTTTATTTTTATTATGTCAAGTAAACAAAAACGATGTAAGTATCTCTAAAATAATATATGGAAGCCGTGTTTACTTCAAAAAAAGTTATTGATTGTAAATTTAATCAATTTCAAATAGATTCGTAATTTAACACATTGTAATATTCATTTGTACCTAGTAAAAATAGTCCTGCAAAGCGATTTTTAACATACTTCTAATAATAATGTCGTTTTTTTTTTGTAACTGTTAAAAAATTATTTAAAAAACAAGACTTATAAACGTCCGTCCGTCTGTCACCAGGCTGTATCTCACGAACCGTATATAGACAGTTGAAATTTTCAGAGATGATGTAAGTGTTTTTGTTGCCGCTATGACAACAAATACTAAAAACAGAATAAAATAAAGATTTAAGTGGGGCTCCCATACAACAAACGTGATTTTTGACCGAAGTTAAGCAACGTCGGGCGGGGTCAGTACTTGGATGGGTGACCGTTTTTATAGATAATGGTACGGAACCCTTCGTGTGCGAGTCCGACTCGCACATGGCCGGTTTTTTTTAAATCTTATTATATTATGTAACCTAACCAATATGCTTTTTGTGTTGCAATAAATGGTTTCTTATTCTTATTCTTATTCTTAAATTAAACATCTAATAAAAACCGTGCCCGAGTTTGACAGTCGTACTAGATGGCGCTATGCGGTCAAAAAAACTTTTAGACCAAATGGAACGGAACGATATCGCAATAGTCCATTAGATGCGTTATCCGTTAAAACATCCTTATCATTATCAATGTAATCTCCCACGAATCCTCGATATCATTTGCATGGTAATATAGTATAGTGGTTAATCCTGTAGCTGGATGAAGATAGCTGTTAGTTAATATTACTTTCATGGAACAATACGTACTTAGATTAAGCATAAAAAAAACAATACGAGTTCATTATAATCTTCCTTCTTCTTGGCTTAATTCTCGAAATCTCAATAAAATAAGTCCAGAATTTGCATTTAAACATCAAAACACAAAATATAGTAGCATAATCAGAATCACTGACGCCCTAGAATTTCGAACAAATTAATAATAACGGTTTTTGGTTCTAATTTCAAAGTTTTTTTTATGTTCAAGCAAAAATAAATAATTTTAAAATCGTAGCTTGATTTAAGATAACGTACAGACCTGAAGTGCATTTTTTAAGGTTCGAATAGGCCCCCAGTGCGGGCTGAGGCGTCGATAAATCGCACGTTCCGCGCCGCCATCGCCAGACGTATTTGTGTTTGTAATTGAGAAATCACTTCGTCGAACATCTGTATCGAGATACATCCCATTCTGTTTTAGCTCGCAGATTGATGACTTCCGCAAACATCGGGTGTTCGATTGTAGTTACATATGAAATAATCAGATCATTATGTCTTGACGTAGACTGACGCCAGAGTGCACTATGCACATGAACAAGCTCTCTTACCTACATAAAGCCACAGAATACGTTATAGTATTTCATACAGAACGGACAGACGGACTCGCTCTACCCCGCCCCGAATCACAGCATAAGTACTTAATAGTACTACCGTACAGAAAGGAAACTTCCTACAAAACCGAAGCGGTTCGCGAAGTTTGACAGCGAATCATGCTGTCCCTTTCTAATGTCTGGCACTATCCATTTCGGCTATTTAGGGTTGTCAAAATTCAAGTAATTATCTTATCTGTGTGCACGCAAAGGGATGCTAAGTTGTGCCAACCCTAATAATTGCTCGGAGCAATGCTGAGCCGAACGGAGCCAAGAATACCCGAACGCTCTAGTTTCCTACCCCTGCCCGAATTGAAAAAACCGGCCAAGTGCTAGTCGGACCCGCGCACGAAGGGTTCCGTACCCTTACGCAAATCACGTTCCATTGTAAAATCAATAAATTAAATTAATATTAAAATGATAAATAAATTAACATAATAGTACATTACTACAGAGGCTGGGACGAAAGGGGTTGCCGGCCGAAGACATATAGACCGAGAAGGATAGGTCTGAGCGCGGGCAACCCCATTTCCCGCCGAGGTATGTATAGTGCTTTTCTCAAACATGCAATGAAATAAATAAAATAAAAAATCCACGAAACCCAAGTTTTATTTATAGAAAAAACTAAAAGTAAACTACACCCAAAATATAACCAACACGTACCTATATCATTATCACGCGTATGTTTTACACGAGTCGTGTATTTTTACTACCCGTATATTTTCATGTATCTTTGATTTTTTCGCCTTGTATCCGTCTGACTGTCGTTTTCGTCACATAAGTTTACATATCACTTTCATGTTGATATCATGTTTCACATACATCGTTGCTTTATGCATGGAGTAAATAAGTATAATTTCCACAGTGTTGACGAGTTTGTAGTTACATTCATTTAAAATATGCCACAAAACTGTTTCTAATAAACTGTAAGCCATTTTTCTTAGTTTCTCAAATAATAAAATTGCCATAAGCAACCATATAATATACATACTTCGTCTTTGACTTGGCGGCAGAGGCAGCAAGTTATTAAAATCAATTCTGCTTACGCTGCCAATTCCAACACCTACGATTACAATTAATATTAATTTCATTATTTCGTCGGAACTCATATTAAAGTCAAAAAATCAACAACGCACCATAAATCCAATAAAACAGAATGAATATTTTTCAACTTTACCTCCATAACAATTTAAAAAATATAACTACGCGTGTTTGAGTAGACCTTTTTACCGCTAACGTTTAGATTTGGTTTAGATGAAATGTTTTAAATGTTTTTATTTGTGTACATAGTTAAATTTATAATTAAAAATTATAAAATTAGAGAATGGATTATTTATTAAGTTCATGTTGATTTTATACAAATAAAACTGCAAATTATAGCAAACATTGTTTTTTGTTTTTTTTTTTTATAGGCGTAGTGGCAGAGTGTCATTACGAACCATAAAGCAAATACTGCCTCTAGTTTTTTTTAATGGATGAATGCCACGATGCTGTGTCACAAATATCTGTGAAATGAAAATTAAAAAAGAGGACTTTGCCGGCCTAGGCCTGCAAGATGTGTATGAAATTCCATTAACGACCTTTTGTCCTAGCCGCACCTGAAACGTCATACTTTGCAGCCTATTATAAGGAACATAACATCAATATTTCATTGCATGTTTGAGAAAAAAATATAACTACGCGTGTTTGAGTAGACCTTTTTACCGCTAACGTTTAGATGAAATATTTTAAATGTTTTTATTTGTGTAGTTAAATTTATAATTTAAAATTATAGAATGTATTATTTATTAAGTTCATGTTGATTTTATACAAATAAAACTGCAAATTATAGCAAACATTGTTTTTTGTTTTTTTTTTTATAGGCGTAGTGGCAGTGTGTCATTACGAACCATAAAGCAAATACTGCCTCTAGTTTTTTTTAATGGATGAATGCCACGATGCTGTGTCACAAATATCTGTGAAATGAAAATTAAAAAAGAGGACTTTGCCGGCCTAGGCCTGCAAGATGTGTATGAAATTCCATTAACGACCTTTTGTCCTAGCCGCACCTGAAACGTCATACTTTGCAGCCTATTATAAGGAACATAACATCAATATTTCATTGCATGTTTGAGAAAAAAATATAACTACGCGTGTTTGAGTAGACCTTTTTACCGCTAACGTTTAGATGAAATATTTTAAATGTTTTTATTTGTGTAGTTAAATTTATAATTTAAAATTATAGAATGTATTATTTATTAAGTTCATGTTGATTTTATACAAATAAAACTGCAAATTATAGCAAACATTGTTTTTTGTTTTTTTTTTTATAGGCGTAGTGGCAGTGTGTCATTACGAACCATAAAGCAAATACTGCCTCTAGTTTTTTTTAATGGATGAATGCCACGATGCTGTGTCACAAATATCTGTGAAATGAAAATTAAAAAAGAGGACTTTGCCGGCCTAGGCCTGCAAGATGTGTATGAAATTCCATTAACGACCTTTTGTCCTAGCCGAACCTGAAACGTCATACTTCGCAGCCTATTATAAGGAACATAACATCAATATTTCATTGCATGTTTGAGAAAATTCTATTATATGAGATTAATAACTAGCTTATAGATAGCTTATTAGATTTAAAAGTATAAATCAATTAAAAATGTCGACATATTACATATTACATCGACATATAAAACCACATTACAATTGAGTTTGTAAGTTAACTAGAAAATGAAGACGGTCAATATCGAACATAACAAGGGATTCGGAAATAGGTACGTACAAGGTTGATCGCATTATAAATTCATAAACAGCTTGCTCGGTAGCGGCGCTCAAAATAACTATACAAATACTAATGTATAGGCGTGAGTATATTTGTACGGCGGATGTTAGTAGAGGTTCGACCTAGACATCTTAATTCTTTTCAAATTTTTATCCACCAGTTAGACGAGTATAAGTAGCGACGAAGTGTAGACTAAGCTCTTAAGAGGTCCACTGATTAACAGTCCGCCGGACGGTATCGGCCTGTTATTTGTTCGGAACTCTCAAAATTTTCTTCTAGAGTCAGACCAATAAAAGTCTGCAGCGGATTTGATAGCCCACGCAGTCGAAGTATTATTTTTAACGTCAAACTTCTATGAAAATGTGACGTATAAATAACACTGGCACTGCGAGGGCTATCAAAATCGCTGCAGACTTTTCGTGGCTTAACTCTAACTGACAGGCCGATACCGTCCGGCGGACTGTTAATCAGTGGGCCACTTTAATACATTTTTGAAACACGTTCCATGACTGACACTTATCTGACACATATCACTGAAAGTTATCTCTTCTCCATAAATATACTCAATCTGCAGCTTTGAACAGTAAAGATGCACTCTTTCCCGCTATAAAAAGAAAGTTGTGATGGGTCACTAAAAGTTTTGATTGGCTAAAATAAAATTCTATATGTCAAACCTCTTACGCGGCATTACAATAATAAAATTGATGTTGTCAACATGCGCGCAGTGCGTAAGGTTGCGTGGCTCGCGTCCGTGGGGTAATTTTTGAGCTCTAGTCAAACTTCTATAATTAGTCGAGATCGTTGAGTACAAGTAGGTACTGGACAAAAAAAACATGGAAAACATCTTGAAAGTAAAACTGAATTACATACTTTCTATATAAACTATCTTTCACCACATCAGCTGGTAAAGCCGACCACTGACTAACAGGCCGCCGGACGATATCGGCCTGTCAGTTAGAACAAAAATTTGACAGCTCCGAACAACTGACCGGCCGATATCGTCCGGCGGACTGTTAGTCAGTGGTCGGCTTAAAGGCTCTCTTGACTGTCAAAAACGGATAAGAAATATGCATTTTATCCATATGCGAGGCAAAGTAATCTGATTCAAATTTTGGGTTGTTTCTTTGTGTTGGCTAGTAGAATTGACTTTTAACCCTTTTTTAGGCATAGTGCACCTAGCGACCACATACTCGCCAATAGGATTTCAACCTTAGGAATCCGATTTAAGGTTCATATTGGATTGGTCTTTCGGGAAAAGTTACTTATCATTAAATGAATCATCAAAGCTGCATACATTTTAATATATTTGCATTTTTTGGAAAAACCTTGTAGTTTGGTGCGGCCTGGAAAAGGGTTCAATGATGATTTTGAATGATAAATATTTAATAACGTTAATTTGGATTTGGTTTGATTTTGTTTGATATTCTACGGTAATTATTTTCTTCACATTGGTGTGGTGGCAAATTTGTTTAACCTTCGTGCCTTCAAACCCTAGAAATAGGTAACTATTGAACTGTCATCGGTTAAGCCGTTTTTGAGTTTTCGCAAACAAGTTTTCTCTTCCTTTAAAAAGATGGATCGTAATTGACTTCAGTGTAAGCAACCTGAACATTCGGACAAGTTTCCAAGGCAGAACACTTTAACTCAATGCTCTATCTATATTACATGTTGCTTCGTGGCCTAGAAGGTTCGTTAAATTTGTTTACACGTGTTTAGGTAGAAATACTTTGAAACGAAGTTTTCCTTTGCGTTACGAATAAAGTCTTCTTAGGGTGGGACTTTAGAATGATTTTCTTTTATAAATGAATGAAATAATAGATATACATATAAGTTTACTTCTCGTTCTTATCTTTCTAGGGTTCCGTAACAAAAAGGTACTTACATAAGGAATCTCTATGGTGCGACTCTGTCTGTCTGTCTGTCTGTCTATCGCTAAATATCTCGAGAACTACTTAAGCTATCGATTTTTTTATATCACGCCGCTCTAGAAGCCACCATAATTACTATTAAGTATATAGAAAAGGTAAGGTCATGGATGGGTTCAAACATCAACCCATACTCTTTGAGTATCGTATTGTCATGTCTTAAATGTAATTTGATATTTACAGATTTTGTTCTGTGAACGTAAACATCCTCAATCTGAAACTCTCTGGTACAATACGAGCTGGCGAGGAAGATTTAAAGGGTGAAGCACCCATCCCAAAATAAAAATCTAGACTAGTACTTTTTGTCTCACCTTCCTCTTCTTGAAAGACAGAGTCCGCTGCCATATCGTGCGCGGGAACGCGGTAGGTTTGTACAGCTCTACTATGGGATATATTGTACTATATTTTGAGCTTTCTTGTACTTACAAAGAGAGGCTCAGGATACTCCAGCAGGACAAATGGGCTGGTGATAGGATAAAAATTGAAGTTCCACACATCACGTTTAGGATGTTTTGTCTCACCTTCCTCTTCTTGAACGACAGAGTCCGCCGCCATATCGTGCGCAGGAACGCGGTGGGTTTGTACAGCTCCGAGTCGACACGACAGGGCTCGCTCATCACAGTCATCACTATATTTACAACTCTGGTACAATAAGAAGCTTGTGCCCAACAACGGACCATGTACAGGTTGGTGGTGGTTCAAAAAATTCCCATCACCAAACTTTAGATTAGAGTTTGTTGTCTCACCTTCCTCTTCTTGAAAAACAGAGTCCGCCGCCATATCGTGCGCAGGAACGCGGTGGGTTTGTACAGCTCCGAGTCGACACGACAGGGCTCGCTCATCACAGTCATCACTATATTTACAACTCTGGTACAATAAAAAGCTTGTGCCCAACAACGGAACATGTATAGGTTGGTGGTGATTCAAAAAATTCCCATCGCCAAACTTTAGATTACAGTTTTTTGTCTCACCTTCCTCTTCTTGAAAGACAGAGTCCGCCGCCATATCGTGCGCAGGAACGCGGTGGGTTTGTACAGCTCCGGGTCGACGCGACAGGGCTCGCTCATCACAGTCATCACTCCATTTACACCTCCGGTACAATAAGAAGCTTGTGCCCAACAACGGAACATGTATAGGTTGGTGGAGATTCAAAAAGTTCCCATCACCAATCTTTAGATTAGAGTTTGTTGTCTCACCTTCCTCTTCTTGAACGACAGAGTCCGCCGCCATATCGTGCGCAGGAACGCGGTGGGTTTGTACAGCTCCGAGTCGACACGACAGGGCTCGCTCATCACAGTCATCACTATATTTACAACTCTGGTACATAAGAAGCTTGTGCCCAACAACGGACCATGTACAGGTTGGTGGTGGTTCAAAAAATTCCCATCACCAAACTTTAGATTAGAGTTTGTTGTCTCACCTTCCTCTTCTTGAAAGACAGAGTCCGCCGCCATATCGTGCGCAGGAACGCGGTGGGTTTGTACAGCTCCGAGTCGACACGACAGGGCTCGCTCATCACAGTCATCACTATATTTACAACTCTGGTACATAAGAAGCTTGTGCCCAACAACGGACCATGTACAGGTTGGTGGTGGTTCAAAAAATTCCCATCACCAAACTTTAGATTAGAGTTTGTTGTCTCACCTTCCTCTTCTTGAAAGACAGAGTCCGCCGCCATATCGTGCGCAGGAACGCGGTGGGTTTGTACAGCTCCGAGTCGGCACGACAGGGCTCGCTCATCACAGTCATCACTATATTTACAACTCTGGTACAATAAGAAGCTTGTGCCCAACAACGGACCATGTACAGGTTGGTGGTGGTTCAAAAAATTCCCATCACCAAACTTTAGATTAGAGTTTGTTGTCTCACCTTCCTCTTCTTGAAAGACAGAGTCCGCCGCCATATCGTGCGCAGGAACGCGGTGGGTTTGTACAGCTCCGAGTCGGCACGACAGGGCTCGCTCATCACAGTCATCACTATATTTACAACTCTGGTACAATAAAAAGCTTGTGCCCAACAACGGAACATGTATAGGTTGGTGGTGATTCAAAAAATTCCCATCGCCAAACTTTAGATTACAGTTTTTTGTCTCACCTTCCTCTTCTTGAAAGACAGAGTCCGCCGCCATATCGTGCGCAGGAACGCGGTGGGTTTGTACAGCTCCGGGTCGACGCGACAGGGCTCGCTCATCACAGTCATCACTCCATTTACACCTCTGGTACAATAAGAAGCTTGTGCCCAACAACGGAACATGTATAGGTTGGTGGAGATTCAAAAAGTTCCCATCACCAATCTTTAGATTAGAGTTTGTTGTCTCACCTTCCTCTTCTTGAACGACAGAGTCCGCCGCCATATCGTGCGCAGGAACGCGGTGGGTTTGTACAGCTCCGGGTCGACGCGACAGGGCTCGCTCATCACAGTCATCACTCCATTTACACCCAACTCGGCCTGACACGGCCTCCAGTAATCACTCCATGATAACAATGTCACTTCACTTTTTAGGTTCTTACAGATTTGTTTGTATGTGTTTAGTGAGAACTTACGATTTCACTTTTCACTGTGAAATTGTAGATAATCTATTATATGTAAATAAAAAATATATAACCCGGGTTTGCATGGAGCGATCACTCCTGGTAACACTGTCACTTCACTTTTTAAGTTTGCACACTTTAGACAGTTTATTTTCGATCGAGTATTTAATTACGCTGTCGAGATGAGACTTTCGAGTTTAAAGAAGGAACTAAAGGTATCAATAGAATAAATCAATTGAGTCGAATTAACAGAAATTAAATTTCGTAACACTACCCTGCACACACCTACCTCATTAGAGCAAAAAATAAAATAAAAGTTCAGCCGACTTAGCAGCGTAGGTTGTCCGTAAAGTCAATATTGTTCCCAGTAATATATTCCCTATGAAAAATGAAGTTGTTGAAGAAAGAAAGAAGTTATAAATAACGAACCTCAAATGATGGCGATTTCGTTCAAATTTCCTATACCTCGCGCGTCCATCGCGCGTCTCTATTTTCTATTGCAGTTCGTTAGGGTTCCGTACCCAAAGGGTAAAAACGGGACCCTATTACTAAGACTCCGCTGTCCGTCTGTCCGTCCGTCTGTCTATCACCAGGCTGTAACTCATGAACCGTCACAGCTAGACAGTTGAAATTTTCACAGATGATGTATTTCTGTTGCCGCTATAACAACAAATACTAAAAACAAAATAAAATAATTATTTGAGTGGGGCTCCCATACAACAAACGTGATTTTTTGCTGTTTTTTTCGTAATGGTACGGAACCCTTCGTGCGCGAGTCAGACTCGCACTTGGCCGGTTTTTATTTAGTAACTTAACACAGTAATTTATTTAGAAAATTAAATGTAACCTTTATAAGTAATTAAAAATACGGTAAAACATATTCCTTCAATTTTTTTAAAATTTAAATCCAACCTAAAGAGATTTGAAGAAACTGTCATAGGGAACATCAGTCGACGAGAGAGGTATAGTTGAAATTTTTTAAGCTGACCGTGTAGAACTATGAGCTTTCATAGTCCTAAACGGTCAGCTTAAAAAATCAACTATACATTTACTATCATAGGCCACTTTATCATAACATTAAATGTAAATAATGTCATAATATCAAAGTGTCGTAATCGTAACTAATTAAAATCTAGTTTGCAATATTTAACCAACATTTTGAACCAAATTCGCTCTTCATTCTATATAATATTTATATGTTATTTATCAAAAGTTAGCCGAATTCGGCCTTATTTACCTTTGCTTTTGATTTGAATTCATAACGCCCAGCCGCTATAGCGTAAATAATTGTAAAGTTCAAAGTGAAGCCCTTTCGTGTTATCACATATGAACGCTGTTAACAGTATTAACGCTGATAACGATATTTGCTTACCGAGAGTGTAACACGGTCGATAAAACCGGCTACATATAGTTGAATCCGTTAAGTGGGTAGAAAGGAATTATGAAACCTACGATTAATTTTAATTAATTAAGAGGCTGCATACATCCGCGTAGAAATTCAAAGGTATATTTCCTCTCCAGAAGTCCCCAACTCGCAATGGGCCAGCGTGGGGACTATAGCCTAACCCTCTCTTGAGAGGAGGCCTGTGCCCAGCAGTGGGACGTATATAGGCTAATTTTTTTTTTTAAAGAGGTGACACGGAACTACGCTCCTGAATTAAAGTCAAGACAGCCAAGCTTAAGTAGGACTGGGCTGGACATGTCTGTCGCATGCAACCGGAAAGGCGGGCCAAAATGGTTACTGAATGGGACCCACGGAACACCATAGACGGTGCAGGCCGGAGTTCAGACCGAAAAGGATATGGCGAGACGACTTGGACGCATTCTACCCCAAATGGTGGGAAAATGTCGAGGGGAGAAAACGAGGAGAGGCCTTTACCCAGCAGTGGGACACCAAAGTAGGATAATGAACAAAAAGAGGTTATCAACTGTTATTGAACTCTCAACGCCCAATATAGCCGACGATAGCAGTTGGAGAAGGTAACTGGTCTACTGGCGCCTCGCTCGAAACCGCAGTCGCCCCAGCCTACTAGATGCCCATGTGCGAAGCCCTCGACGAATATCTTCAACCGCCTCGCGATAAAGAATAAACTACACGATTTAAAAAACTGACTTTCATTTACGCGGTACAAATATAAAAATACTCCTACAACGATTAGGCGGTACAGCTTCGGATCCCTCAGGTCTTCCTTGGTTTTCTTCCTTTGGTTTTCTTCCTTTTGGTTTTTCCTTTTCGGCTGCTCCTGGTGTACTGTACGATCCGAAGCGGTTCCGTCTTACTTTTATACGAAAAATCAAGAAAGAGAGTCACCTACGATAGGGAGATAAAATCATGTCTTAATTCGCGGAATTAATCGGCCTGTGATTGGTCGATTACGTCATACGGTCATTTTCGGGTGAATTTTCATTATCCCGCTATCGTTCTGCGACTCATATTACATACATCCGATTAATTACTGACTTAAAACTATTACAAATAGTTAACTACGTTCATTAGTTCTAAAAACAAACGATAACAAGTTCACTAGTCCTTACGACTTGGCTTACAATAGATAGGAAAGCGGCCGAAATGAATACAATGGATGGTTTATGGCCCTTTTGCCGACTCGCAGGCCTTTGTCTACCTGTGACTGCCTTATGATTCTTATCTAACTAGGTGACTAGGTTAACGACCTATAATATCTACAAATATTGTTATGATGTAACTTTAACAGGTTACGAATTAATTAATGAAACGTGTATGTTTCTAAGTGAAAATTACGCTGTATCGGAGCGCTGAGCTCGAATTTGGCTGATCAATGAGAAGCGGTCAGTCTGTCCCTTTCATATTGAGACTTCCTTGTCTTGATCCGCCTTTCTTTGGTTAACCAATGACAGAGCCTACATTATTTTACCAAGTTTATAGTGATTACTTGGGAATTGGGAAATAGGTTTAACCATGTTTTTTCCTAACTTACTGGGTGACCTAAAACTTATTACGAACCTACGAGTTAAATAATGGATATTTTGAATACTTATGACTACTGACAATCTAATCGCGGTTTTCCCTACCTATCAAATAAATCTTTATTGAGAATACAGTCTTAATCGAATTTGATCTTAATCTAACTTATAATTATCCGCGTCTTGTCGTAGCGTCGCTAACATTTTGTCCCCGCAGTCGAAGACTCCTGGTGCATGGGTTGCGACGCGATGACCGCCAGCTTGCAGCTCGGCCTGCGTAGCGTCCCGTGCCTCGTTCTGACGTCTGCGGAGCGAACCCTCCCGTCGGGTCCATGATAGACGGTCTCGACGACTCCTTTGGGCCACACGCTGCGTGGTCCGTTGGGCTCAGAAATGATGACAACATCTCCCGGCTGGATCTGTCGCCCTCCGTCGTCGGATGATTTGCGTGGTGCCAGCAGTGGAAAGTACTCCTTGGTCCAGCGCCGCCAGAAGTGGTCTGCTAGCGCCTGGGCAGCCCTCCATTGTCGCTTGTCGTTTTCTTCGTAAGCGCCAATCATAGGTAAGTTAGCGTTATGAAGTAGAAGAAAGTGCGCAGGTGTGAGACTTTCTTCGCTCTCTGGGTCGACGTTCACGTGTGTTAACGGCCTTCTGTTAACGATATTCTCGATCTCTGCCAGTAGAGTCTCGAACACTTCGGTTTTTGGTGCTCTAGTGTTGAAGGTATAGAGCATCGCTGTCTTCACGGTGCGTACCATCCGCTCCCAGGCTCCGCCTGCAGATGGGTTGCCGGGGGGAATGAATTTCCAATCCATTCGTCGCTGCACGCCGTAGTGTTGCAATTGCGGAAGCCATTGCCTGTAGGCCTCGCGCAGCTCGTTCGATGCCGCCTTGAAGCAGGTTGCGTTATCGCTATACATAACGCTCGGCCATCCTCTTCGTGCGGCGAAGCGCCTTAGCGCCAGTAGAGCGCTATCCGTAGACAGGCTATGTACAGTTTCGAGGTGAATAGCCCGAGTTACTAGGCATGTGTACAGACACACCCAGCGTTTCTCTCGTCGTCGTCCTATGGTCACGTACATAGGCCCGAGGTAGTCTTGCGCGGTGTAGGTGAATGGCCTCTGGTAAGCCTGTAGCCGCTCGGGTGGTAGATCGCCAAGGGGCTGCGCTCGCGGTGAAGCTCGACGTAGCTTACACAGCGCGCAGTCTCGCGCTACAGCTTTCACGGTAGGTCGCAGTTGTAATATCCAGTAATCTTGTCGTAGCTGATTTACCACTGCTTCGTTATGAATGTGCGCCATTCGCCTGTGTGCGCGTTGGACCATTAGTCTGGTAAATGAGTCCTTGCCGTCCAATATTACGGGTCGTACCGATGTGTACAACACTGGAGCGTTTCCTAACCTCGTCTTCATTCGCAGCACGCCGTCGTCGCACAGCTCGGGTGCTAGATTGTATATTCGCGATTTCTTGTCCAAATCGCGTCCTGCGCTTAGAGTGCGCAGCTCGTCCGGGAAACTTCTTCGTTGGCTATTCTGTAGCCACATATGCTCGGCTCGCTTTATGTGGTTCACTTGCAGCTGCAGCGTCTTGTTCTTATTTTTCATCTTATCTATGAAAAGTAGAACGTAGGCCATCGAATTCATTAGCCTATCGTAATTACTGAAGCGTCGTATGTCAGGTAGCACGCTCGACGGATCTGACTTTGACGTAGTAGTAGATAACGTAGTCTCTACTGTGACTCCGCTTTTCCTTTCAGGAAGGTCTTCAGTCGGTCTGCCTATGTCTTGACTCGGCCACTCCACTTCTGGTCGGTGAAGAAATGACGGTCCTTTGTACCATTCGTCGTGAGCGGTGATTTTCCTCGCCGGCTTCCCTCTCGTAGCGTGGTCTGCGGGGTTCACGTCGGTTGGCACGTACATCCACGCCCGCCGGTCCGATTTTTCAGCTATTTCAGCCAAACGGTGTGACACGAACGGCTTGTAGTTTCTTGCGTCGTCCTTGATCCATCCTAGCAATTCTCGAGAATCCGTCCAGTAGATAATTTTCTCGACGTTGTATCGTTGCTCCTTTTTAATCGTCTCGGCCAGTCGAACTCCGATTACTGCGGCTGTGAGCTCTAGTCGTGGTACTGACAATACTTTCAGGGGGCAAACTCTGCTTTTGCCCGCTGCTAGGCTGACTCGTACATCTTCTTTGTTCTCGATACGCCAATACGCCACGGCGCAATAGGCTTCAGTTGACGCGTCGGTAAAAACGTGTAGCGTGTATCTCGTAGCTCCGCCCGGTGACTCATACCTTCTAGGTATGCGTAGCGCCGCTACGTGTTTCAGTGCGTTCTGCCACTGAAAAAAGTCTTCAGCTTCTTTGTCTGGTAGCGGTGCGTCCCACGTAGTGCCTTTTGTCCAAACTCGCTGAAATATCATTTTAGCGCTGATGACGTAGTGAGCGATAAGTCCCATGGGGTCGTATATGGACATTATCGCGCTGAGAAGTTCCCTTTTTGTCGGCGGCCGTTCTTGCGTCTTCACAGCCTCGGGAACTCGCAGCATTTTCGTGTTGTAGCCCAGAGTGTCCGTCCTAGGGTCCCACGTCATGCCTAGAACTGTAGGTTGACCTTCGCCCAGATGCGTCGGTCCTTGCGCTGCGTGTAGTGAGTGCTCGACGCTTGCCAGCATTCGCGTACTGTTGCTCGCGTAGCCTCGTAGATGAAAACTGCCCTCCGCGTGCGAGTCTCGCACTTGTTGTGATACTCGTAGCAGCTCATCCTCGGTCTCGTACGATGCCACGTAATCGTCCATATAATGGTTATTGTGGATGTCGTAGACCGCGTCCGGATATTTGTCCTGGTTGTCGAGCGCGTTCCTATTACGCACCGAATGCGCGAGGAAAGGCGATGACACGTTGCCAAAACAAACTCTGTTTAGTTTGTACACCTGGGGCTCCATATCTCTTCTAGTGCCGCGCCACAGGAAGAGTTGGCTCTGTTGATCTTCTTCTCGCATTTGAATTTGCAGGAACATTTCTTGTATGTCCGCGACCACCGCGAAATTCCATTCGCGGAATCGTAGCAAAATTCCTAATAGGCTTCGTAGTAGGTCTGGCCCCGATAAAATATAGTCATTCAGACTATTTCCTTGACTTTTTGCCGCGCAGTCAAAAACGGCTCTTCCTTTGCCTTTATTTAAATTAAATACATTAAAGTGCGGCAAAAACCAGGTTCGGTCGGTCTGCGGCGGCTCCATGATACGTTCCGCGTATCCTTTCTGTAGTAACTTCTGAATTTGGGCTTCGTAGTCTTCAGCGAAGTCCTTGTTACGCCGCATTTTCATCTCCAAGTTGTGTAGCCTCGACCGCGCCATTACGTAACTCGGTGGTAGCTTCACGTTGTCCGACGCCCACAGTTGACCGACCTCGTACCGGCCCCCTGCAGTCTTGCGTACCGTAGCGTTGAAAATGTCGATGGCTCGCTGATCGCTCGGACTGACGTTTTCTTTATTCGTTACTCCTAACGCTTCGATCGACCAATGCTTCTTAACTTGATCGATTAATTCGTCGTCCTCTGTGCGGCAATGAAGTACGGTTTGCTCGATCGTGCGAATGATGCGCGGCATTCGCCCAAAAAATACCCAACCCAAGGGTGTCTTCATTGCGCAAGGCTCGTCCTCTCCGCCCTGCCTGATCTCGATGGGAGTCTTCAGGTGGCAGAAATCGCCTCCAATCAGCATCTGCGGTACTCCTGTACCCACGTAGCATTCGTCGCCCAAATCTTCTAAGTGTTTGTGCTTCATCAATTCGGCCTTGTTAAGTGATTGCGATCGTATGCCAAGTCCTTCTACGGTCTTCATGACGATCTCGTGCACGGTGCCTCCTCGCAGCGGTCCCACTTGCGCCTTTACAGTTTGCGTGATAGATGTGTGCTTCAGGTTTCTTATCCCACGTAGACAGAGAGGTTCGTCTTCGCCTACTGCTCCGATTTCATCTGCGACGTCTTGATCTATCATGGAAAGCGTTGACCCATCGTCGAGGAAAGCGAATATTTGAGCCGTACCCTTCGGCCCCGTGACTGTTACAGGCAGCACCTTCAGTAGCACGTTGAAGTTTGGGGTTGACGACACGTAGACGCGCGGATCGTTGTCCTCTCGTTCTGTAGGCCGCGACTCTGTTTCGGCCGCTGCCGCAAACGATGACGTCACTTTCGGTGAGGCGACCGCTCGATGCGTCGACTGAGCTACCGCTATTGTAGCCCCACTGCTGTTGTTCGCCTGTGTAGGCTCGGTGTGCAGCAAACGGTGATGCGTGTGCGGGCAGCCTGTCACGCCGCACCCTTTCGCGTTGCATTGCGACTTCAAATGTTTCGCGTCCATACATCTGAAGCATATACGATTGAGTCTTGCCCATTCCCATCTAGCGCCTATACTCTGTGCGGCCAGCTTGCGACAATCTGTAGTAATGTGATTGCCACCGCAGTACAAACACGTGCTCTTCGCTGTGATTTGTCGAGCCGCATACGTCGCCTTCTGCCCTCCGCTGCATCGATTTGCGGCCGGAGCTGGAGTGGGGATGGGATAGCGCGGCGCGGGCGCGTTCAGTCTAGTGCCAGGCGCGCGCGCATACTGTGCTGTCATCGGTCCCTGCGCGCGCTTCGCTGGTGCGCGCGCGTGACAGAATGACATCTCTAGCTCGCTCTCTTCCATCAGAAAATCAGCTAACTGCAGGATCTCGGGGTCGTCGGTATCACGATGTCTGTTGGCGTAGTCGCACCATCTGCTTCGTAGATGAGGCGATAATCGATCGGTTACTTCCCGTATCAGCATCGGATTGTCGGCGTAGTGTCTTCTATCTATGTCCATGATAGTAGATACGACGTTCATAATCTTGATCGCAAACGTATTGAGGTCGTTCGCGCTCGGCCCCAACGGTGGCAGTCTTCGTAGGTCCTCGATTGCTTTATCCAAAAGCACCTCGCTTCGGCCAAACTGCTTCTTCAAAATACGTATAACCATGTCTGGACGAGTAGCTGTAGACAGGACATGTGACACGCACATCTTAGCGTCCCCGCGTAACGCCATACGCAGTCTTGCAACGTTCTCGTAGTCGGTGAACTTGTAGCGCTTCGATGTCTCGATGTAGGTATTGTAAAAGCTTCGCCATTCGCTCACATCTCCGTAGAAGTGAGGTAGCTCGAAGATATCTTTAGGTGCCGGACGAGCCGCCATCTGCATCTTCTCGAACAAATGCAGCATAGACTCCGCAACTGTGCCTTCTTGCGTGTGTTGCGTACGCGCCGTGTGCGGCGTACGGGGCTCCTCCGGTGGCGATTCCGATCGCCGTTGACGTTCCTCGCGGCTCGGTGAGCGGCGTCGCATATGTCGCTCGTCCCGCAGAGGCCGTCTAGGAGTCTCGTAGTCCGGTGGTGGCTCGTTGGCTAACCTCTTCTTAACTGGCTCGGTTATAGTCTTGTCATCCTGAGAGTCGTCCATCCACTTCAGGATTCGTTTCTGTTGTGGCTCGATGTCACCCGCATCTGAGACTGCGCCCGTGCTTCCTTCCGCTATAATCTGTGATTTCTGCGCCTCTAGCCTCTTCTTTATTAAGTCGGCTTCGATCCGCAACTCTTTTCGCTGAATTTCTGCTAGACGTTCGCTCGCCTCAAGCTCCACTTGAGATAGCCTTGCCTCGATGACCGTACTAGCGCATGAGTGCACGGACTGAGTAGGGGCAGGTGCATACGGAGTGCTCGACTCCATAGTGCCTCCCTGCTGCGTAGCTGCGACGTCCTTAAGTTTCGTTCTCGCCCGTCGCAGTGGTAACGGTGTGGGCCTCGCAAGTCGTCGTAACCGCTTGCGGAGCTCTCTGCTCCACAGCAGTGTATTTACTTGCGAGGGAGACCCCGGTGGCCTCGTGAAGTCGTCCGCCCTGAGGGAGTGCTGTGGTGCGGCCGCTACGCCAAACGGCTCGGCGCTAGCGGCGCGCGGACGCTCGCTGAGCGCGTCGGACGACGTTACAGGGGTGAGGAGGGGGCGCGCCGCCTCGGCGCCCTCTGACCTCTCGGCGTCCGCGCGGGCAGCCCTCTGAGCCGCCGCCGCGCCCTCCGCTAGGTAACGCCGCCTATCTTCGTCGCTCTGCATCGACGCAGCCTTTCGCGAACGCGTACCGACCATTTTATCGGTCATTTGTGACGTTTCTTCGCAGCAAGTGTAGACTTGAGCACGACGTCCCGGTGCGCTGACAGTAGATCCGGTTCGAAGGACCAGAAAATATTGAACTCTCAACGCCCAATATAGCCGACGATAGCAGTTGGAGAAGGTAACTGGTCTACTGGCGCCTCGCTCGAAACCGCAGTCGCCCCAGCCTACTAGATGCCCATGTGCGAAGCCCTCGACGAATATCTTCAACCGCCTCGCGATAAAGAATAAACTACACGATTTAAAAAACTGACTTTTATTTACGCGGTACAAATATAAAAATACTCCTACAACGATTAGGCGGTACAGCTTCGGATCCCTCAGGTCTTCCTTGGTTTTCTTCCTTTGGTTTTCTTCCTTTTGGTTTTTCCTTTTCGGCTGCTCCTGGTGTACTGTACGATCCGAAGCGGTTCCGTCTTACTTTTATACGAAAAATCAAGAAAGAGAGTCACCTACGATAGGGAGATAAAATCATGTCTTAATTCGCGGAATTAATCGGCCTGTGATTGGTCGATTACGTCATACGGTCATTTTCGGGTGAATTTTCATTATCCCGCTATCGTTCTGCGACTCATATTACATACATCCGATTAATTACTGACTTAAAACTATTACAAATAGTTAACTACGTTCATTAGTTCTAAAAACAAACGATAACAAGTTCACTAGTCCTTACGACTTGGCTTACAATAGATAGGAAAGCGGCCGAAATGAATACAATGGATGGTTTATGGCCCTTTTGCCGACTCGCAGGCCTTTGTCTACCTGTGACTGCCTTATGATTCTTATCTAACTAGGTGACTAGGTTAACGACCTATAATATCTACAAATATTGTTATGATGTAACTTTAACAGGTTACGAATTAATTAATGAAACGTGTATGTTTCTAAGTGAAAATTACGCTGTATCGGAGCGCTGAGCTCGAATTTGGCCGACCAATGAGAAGCGGTCAGTCTGTCCCTTTCATATTGAGACTTCCTTGTCTTGATCCGCCTTTCTTTGGTTAACCAATGACAGAGCCTACATTATTTTACCAAGTTTATAGTAATTACTTGGGAATTGGGAAATAGGTTTAACCATGTTTTTTCCTAACTTACTGGGTGACCTAAAACTTATTACGAACCTACGAGTTAAATAATGGATATTTTGAATACTTATGACTACTGACAATCTAATCGCGGTTTTCCCTACCTATCAAATAAATCTTTATTGAGAATACAGTCTTAATCGAATTTGATCTTAATCTAACTTATAATTATCCGCGTCTTGTCGTAGCGTCGCTAACAACTGTTGTCATATTTATACTAAAGAAAAAGTGACGAACTCTTCAAACAAAAACGTCACTTTTGACACTTGTTTGACACTAGCATATCCAATCAATATCGTTTCAATATCTAGTATTTGACGTATCTCATTGTTCGAATACGGCTGCAAGCCTTGCAGTGACCGAGGTCGGAAGCGGAAGCGAACCTGCCTAGAGGTCCAGAGCGTTAGCCGCGTAAGCTGAATGTATTTCAGTTTATAATTATTATGTGTGTGTGTGTGTGTGTGTGTTTATTTTGTGTACTTAAAAATCACAAATCACAATCTCTACTATAAATAGATGTTATAAATGTGAAAGTACCTCTGTCTATATGTTTGTTATCTCTTTACGCTTAAACCGCTAAGCCGATGTAGGTGAAATTAGTTACATAGTTTATGCCCGAGGATAGACATAGGATAGTTTTAATCCATCATCATCATGATCTCACGCAGACGAAGTCGCGGGCAGAAGTTATTTCAACGCAACGCCCCGTCTCGTTCGTTTCGGATCATTCCACCACATCGTGGTATACTTATGGTTAGAATAGTCGCTATAGCAATTCATTCAACTATGTACTTCAATGTTCGAATTAGCATACCTCCGTTCAATAGCACATTGTTACGCACAGGGTGCGTAGCCAACATGCCAATAATTTACGCTCCGTAGCGAACGAAACGCAACTGTCACTGTCGCACTAATATGGATGAGTGACGGAGAGAGACTACCGTATCGTTAGCCACGGAGCGAATGATTGGCATCTTGGCTACCCTGATACCTTATTAGCATACTGATAAAGACCATAGTCAGTTGGTAAGTCGGAACTGTTTGAACAATTATTTACCAGTTTCACGCAGTTATAAATTTACATAAATTTGCTTATATGGAAAAGGGGAATTCTTGTAAACTTGACTTAGATTTTAATTTGCATAAATAAAATATCTGGCTATGAGTTTTGGCTGCATAATATTAGTCACATGTCGCATCCAAATGCGGTAATGATCTAATGATAGTTCGCGACATTACGAACAATTCGGGAACATCTTAAGGGGCCCACTGATTTAAGTCCGCCGGACGATATCGGCCTGTCAGTTAGAACAAAATTTGGACAGTTCCGAACAACTGTCAGGCCGATACCGTCCGGCGGACTGTTACTCAGTGGGCCCCGTTATTCATTATTCTTACCTACTTATGTATGAACGTCATCTAGGTACTAGGTACCCTGTAGGTACGCGGGCCGCACGTCCACCGTTCACCAAAACCATGGTATAATAATATACTCCGCCTGGTACTCCATTCCCGTCTTTTCTAGGTCACCTAACTAACACGGGCCTACGTCATCATGCGACAGCGCTATATGATAATATGCGATAGCGCTATATATAGCGGCCATGTTGTTGTGACGTAGGCCCGTGTCACTCTGGGAATGGAAGACCATGTTTTATTAGACTATGACCAAAACAAACAACGCGTATCAGCTCTGCAGTTCAGTCAACGGTGGCGGTGCGGCGAGCAGTTCCCTGTACGCGGGCCGCGCGTCCACCGTTCATCACTACTACTAGTAGTAGTACTAGTAGGTAACTCGATCGTACTTGGGCGTTTTCACTTAAAAGTGTACCATTTACCTACTTTTTTCGATATCCATGAACTGTTGGGTTACTTCTACTCAGAATCACGAGTACCATCAATTTAAAAAGAAAAAAAATGTGTCTAAAACAATTACAGTTTTATAACGCATTTTCACACACATTTTGTATGGACCGTTACAAAACTGACACCCAAAAGTATGAAAAACTGGGGACACTTGTTTTCTTTGTCTCATTCAATATTACTCGTAATTCCGAGTCTAAACCCAAAAGTTGATGTTTTTTCGAAAAAAAGTAAATGGTACATTTTTCCTGAAAACCCCCACCTATAAATATAAGATTATGTTTACACAACTGCCCAAAAAAGGAGTGTATTGTTTTTATATACCTACTGAAACCTTATAATCATGTCTTCTGAATTCAGTTTTGTAAAGCGAAACTCATTAAGTTATATAAAATTTGTTTGAAGTTTGGAATGAAAAACAACAGTTAAGTAAATACAGTTCGAGTAGTTACTCGAGCATTAGTTAATGCTAATTTAAATATTTAAGCCCAAAGTTATTACTAAAAAAAGAACGACTATAAATGACCATTCAATAAACACGTCAAGTTTACTCGATATCTGAGTGAATTTAATGAACGTAATCTAATTAGTCAGATATTTCCCACGGCATTTGACATTTGATACCACGTATCAGTGACACGACTACTTCATAATATACTCGTATAACGTGTATTGAGCGGATACATCCAGTGCACGGTATAAACCATATTATCAGTACCGTCAAAAGTACAATTCACGCTAAAATTATCTTATCCTCTAGCGGTTCACCATAAAATTAAAATGGGCAGTCAAATTTTAATCAATGGTGTCACGAAATAGAATTGAATTTAAAAACAAAAATACAAAAGAAATACATTTTATTGCAGAAAATTAGTATTAGTAGGAGGACGGTGAGACGCTAGAGATTAAAGGAAAAATAGTATTCTAGCGCAGCAAGCAAATTTTTTTAATTTTATTTATGGGAATGGAATAACATAAAACTTTTAATTATTATATTTTCAAGAATAACACAAATTATATACTTATTATAATTTGTGTTATTCTTGAAAACCAAGTAAGTATAATTTGAATAAAAACTTTCTATAACAAGCAACACTGACATTTTTTTGTGCATCTTTTCTGAAATCAACCCCAATACTAATAAAATAATAATAATAAAAATGTTTATTTATCAGCTCACAAAGGATTTGTACCAATACTATGATTAATGTTTAATACATAAGAAAAAGTGATACCTTGGTTCATTAACCAAGCTCTTATCCCCACAAAAGTTTGGTTGGTGATAATTTTTTGAGATTCAAAAGTGTATTGTAATATGTATAAGTCAAAAAGTAAAGTTTGACAGGTTGTAGCTCTATGATTTTCCCTAGGCGGTTTAGGAAAGTTATAATTCTGATTAACAAGTTTTACTGTGTTTATAGTAAACATATTCACGTGGATAGTCTATAAATAGTAATTATCTCACATGTTAGTTGTAATTATAATTAAAATCAGGATTAGCTCTGCTATTTCGCCTGAAGTAACTAGTTTCCAATTACGCTGAAATTTAACATAAACTGTAGTCTGGTAAATTTTGTCAGTAATAGTAGAATATAAACTTAAATTTATTCATCCCTCTTTTTGGCGTTATAATAATAGCTAAAGATAAAGACAGTATGATTCTTTCTGTCTGGAGCACTTTTGTCAAACTTGTTAATTTGATTCGGCGACAACAATGATATATGGGTGACAATGCAACGTTAGGTTACCACACAGATCTACATATCCATAACTAGAGACCCGCCGCGGCTTCGCACGGGTTAACAAATACATCTAAACCTTTCTCAATAATCACTCTATTGATAGGTGAAAACCGCATGAAAATCTGTTCAGTAGTTTTTGAGTTTATCGCGAACATACAAATACACAAACAAACAGACGCGACGGGAGACTTTGTTATATAAGGTGTAGTGATGACGCTTACGGTGATGATTGAAGTGTACAAAAGGGAAGCTATCACGTTCCTATAGATATGAACATTTCATGACTACAAAAGAGAAGATTTGTAGTCTACAAATTATGATATAACGTAACCACTTTTGAGCTTCTTAGCGGCCGCTAATGGCCGCTTGAATGTACCAAAACGTAAGCTAGCGGACTGGAAAATGTTAAAAGCTTGGAGTACTTATTCTGTTTAAAAAGCCAATAATTTATACAATCACATATTTTTTCTGAATTCAATATTTCCAATGACACTTGATATTATTCCGATTTTCGCACTTTTGATATTTGGTAGGCAATCTTTTACATTGTAGATCTGTGGGTTACCATCTAGCTGACGGTGGAAACCAAAGGTGGTCATGGGTATTGGTTACCTACTCTAAATAAAATAAAAACGCAACTACATTGAGTTTGGGCTCGTTAGAATGATATAGGCCTGTAGGTGCCCAAGAAAGTGACTGTCTGGAAAAGGACGATAGACGCCATTATCGATATTTATTTTTGATAAAAACATAATATTTATTTTGAGCGTACCTATATGGCGAGACTACAAAGTACTCTAAGATATTTTATTCCCACGATACCTGGTTATCAATTTATTTGAATAACCATCATTATTTTGTTTTGATACACATATTTTGGCCTGAGAATTTTTTTGAGGCGTCGAATAAAAAAAACACTTCGTTAGGTATCACAAAGCCTAATTAGGTATTTCCGATGTTAACCTAAAAATAAAGGTCTTTAGAATAATCTGGAGAGGCTGAGAGGTTAGTCAACAAGTTAATTAGTTATTATAAAAAAACGCCAGGTCTACTGATTTACAAAAACTCAATCATTCTATCTAAGCACAAGTCGTTCTTGGTAGAGTTTTTAATGTAAGTAAAAAATTATTACCCTTTCTGAAATTACCTACTGCCATTAAAAAAATTTACTATTTCCGTTTACCTGAGTCGGACAACTTTAAGCAATTGATCTGTATGTAAACTATTTCACTGTAAACAATAATGTAAAACGACTTTTACACTTTACAACGAAATCTCTCACTCGACAACTTTTAAAAACTACACTCACATAAAACACACTTTTCGCTCTTAAATTTAATTAATAGTTTATTTAAACACACGATGATGGTGAAAAACCAACGCGTTTATATCGCCTCTAAACCATCCTCAAACTACAAACGGTATGTTTGCAATATGACATTGCTATGTAAGATAACATTATACAAAAAAAACTTTACACTCATACTACTACAACCTACAAGGACGCCATTTGATTATGAACTCTATTACAACGAAGCAAAGTCTAAAATTAATAGGAACACAACTGCCACTTGTGTCTGTTTGGTATGATAAGAAAACGTAAACACTGAAACTTTTTGTGGTCATCGATTTTCAATCATCTCCGCTTTGACTTAGAGTTTATTATTATATGTAAATGTTCGAAAGGAAAATCATACGGATTATGTGGCATTCGATACGCTGCGGGTGCGAGCGAGACAGCCGACGCGACAAGGTCAGCGTACACTAATAAACATATTTAAATAATAAAGTGTAATTTATCTTTTTTTTGTAAAATACCAGTTGTAATTGGTTGCTAGGAGCCGATTGAACACTGATTACGAATGGGTTTCGTAACGCGGTTGCATTTGTTAAATTTTAATGAGGTACCTACCTACCAAAAATATTTAATTCATGTTACCTACATGGATTGAATAATTTTAGTGGGCACCAACCGTTGCTTCTTAAATCCTGGCATTAAAAATAGTAATTTGACTGTCAAATGTTGGGGTGTTTACCTTTAGGACACTACTTCCGCTTTTCTAAGTAGGTCTCGTCAAGGTATTTTTCTTGCAAAAAGAGGATCACATAGTTTTGCTGGGCATTTTCCGCAAATCAACATCCATTGTGCCTATTTTGCGTGAAACGAGGTAGCGCTACTCTAACTACTACCCCAGCTCCTACTAAACCTAGCAAAGTCTTCAGGTTGCTAGAGTCGCACCAAAAATGTCTGCAGCGGATTTGATAGCCCACGCAGTGTAAGTGTTATTTATACGTCATAATTTCATAGAAGTTTGACGTTTAAAATTACACTTGCACTGCGTGGGCTATCAAACTCGCTGCAGGTTTTTCACGGTCTAACTCTAACTGCCTCCTTCAATGTGTATTTGCTTCTGTGAAAGAGGACCACCATTCACAAGTTTTTTTTTAAATCATGATATTTTAAAGCCAATTTGCTACCTACGTATAACGAAATTTATTTTTTATAAATAGAAGTCCAAATTTGATTACAAATTTGCTTTTCAATTGAACTCATCGATTTCGACAAAGCAGTACGTAATCAAATCACACAAATACAGGAGGCCTATTCAGACAGTTATTTCTTGTTATGAAACGGTCAAGGATATATGGTCTCTGTCAACAGGGACATTGAAAATAGTGACACTCTGGTTGTAGAAATCTCACTGCTTACAGCTGACATAATATCCTTAACTATTTCATAACACGATTACAAAGTTTGAATCGCTCTCCAAGTCGATTAAGTACTGCTTTTAAACATTTCTCGGTTCTTATGAGTAAACCTTGTTTTTTAGGTAGTGTAAATGCAATGACCTTTTATTTATGTAGACGTGTGACGTTCATAGTTGACAAAACTAAAATTCGAACCAACGATTTTGACAATTTGACAGGTTGGCGTCACCCATACGACTAACTAAATATAGGTTCCGGAACCTATATTTGATGGCTCACGATCGTGCGCCTAGTACCATATCTACCTCTTTTTACTTACATCCATGTGTAAATGTGAATAAAAAATCATAGACCAAAAAATAATTTATGTCATACTGTATCGAAGACTACACAATGGCATATTAAAAACCCGATTACGTTTGGATACTAAACGAACTCGAATGTCATAATACCTACTCATAATATTTTTAATTTTTTATTTTTCAATTTGACGATAGTTCTAAATTTCTTTTTAAATTATAAATTGTTAGTTTTCATAATTTGTAATTTGATTATCATTGTTGAAATTGTATAATTACGTTTGCATGCTAAATTATTGACGATCATAATGTAAATTCATATAGATTAGTGTAAGAATAATTTATACTGTAATTTATCATTATGAAATAAATAAACTAAACTATTGAAATTTAAGAAAATTCCTTACAAAATTGTCCCAAGTTTTCATAGTATTTTGTAGGTGACAGCTAAGTAGGTAATCTAATAATCTTTGTAATACTTCTAAATATTTTTGTCCTAATAAAATAAAACAAAAAACTTACTACAAAAGTGGTTAAATATTACCTATAATTTGGCAGACGCCACCGGTGATCGTAGAGCTGGCAGCTTCCTCGCACAAAGAATAAGTATTGCGATACAGCGAGGAAATGCTGCCAGCATCTACGGCATCATGCCGTAGAGGAATAGATTTTAGTTATTTATTTTAAGATTAGTTTTATTTATTTTATGGTTAAGTAAGCTGATAAAAGTGAAAGTGTAAAGTGTAAACTTACATCTTCTTCAAGGGCGACCGGAAACTGCGTCAGCGGCTTTACGGCGACGTCTTCTAGTGCTGACTTCCGCCTGTTGAAACATATAATAATTACATAAGATTTTTATATGATTACATAAGATATTTAAGAAAAATATACGGTTCATTCGGTACGGTGCAGTGCTTACGCCAATTCTTGGGATTAGTTGTCAAGCGAACCCGAGGCTCTCGTGAGCCGTGGCAAAAATGTCGGAGAGGAAGAAGAGAGAGAATTATACGGTGCATTGGGATAACTTTAGGGACTGGGAATTTAAGAAAATCACAAAATACCTATCTGTAGGAGTAGGTATTTAATATCTGCTCAATCAGCCTTATACTTATACCTTAATAAACCAATAATACTGTATTTAAATCCAAATCATCAATTTGATAAAATAATTATCTTAGGTTAGTTAAAGAACAGATCACTGCCAAGAAAGAAGTTGGAGAAAAGATAATTTTTCTTCGTAAAAAGTTATACACATATAAATTACAATCGAGTCGAGAGTGTACTATAGAGGGCCAAATTTAGAGTCATCTTTCGATAGTATTTTTAAGTAAAGTTCATTTCTGCATAGTTTAAATTTTAGTAAGTAAGAGTTAATATTTCATTTAGTAATTTTTATCTTGTCCTTAACTTTTTACAGCTTTTGCATTGTGGAAAGTTGTGTTTAGGATTCCGTACGCAAAGGGTAAAAAGTTAAAAACGGGACCCTATTACTAAGACTCCGCTGTCCGTCTGTCTGTCTGTCACCAGGCAGTAACTCATGATCCGTGATAGCTAGACAGTGGAAATTTTCACAGATGATGTATTTCTATTGCCGCTATAACAACAAATTCTAAACACAAAATAAACAAAATATTTAAGTGGGGCTCCCATACCTAAAACAAACGTGATTTTTTTGCCGTTTTATTGCGTAATGGTACGGAACCCTTCGTGCGCGAGTTCGACTCGCACTTGCCCGGTTTTTTTATGTTAAAGGAAATTCCTTTTAAATGTTACATTCCTTTATTACCCATTTATAAAAGAGTAAGGTATGATATGGCAAAAAGGTTTTCTAAAAATACGATTAATCGGACCCGTCAGGGTATCTCCAAGTAGCCTTTTATTCCACTAACGAGCCGGCGACAAAGCTTTGAGAGGAGCTTGTGTGTACGCGGATCTATGGTAAGGGATGTGGCATGGCAGCTGCCCAGATATAGTCCGACAATAAATTGTAGAAAATTATTGAGGGCGCCACTTCCTATGTAACTGTCGCATTTTTGACGTAAAATGCTTACTTGGCTACAATTTAGTATGGAATATTTTTAGTTCTATTTTATGTTATTTCTACTACTTTAAGTCACACTATAGTATATCGACGCGCAATCGACAAAAGCCGATAGGAAAAAGCTTTATTATGTCTGCGCATTTGCGCAATAAGAGCGAAAAAGCCGTCGACGCGGCGGCAGGCGCCGGCCGATGCGAGCCGAACCGAACGACGACTTTTTCGCTTTTATTTCGCAGACATAAAGCTTTTTCCAGCGGCTTTTGCCGATTTCACGTCGATATATCTGGGGAAACGCTTATGGGTCAATTGAGAGTGTTGAAATACATATACAGTATAGACGACGTTCACGGAACATGTTTGACTTCGAAAAACGGACCATATGACTAACACTTATCGGACACAAATGACTGAAAGTTATACTTTCTTCAAAAATATACCCTGTATAATATATTTTTTTCACTGTTACGTATAAACGTGGGTGTTACGTAAGGTGGGATTTTCAGATTGAACTTTAAAAGCAAAGCAAAGTCGTCTCGGCTTATTTAATTTTTTTGCTCATTAATGGTGTTTAAAGTATAATATTAATATAACTTGTAATGCAGTGACCTAACGTGAAAGTGTGCAGCTAATGAAAAATTAATCATGAATTGCGTTTAAACATTCTTTAGTCAACACCCGGCAACCCATCGTAGCTATTTGTAAAGTCCAGCTATCACTTTACTAAAATCAACTACCGAACAACGTCTTGCTCTACTAGCACACTTTTGACATGCGCGAAATCATCATAAATGAAAGTTATTTTTGAAGTAAAAACTTCTTTACCGGCGCTGTGCACTTTTTGAGGTGGGGAAAAAATGATAAACTCGAGACAGCGTAAGGCGTAACGCATAAGGCGTCTCTCCTCTCTTTCTACCGCGCGGCGAAAATGTATGCCTGAGCCTGCTGTTTCATTTAGGCGACGCAGTGCGCTTGCGTGATGTGTGACGGACAATGTCATTGTTTTTTTATTTAAATGCTATTTAGTGAGATTCCCTCAAACTGGTATTAATATACTACCTAACTGTAGTACCAGTAGTACTTACAGAGATGTGCTTAGGGGTTTCAAATAATGCGACGATACAACGCTAGATGGCGTTCACATCAATTACACATAGTGCTGCAGACATTTTGCACTATATGTTATTAATATTTTGAGTTACAATATCGTTGAGTTTTCACTTCTGCCGGCACTCCCGGAGTGCAACCCGTTGTTTTTTTAAAGAAGAAGTGAAGGTAGTGCATTATTTATTTCCATCGTATTTTCACGGAAATGTACGAACGTATCTTGCTATTTTAGGCAGTCTCGGTACAAAAAGTCCTGAGGTTGACTGAAGTAGCATGACAAATACAAACGATTTTTTTTTAACAAGCAGAAACGTCTGCAAACGATGCTATTAAGCTTAGAATAAATTTAAAAGTGGTAAAATTACTGTCTTGGGTGAGAGTTGATCCAGGGGTCGTGAGTTCAAGTCTCACCCAAGACAGTAATTTTTCCACTTTTAAATTTAAATACAAACGAGTCCGAGAAAATACGATAGAAAACAATACACTATATCTGTATGTAGGTATATCGTAGATCGTAGATCTGTCTCTTCTAGTAAACGCCTTTTCTCATGGGTCCCATTAAAACGACCCTTCCACCGTTTAATGCTCCTTTTATGTGTATTGTGTAGTGACGTCATCCATTTATTCGTACTTATAATAAGCTGGGTTGAGAATAGACGTTTTCTGAATTTCAATGCAATAGAATACGTATTGTGTTGTGCATTGTATCTGCATCTAAGTAGTGATCATCAATCTGTTTTAAGATGAGTGTCTAAGAGTGCGAGCCCTTTATTTGAATTATACGCTATCTTGTGAGCATGTCACCGAGCAGGATCGGTACCGCAGTAAAAGTAAGGTAAAAAAGTCAAAGTAAATCACCCAAAATCAACACTACTAAGTGTTGATTTTGGGTGAATTACATGTCTTTCAATATTAATAATAATATTATTCCCGGCGTGTATCTCTCCTCCACGGGACAGGCATTGCCTAGTGTGGAGGTGAGTAAAACTAAAAACTGTAATAAATATGAGAAATATACAATTTTTATTGTTTTTTTTACTGTACTGTTTGTTTCACTTTTTTGATTATTATTTAACATTTAACGTTATCATTGACGTTTAATTTATTGATGGTGAGTTCAAAAGACTCTCAAAGCGGTTATTTCTTACAATCATTTATTTTGGTATAAAAATAATATATTTAGCTGACTTAGAAAAAAAATTGACTAAATAAGAGTCATGCAAGATTAGTTCTTGCCAAAAAAAAAAAAAAAAATTATAATCTACGACCCGTCTGGCCTAGGGGTAGTGATCCTGCCTCTTAAGCCGATAGTCCTGGGTTCAAATCCTGGTAAGGGCATTTATTCGTGTGATAATATGTATGTGTACCTTAGAAGAATGATCTTGAAGACTGGCCCAACGAGTCCCTTGATGATAGCGGACGCGTTAAGATGGCATCGACCGTGCAGCACAATCCCGTTCACCTGCAAGACAAACACAGATAAATAAATAACAGGCCAATAAGTATCTATAAACCAACCAATTAACCATTGGCAGGTCTGCCACCTTCTGGCCGAGAACTGAAACTTGACATTGACACATCACGTTCGTGAGCAAATGCAGCATAATATAGGTACAGTCACAGAATAAATAATACATAGTACAGGAGATTCACTCTCTAACAGAACACGTCTGTTACGATTAGGACAGATATGACCGCTAGGTGGCGCAAGCGCCACGCGCAGATATGGCAAGCCACCAAAATTGGTGTGGGACGAATGTACTTGTAGCTACTTGTTGCGACGCGACGAAATCGCGGAGTGAGGCTCCCAATAAGGTGCCGTTCGGATTCAAACTGCACCAGCGTTACTGCTGTAATGGCTCCTCTACACGAATGGCCAACGCCGGCCAATCCAAGGGACGCAGCCATGCGGTAGACTGAGATAGCAATATCACTTGCTCCCTCGCTCCCATTCGTGTAGAGAAGCCATAATGTCGCGCCGCATTACTGTATAAGTGAATTAGAAGAAGGATATCATTTTGTGGCTTAGGTAAATCGGAAAATTAAACTAGACATTCACACTTCGCGTTAATTACCAGGGGGCTTCTGGCCTGCCCGCGGAGTTAAATGAAATATCACTTCAGAGGTATTATCTCCAAGGCAAAGGCAAAGCAAACGTGTCGTCCTTTTCTAACATTTTCACATGTATTAAAATCGACAAGGACGACTAACTCACCTGATTCTAGAGTTATGGGTCAACCGGCTCGAACAAGAGAAGTTCCAGTGAAGTTACATTTCAATCAGAGTGAATTGTAAATGGGCCAGTTTGTTAGCGTCCGACGGGTCGGGTTAGGTCTGAGAGCTGTAGATAGCGTATATAGTCGTATTAGAGCAAAACCGCTTGAAGCTACGTTTCAATCAAGGTGCACAGTGAAGTACTGCAAATGAGCTAGTTTGTTCAAAATTAGTTCAATATTTAGGACTGACAACTGCAGACAGCGGATATGTATAGATAAGTAGTAAGTAGGTAGGTAAGGCCTCTCGAGAAACAGGAGAGGTTCCAGAGAAGTTGTTGCGTAAGTAGAAACTGGGTGTATTCTTAGCATCAGATGCGAGAGATCATCACAGCGAAATCAATTGGCAAGAAATAAAAGAAGTTCGAGCGAAGTTGCACCGTTTAATGAAAATCGCTGGTAGCGTCGAACGAATCGGACTAGGATTGGCAGCAGCATAAAAAGCGATTCGAAATGTGTGGTTTGTTAACGTCCGTTGGTTCAGGCAACGGATATACCTATATCCAGAGTTGAGCAGACCATCTAGAGTAGATTAGAAGATTTATTGTTGGAATATTATAATATAAGTTTTTTGGGTAGACTATGCTACATTCTGGGGCTAAAATACTTCGGAAACGTTACATATTATTTGCTTTACTAATACCAGTTTACTTATGTATTGCTAATACTCGTTTATTTATTGACAGCAGCATAAAAAGCGATTCGAAATGTGTGGTTTGTTAAGGTCCGTTGGTTCAGGCAACGGATATACTCGTATGTACCTATATCCAGAGTTGAGCAGACCATCTAGAGTAGATCAGAAGATTTATTGTTGTAATATTATAATATTTTTTTTTTTGGGTAGACTATTATGCTACAATCTGGGGCTAAAATACTTCGGAAACGTTACATATTTGCCTTACTAATACTCGTTTATTTATGTATTGCTAATGATGATGATGATGTCCTCCCAGACGTATCCGTCGACGGCGACACCCGGACAAATCAGTATCAGGTATTCTGACGTGCATGGGCTCGAACGTGACTTGCGAAACCGAGTTTTGTTTTAAACTTCCGGCCGCAAGACATGCAGTAAAGCTCGCCATTTGAGTCGTAAGTGTATGTGTAGGAGGGCTTGGGCCGAGCTTTTCGGAGCTGGCGTTTAGCGTCAAGATCTTCGAGGCGTGCACTTTCGAAGTCGTTGAGACCAGTGTTGACCGCAGTTCGCCAGTCCGATCTCCGAGTTGCAAGCTCCTCCCACGATTTGTATTGCTAATACTCCTTTATTTATGTATGTTTATTTATTTATGGTTGTCTTTCATTTCACTTATCACACCTTTATCCGTTCCGCTAATCGCTCAGCCCGTCTGTATCCTCACCCTACGGCCACTTGGCGGTCAGCCAGGCGCCCGCCGGAAATCAAGAGATCCGTCTAATGTATTCTCGAATATATTGTACCTACAAGCGTCTGTCCGACAATCGATAATTTATCTGACATAATTAATTTTCCATCTGACACATGAAATTAACAATGCAGCTGCATATAGTGAGCTCATTTCATCGTTTCTAAATAATATGCTGTGATGCTTTTAGCGCTCTCTATAGGGGGCGTGCAATGTGCATGAACTATAGGGGGCAGCATAGGAGCCGTCAGATTTTTGGCGCGAGGCGTAAATGTGACGTTTATGCTTCCGATGTAGCCCACAAGATGGCAGAACCTACCATGCACAAGGAAACGTACCTACGAGAACGGTAGATGGTAGCACTTGTTTTGGCAATGTAGCCATGAGCGGGCCAATTTTTCAAGGTTATATGTGAAGTTTAATGTGGAAATTCAAATTCTTGTTGTCATGACAACCACTTCGAATAATGTTCCGAACAATGTAACCATTCGACTTTGCCCTTTGCCACTTACCTATACACCTATACCTTTGTCTTGAGGCCATTTTTTGGGTGTGAATGAAAGAAAACCTTTAAAAACCGTTTTTATTTATTCTCTTTGATCATAATCTCATGCGCCACGTGCCCATTAATGAAAAGTGACAGAGATAAGACCTAGCTAGATCGATTTTTTGCCCCCGTAAACCCCCATATAGCAAATTTCATCGAAATCGTTAGAGCCGTTTCCGAGATCCCCGAAATATATACATATAGAAGAATAGCTCGTTTAAAGGTATAACATTAAAATAGTCAATATCAAATTAGTTTATTTATTTTGTTTAACTTATTTTATTATATTGAATTAGTTTTGTGATGTATCTTTAAGTTTAATTACCATCTTGTCAGAAATATTTTTTTTTTAATTATTATTTTCTGAGTTCATAAACGCATCCAACATTATATACGCCCGTTGTGTTTTATAGCGTCTGAACGCTAAGAAAATAAAAGCGCCGCTGGATTTCAGTACAGCAAACCATCGAGAATGAGCCATTCCATTCAGCTTGCCCATTCAGTATCGGTCTGCTTTACAACGCGTTCCATTCGTTCAGTGAATCGAAGTGTGTTTGGATTGCCGGTCTCTTGGTAAATGTTGACTTAAGAGTGAAAGGGACCCATAGTGCAACCATGAGTCATTTTAAATAGCCACAGAATAAGAAGAAATAAAAAGCGCCGTTTAATTTTAGTAGCAACTTTGCAGCAAGAATGAGACATTTTTGCTCTCCTTAGAATCCGTTAAATAGGTCAGTAAAATGTGTTTGAATTGCCTTTGGGTTAGTCACTTGTAATTTTGAAATGGAACAGAACGATTATTGAGTTTGACTTGCCTGGCAGCTATCTAGAGTGTAGTTACGAGAGTTGCATTCTTGAGAAACATAAGGTTTTCTTTAAGTGGGAGCCACCAACAGCCGAAGATAAAAACCTATATATATCGTTTTTAGGGTTCCGTACCCAAGGGTAAAAACGGGACCCCATTATTAAGACTCCGCTGTCCGCCTGCCTGTCGTTTGTCTCACGAACGTTTGTCTAACGTCCTTACCCAATAGGTACCATTAACACTAAACAATCTATACATCCTGATAGGTACAAACTATACACCTAGTCAGACTAAATTGGGACAGCAATAAAAATAAAATTGACTTAATAACAGCTGAATAAAACTAATAGAGTCGGACGAAGATAACTCCGCATGGCATTTTCAATGACAAAGTGTGACAATGCCATCGTTAATGTAACTAGCAAAAAGCAGAGCTTTGTAAGGGCTCGCGGAGGTTTTCTACCTTAACGTACCGAACCGGTTGCTGTCCTTTAAAAACGTGTCCAGACGACAAAATCAAATTGCCAATATCATCCACACGTAATATACAATTTCATAAGTGCATTACATCCTACACGGTCGCCCAGTACTTTTTGTAAGGAACCCAACTGGCTTTCCTACATAATGTTGGGTCAGCGAGCCAATGTTATTGAATTTATTTTTGCGTCCACTCCACACAATTGATCGAAAAACTATCCCGTCTGGACACCTACTGGCGGTAATCACGCTGCTTCGCACATAAACTAACACACACAATTCCACTAGGTACAGCCAGGGTCCAGCATCAGCTCTATCTTGGGTACTGCTCTTCCAAGTTCTCATTAAGACGTGTCAGATGACCAAAACAGCGTGTGCCTATGTTGCACCAAACCTGAGTTCCACTAGGTACAGCCAGGGTTCAGCATCAGCTCTATCTTGGGTGCTAATCTCCTAAGTGCTCATCAAGACGAGTCGGATGGCCAAAACAGCGTGTGCCTATGTTGCAACAAACCTGAGTTCCACTAGGTACTGCCAGGGTTCAGCATGAGTTCTATCTTGGGTACTGTTCTCCCAAGTGCTCATCATGACGAGTCGGATGTCCAAAATAGCGTGTGTCTATGTTGCATCAAACCTGATCGAGTTCCACTAGGTTCAGCCAGGGTTCAGCATCAGCTCTATCTTGGGTACTACTTTCCTAAGTTCTCATCAAGACGAGTTGCATGACCAAAACAGCGTGTGCCTATGTTGTATAAAACCCGAGCTCCATTAGGCACTGTCAGGGTTCAGCATCAGCTATCTTGGGTACTGAAAGTACTGATCTACCCAGTGATCATCATGACGAGTCGGATATCCAAAACAGCGTGTGTCTATGTATGTTGCATCAAACCCGAGCTCCACTAGGTACTGCCAGGGTTCGGCATCGGCTCTTGCTACTACTCTCCTAAGTGCTCATCAAGATGAGTCGGATGACCAAACCATAATGTGCCTTTGTTACACCAAACCTGAGTTCCACTAGGTACTGCCAGGGTACTGGGTTATTTTGCTGAACTGCACGCCGACGTTTCGATTGGCGTGCAGTTCCCATACAAGTTGCAGTCGGGTTGTAGTCCGTCTGTATCGGCCCTAAGTCACTGAAGTTTGTATTAATTATGCTTATCTTTATTTATAATTTTAGCAGTTCCAAGCAATAGTAACACTAAAGGCGCCATTTATTAATTACGTAAGACAATTTTTGCCAGCTTTTGACCCCCTCCCTCCCCTATGTAAGAAATAATAAGAATAGGCTGACCCCGTCCAGCCACCATATAATTTATTTTCAAAAAAATATATTTATGAATGTTTATTTGTACCTGTACAAAGGTACTTAAGCTCGTTTAAGCTAACTCTGCACCGTGTTTGATAGCATAGAGTGTGGAAGTATTATTTTAAACGTCATAATTTCATAGAAATTAAAAAAAATATCGCATCTTTGTGATCTTACTTAAGAACTATGAAAACCCCCTCCCTCCCCCTTGTAAGAAAAAATAAGATATGTTCGACCCCCCTCCACCCCAAAATCGTCTTACGTAATAAATGAATGGCGCCAAAACTGTATCTCGATATTCTCGATCTGAAAATACCTGATTTAAGTTTGCTAACACAACATGACTGATCATCACAAAACATACGAGTAAATTGACCTCCGCAGTAAATATACAGCAAGATTGATTGTTCTAGTAGGTATTCACAAAAACTTAATTGCTAAAATGGGAATCAAACCAAGTGAAGCGAGGTGGGTTGAATCCAAAATTGTACCCACTTTGGTATTCATCGTTGTTAATGGCGTAAGCGCCATCGACATTATTGAACTTGAAAACACCACATAGGTATCGTATTGTCTGAATACCCACAACACAAGCCTTTTTAAGTAGTCAATTTGTATAAGAATGTCCAATATTAATTTATTTATTTATTACTAACGCCATCTGTTTGAGAAATAAATAATTAGTATTAGCACGAATGTTAATTCATCATTTTGCCAACAGATGGCGCTAGTAGTAATACAAAGTGTTATTACTTTATTTTATTTTTTTAGGTTTATAAAATGATATTTTTATGTTTGATAACACATCTAGACATGAATTTAAATCACTATGTTAAATTTCAAACCTAACAGTGCAGTAGTTTTTCCGTAAAGTGTACCACAAGAATGCATAGTTCGTCGATTAGTGATAGGGCTCGCTTCGCTCGCCCTAATTATCTGTGAAAGTGTAACGTTTCATACATTCCCTCACTTTGTTCTATTCAAATCTGTGCAAAATTAGCTAGGACAGACTGTGCTACGTACATTTGTATTATTTCCGTTACTATTCTTTTTACGAATTGACATCGTCAAATCATTTGTTAGCGTACATGTATACATGTCATTTATACGTCATAATTTCATAGAAGTTTGACGTTTAAAATAACACTTGCAGTGCGTATATGCTATCAAAATCGCTGCAGACTTTTCTTGGTCTAACTCTAGTGAAATTCATTTTAGGTACCGTCCAAACTTTGTCTAACTATACGTAGCCAAAGTAAAAAGTAATTTTTTCAAAGCTAGCGATCCTTCTCCTCATATCAGTAGTTGGCATTATTCCACTTGGCGATGATTCACGGCAGCAAATATTACAATAGGTATTTGCGCTTCTTCAGGCGTTAGTTGCCAATCCGATCAAAGATATCGAGAGATATTGATGTTTGTTTTTGGGGCTTTATTCTCACTGATAGGATTAGAAACACCGGTTCTTATATTATAATCCCAATTTAATAATGATTAAGTAAATCGTAGGAATGCGTAGCGTTCGCAGACTGTTTTAGCGCGTAAGACAATTTTTATGCACTGACACGGCGACACCAGTGAGCTGAGTGAAAAATTTAACAATGTAGGTCGTTTTATAATAAAATGTACGTACACAGTACACACTGAGGACGCACCTGCCCGCGGCACGATTTATAAGTCGCTCAGCGAGAGTCTGTGCGGAAAGAGAAGAGTCGTGGAATGTATGGGGCCCAATACAAACCACGTCTCTTCTCTTTCCGCACAGACTCTAGCTATGGCTAAATCGCGATGTGGTGTGTACCTCTCGCATAAGCGCGACTAATAAGTGCCACACGGTCACTGCGATATCGAAGTATTCGAAGTGTATTAGTGTTCCGTATTGATTTTGCTGTTCATTTTCAGATGTTTTGGCTGCTACCATAAGTCCGTATGCCCGATTGTAATAAGATCACAAAATCTAATTTTATTATTTTTATTTGTATGTATACCTCAATATAAACAATAAAAAATCAAGTGAATAGATAGTTACAAGAAACACTCGAACTTCCTAAACTAAATCGAGAGGAACGGAAATAGACATCGATGGGTACTCAGAAGTGGAAGCAGGGATAAAAAAGGTCATACGGCTCATAAAAAGTCGGAGAACTTGTTTATCAATATAATTAATCAACCTTTATGAATTTAAACTACTTTTACGCCTTCATTGGAAACTGGAGTACCTAAAAGAGTAATGCCCGGCCAGCTAGAGCCCCCAGTCACGACGTTCACTCACTGAATGTGCGAGTATGGACTTTAATCCATACTAATAAGCTAAAGTGTGTCTGTCCGTCTGTCTGTTACCTCTTCACGCTTAAGCCGCTGAACCGATTTAGTTGAAATTTGGTATAGAGATAGTTTGAGTCCCGGGGAAGGACACAGGATAGTTTTTATGTCGGAAATCATCCCCGAAAAGAGTGCAAAGGGGGTGGAATTGAAAGAGTTAAAGGATTGCCTACTAACTGAAGTAAGCAATGCGCGAGTTGAATGATTGCTATTAGCATTATCCTGGCGCCATACCTTCTTAACCTGCTGTCACTAATTCCAACGCAGACGAAGTCGCGGGAAAAAACTAGTTGACTATAAACTTATGTACGAGTGTTGCTCCTCACCTCTAAGATCTCGTCGCCGACCTTGACCGGCGGGCTGGCCTTAGCAGCGGAACCAGCAGGGTTGAGGCCGCACACGAACACAGCCATCCTGCTCCGGTCCCGATGCCCGGCCAGCGACAGCCCCAGCCCCGCCCGCGCCGTGCGCTCCAGCTTCGTCACAACCACGCTGTCGCCGAGGGACGCGTACTTCTTGCGGATCTTGTCTGCGGAAGGAGAATATGGTCAGATCATGGCTCAAGAGGTAGGTGAATATTACCGCGGTGACAATATTGTCTTCGGAAGAAGAATATGGTCAGATAAGGCGCAAGAGGTAGGTCAATACCGCGGTGACAATATTTCCGAAAGCGAGGTAGCAGCAGCGTTTGTCGCTAAAACCTTGGTGTATGGTTTACCCCGTTTGCACATAGAACGTGACGCTGAACACAATTACTTTTATATGACAAGCTTACACGCTTAAGCATGGTTAGATCACACCAAACCAATAAATATAGTGATTCTTTCGGCTGACTGTACCTACTATTAGACTATCATAAAATTCATAAACTCAATTTCGGGTGAGATTATTTACCAGGCAGGATTTTTTTCCAAGATAGGTACCTATTTTAAATAGAACATGTCAGAGCCACCTTGTATCCGACTACCTATCGCAGAATCAATCCACAGAATCTTCATGCAGCAAGTTGTTATGTTAACATAAGTGCCAAATGAAATGAAACCCACAAAAAGTCAATTCATGTCATGTCAGAGGCCGTCGTCGCCATAAATCCGGATATCCGTCGCGTGTGACTCCGTGACGTCACAAATTGCCGCCGTATCCGCCACTTGGAGCGCTAACTCTATTTGAGATGAGCGCTCGCTAACACAGTACTGCGTCAGTCAATCAAAGTTATGGATTTACCAACATTCAGGTAGGTAGGTAGGAACGTGACATATCTACATTTTATGGTTTGATCGAAGGTGGAAAGGATTAGTCCGATTAGTTTGATATATAGCTATAGTAATAGCAGTAATAGGTATGGTCAAAGAATTTAATTTCCGACCCATTTTGTACCTTGTCACAGTGACAATAGTATGAGGACTCTACAAAGAGTATAGTAAGTATAGGTCTTTAGCAACTTTCATATAGGTACCTACATTGTCACTGTGACAAGGTACGAACTGGGTCGGAAATTAAATTATTTATTAACAACGTTACTGTAAAAAATATAAAACAACTAATTATTTTCATGAAAAGAAGATGAATGCGGATTTCATCTTTTGAATGGTAAACCTTCGCTGTTGACGATATGTACGCAGACGAACCTACAACCTTTTCCACAAATTCCGAAATTAATGCATAACTTACGCCTTGCGGTAATAAGTGAAAATGCTTTGGTACGATACGCCTCAATAGCAAATTATGCAAGATGCTCTAGTCCAGTCTAAAATGTCACCTTTCCTAAATACTGACCATTTAAAACACGAGGAAAAATGACAACCAGGCAATGCCATTAAATTCATAAGTAAACATCTGAAGAGCTTAATTCCTGTCGTATCTATATCCCATCGCAACGAGCACTGTCGTTTTTATGACATTATCCTCCCGTATATACGAAAGTATTGTGCCGTCGCCGCTGGAGCGCAATGATTGAAATCCCGACATAAATGAATTCATTTACATATGCGATGCTTTCAGGCAAAAGGGACGTCAGTGGTCAATAAGGACGATATTTTATTTGCATCCTATTAGTTAGTACTTTTTTATACTGACGATGTTACTTTTTGCCTGAGAATGGACGAATGTATGAATACGTATGTAAAATATGAATACTTATACTTAACTCGAGTTAAATTTCCGACACAAGTTAATATTTTTCTCTAATAGGCAGTAGGTATTTTAATTATGCTGCCTACTGTTTATGACATAATACATAATATACTTATTGGGCGCAATTCTATTTTATATTTTATTTAACACTCATAGCAATATGTAAATTATTGAATCATTATATCGATGTACAGGTTAGCTTGCACTTTTATATTAAGCGTATGAAATTTCATTCCAACCTTCACAAAAAACGCTCTGGTAACACTCCAGTCCATATCACTACCCCCATATCGGTGAAAGTGCAGCTCGTATTGGGGTCGAGAGCTCTTGGCCCTGGCCGACGATTCCCATTGGTCACACGACCTAAGCCAGCGTATCTCGGCCTTGAGATTCATCACGGTTATATGCAAACGGAGAGAACACTTAGACTGGTACGACTGAGCCTTGGGCTCGCTATACTCGGTAAGTTTTTGGAATGATACCCTGGCGTGTGCTACTGTGTATACCATCGTCCACACTGACGATTCGTCTACCTTATTTCAAAGCAATAAGATTCACCGGTGGTCATATAAAAGTGTATGTTAGTACTCGTATGGCTCGTCGTAGGTGCTAGACAAACAGATGGACAAGATACGCCATGCTCGGGGCCGATAGAGTCTTGAGCAATTAGTCAAGGTAATACAATATATTCTCGAGTCTTATAGTCTATAATTGTAGGTGAAATGGAAGCTTTCAGACACGCTTGACGATGTATTCAATGTTGCCTTTTGGAGTCATCATCATTATTACCAAAGCGTTATGACGCTTACTGTGGGATTAGGTCAATTTCTTAAAGATTGTCTCATGATATTTATTTATTTTATATCTTAGTCATACATAGCGTCTTCATACAACTATATAATACTCTGATGAATGAATGGGTAGAATGAATGATAGTGCCATCATGAAATTTATATCCAATTAAACTTATCGATTGAATACGTAGCTGAAGTGTATAAAAGCTGTAGGTAAACCGGTATGGTAAAATTAGGCTGTAGTTGGTTATATAAATGAAATGGAGATCTAGCCTTTACTATGACTTTTATAGTATGTATAGGTTATGTTTACTCAGGTATTGGCCGTTGTATTTATAAATGTTGCTATATATTTTTTATGTCACTATATGGGGCACCCCACACTAGCCTCTTCTAAGCGTGGCGTTTTGTCAGCCCTATGGAAAATGGCGTCGCTGCGCAGTTGCGCCGACGTTCCGTGGACCAGCACTGCCGTGTCACGCGCATCTCATGTAACTTTAAAAGTTGAGTTTCGAGATAATTACGTTTAAAGTTTTAAAGATTCAAATGCTGTTATCGTTGACGGTTCATCGTAATATTTTTATTTTTTTAATCTACATGTAGGAAATATGATCACAGGATATAGGCCCTTTAATTTTTTTTTCGCATAATTGAATAGTTTTCATTTTATTCGAATTAAATGGTTCCGCATGATCAACTCTTCCATACTATAGTGGTCACACGAAGTCATGTAAGTCAAGTCACATGACATACGCGTGATCAAACATGACACGTATTACTTGACCAATATTGTTGTCGTATAAACCAAGCGCTCGGCCAGTCATGCCTAACTCCGGCAACTTAAGAAACGATGGTGATGGTGATGGTGGTTGTGTCAGTCATGCAACTCAAGTTAACTGAGTTGTGCCTGACGCCATCGGCAAAAAAGTTTTGTTACATGAGTTAGTCATATGCTTTTCTCAGTAAATAATGAAATTAATGAAGATTTACAAAATTTTCTTTTAGAAGATATATCTTTAATGGTTTTTAAGACGATTTAGACTGGTTATCCGTAACTCATGTAACTCGAGTTAACGGAGTTAGGCGTGACACGGCAGAGCAGCCATAGAGTCGACTATAGACGCCCACCCTCGGAAGACGCTAGTGTGGGCCTGTGGGGTGGCTCTATGATGTCGCTGTAAATATTGTATTGACTTGTAAAAGAGCCCGTAAGCCCTACTAGCAGAATATTTTTTTTTAATTTTGTAGATAGGTCTCCCATACGCAACACCTGGAGTGACAGACTCTATCATCCTCCTTTTCTCTACGGTTTGTGTGTCATCGTCGTCATTGATATTACCACCGTTCCTTTTTAACTGATCATTCGTAACCCTTATTTCAAAGACATAAGGTCCACGGGTGATCAGTAATGAGTGTTGCTGTTAGTACAAAGGATCCTGAAATAGTCTGTTTACCTACATGATTGGTCCATAACGGAACGCATTAATCGGGGTATTGCCACTGCCGGCCGGCAAATATAATAAATCTATACTTTGATGCGAGCTATATAATCTTTGAGGAATTCATAGCTTTCTATCAAACATATTTATTTATAAAATACAGATAAGTGTCTACGACACGCGGATGTATTGACATTGATAATTATAAACCTAACATTTGAAGATAAAAACGTCCAAAAGGAACTTAAAGTGTATAAGTATTTCTTTGTTAATTGTGACTTCAGAGTCACGTGCCAATTATTAATTATTCCAGTTTCGATAGGATGAAGACCTTTTAAAATAATTAAAAAATTAACATTTCTGGCGTGTTACTAAAAACAAAAGAAACCACTTGTATATCCATACATGTACTATAGTAATATTGAAAGCGTTAACCACATGACCAGAATAAACTTTGATGTGAATAATAGTCCGATCTATTAAGCAGATTAAATAGGTTTATGTTGACATAATCCCATTTGCAATACAAGATAGGTGGATAGGTGTGGCGTAATATGGCATCGTGGTGCTGTATATAAAAATCGAGCGAACGAACAATTATTCAAAACTAATTTATGTTTTGGTAACTAGTGCAAGCGTCTCTACAAGTTGGCATCGGCAAATTTCCGGAACACCATTGTTTCGTGACGGGTAAAGACATAATAGGTTAATTCATTCTAACTAGGCAAGAACAATGAGTTACCGAGTTCGATGCATGAGCAATAAATTAAGTTAATAAAAGTGCAGTTAGTGTAACAGAGGTGTTAACTGCGCCACTTGACACCGGGTAGTTACGCGCTCACTATGTTTTATGGCTTGCTCAGTTGAGTTAGTGTCTTAATAACTTTAATTAATAGGGGACACTGGGGCTAGTCACATTGCTAAGCTAAAAGGGCGTAACTGTTGTAGGTATCCACTGTTTTTTTTTATTAATAAACTTAGCACAAAGAAATCAACAGGTTTTAAATTAGGTATTAGAATTTTAAAGTAAATAAAGAGTAATCATTATAATAGTTAATATTTTTTTTATTATACATCATAACCAAGCAAAATCTACATGCATACTTCTATGGAGTAAAGAATTACTTTACTGAAAAAAGTATAGGAATATTAAGAATGGACGTTTTGTATTTTGTATGCGACGTGAAATTCGATATTCGGCAATTCAACGTTTCATGAAAATAATTAAGTACCTACCTAAATATTTTAGTCCTTTTATTCCTTGATAGAAACCATTTAAAATTCAGATATAACACAAATAACGACACAGGTAATACACAATTTTAGGTGCGTTCAAACCAACTCGTGCGAAGGATCGTAAAAGCCGCAATAAAAGCCTGTGGTCCATACACAGATTTATGTTATTTCTGTTAAAAGCTAAGAACATTGGTAAAGCAAGTGCTTACAATTTTGATTAGCGTTGAAAATTTCCGGAAAAAATCACGTTTCTTTCCAAACGGCTCGTTTTTTTCGGATTTTTACGGAAAAAAAACATGAGATTTACCGCTTCAATTTTTCCGAAAAAAACGATTTAAACAGGTTTCAATCGGTTATTTTTCTTAATACTGGTGACATTTGACATCGGATCGGTGTCAGTGTCAGTTCAGTTCAGTTGTCACAGTTGTGTCATTACGCTTATCAGTCGGTTGGTTTTTTCTTTATAAATCCGAAAAAAAACGGAAAAAACGAAAATTTCATAAATTCCCGAAAAAAACATTTGATTTTTTCCGACATTTTCAACGCTAATTTTGATACACTCGAAAATCAATCCAGGAGCTTTAAGCTTTTTAGTAATCTGTTTTACAAGAAGGCAAAGTTGTTGTTTAATTCCCCGTGCTAATATTGATGCCCGAGCAAGCGAAATATTCCAAAATTGAACGACACGAAACAAAATACTGGCTGTATAACATTACAAATCAAATTCGAATAAATAGTATTACACCAGGCCCCAATTTCACCACGGTGACAGGTGCGACAATTGTAAAATCACTGTTGCTGACGTCACAGGCATCCATGGGCTACGGTTACCACTTACCATCGGGCGGGCCGTATTCCTGTTTGCCACCATCATTGTTTTATTTAAAAAAAACTTTATTATATCGGAAAAAAACAGATATTTCTTTTGCGAAATTTCTGACAATTGTCAAGATTTAGGCGAATTGTAGGTAATTCTTGACAGGTAATGAGTTATATGTCGGAATTTCGTGACAATTGTAGTGTTTCTTGTGACAATTGTCATAAACTTAGCAAGAGAAATATCTGTTTTTTTCCGATAGAATAAAGTTTTTTTTTTATAAAACAATGATGGTGGCAAACAGGAATACGGCCCGCCCGATGGTAAGCGGTAACCGTAGCCCATGGATGCCTGTGACGTCGGCAACAGTGATGTTTTACAATTGTCGCACCTGTCACCGTGGTGAAATTGGAGCCAGCTAATATGCGGAAACAACTCATAATTTGAATATACCACCTTTACTAGTCTTGTGGATAAAATGCAACTTTCTCACCAGTTTTTGACTAACAAAGATAGCCTTTACAAGCTGGTGTGATAATTTTTTTTATCTCCAATAACTTATGTACAGGCTGAATACAACTTGAGGTGTTTCCTTATAAAAAGCGAGATTTTCCGTGACTTGTGTTTTTCCAAATATCCCATCCTTGTGGCCTTATTCCGAGGTTAACTTCGCGGCACAATATACATTTAATGGGTAGTCAAATAGCTGTTATGGCTGCATATATCTATCTCGGCCTTGTTAGCTTGATATACGGGGTTGAGGCAATTCGTGTCTTTGCGAGGATCTTTTACGGCCCTTGAATTGAGTGTTTCCTGAAAAATAGGATATTGGTGGCGCATCCAGATGTTTGTTCTACAATATTAATCTGTATTCAGGATGCTGGGACAAACTTTAAGGATTTAATTTGCGCATTTTTAGTTATATTTTTATTTAGAAACAAAAGAAGGAGAATTTAGAAAAGGAAAACATTTTCTCTTAACCACTTATTCATCATGACTCAATTCGGGAATCTTTTGTGATTGCGTTTTGCATTTGTATAATTATTATAAGTAGGTAATAAATAACAAACACTATTTAGTTTATAATAGTTTAAATAAGTGTTGCTTCAACGACATAATTTACTACCTATGTGTACCAGAAATCTGTCACCATTGCAGAATTTTATTACGGCTACGGCGTAGCCCGTAGGCATTGTTTTCTATGTAGCAAAATGTTTTGGTAGCGCTTTGACGTCATGTCGCGTCATAGGGTTAGCACTAGCACTTAACACATTCACTGCCAGCGCGAGCTACGCGCGACAAGCGTATCTTATAGCGCGGGAAAACCGTATGTAAAAGCGTCTAGAAAGTCTGTGCGGAAAAAGAAGGGTTGTGGAATATATGGAGCCCAATACATTCTAAAACTTCTCTTTCCGAACAGACTCTATGCACAGAGAGCCTAGCGGGTCGCTGGCAGTTACTGTGTTAACGATGTCGAAATGCGATAAAACCTTCCCCTTAAAAATGACATCACGGCACAGAACACCGCCTCTAGAAACCTAATATTGGCCATTTTGTTCCCGACGCAAATCACCAAACTGTGAGGTGCGGGAGGGGTGCTCACGGCGTTGCGATTGGTCGTTTCAAACATGGCGCGCTGACACGTGCAAGCGTAGGGATGGGACATGTTCATTACGGGTAGTGGGTACTGCTACCAGTGATACCGAAATTTATTGTGGTAAAATTGTTAAAAATTTAGTATACTTAGAGTAAACTTACTTAATAATTATATTGATTAATTTAATATTTAATTAAGTAATTTAACAACGTACCTGAAATTTTTACTTAACATATTAGGGCATTTCTGCTTAAAGTACCCAGAACATGAATTTTAAAGTTTAGAATTTTTATATTATTTCCACTCAGAATCGCAATCTCTTTTGATACGAGAAAAAAGTGTCGCCGAAATCTCATACAATTATTTTCTTTTGTCCGTTTTATTAAGGTCATAGAAGGTTGTATTGAAAACATATTCAAATGGACCAATAACATATGCCTATTACAAATCAACTCCGAGTTCTCTCGCACTTATTTGAAGTTCATCATCAGGTCCATCTCGAGACATGAGACCTAACTGCTCACCTACAGGATTCTAAAAAACCCATACAACATATGTCTATCACAAACCAACACCGAGTTCCCTCGCACTTCTTTGAAGTTCATCATCAGGTCCATCTCGTGACATGAGAGCTAACTGCTCACCTAGAGGATTCTAAAAAACTCATACAACATATGTCTATCACAAACCAACACCGAGTTCCCTCGCACTTCTTTGGAGTTCATCATCAGGTCCATCTCGTGACATGAGAGCTAACTGCTCACCTAGAGGATTCTAAAAAACCCATACAACATATGTCTATCACAAACCAACACCGAGTGCCCTCGCACTTCTTTGAAGTTCATCATCAGGTCCATCTCGTGACATGCGGCCTAACTGCTCCGCTGGCCTAGAGGATTCTAAAAAACTTACACAACATATTACCTATATAGTATGTCTAAAATGGTACAATACGGTATGACGAAGCACGAAGTTTCCGCAACTGAAAAACCATCATCGTCACATCACTAGTCGAAAGGGAAAGGGATAGCGCATTGCATTTTCAAGTTGACGAAAAGGGACGGACATACTTCGCCTCTGCTTACTGACCAGTATAAAATGAACCCCGCGGACAAGAAACATTATTCAATGAAATAATGAATTTGACTTTCCTGTGGGATGTTATTCCATCTGTTTCGTAAGTAGATGTCTTAGATGACTTGCCACACCATTTTACGCTGCAATATCCCATGATTTCCCAATGAATTCAATATTTTACGATTTATTTTCTTAGACTCGTGCACACTGCTAACAGGTCGTTACGTTGGGCGCAACTGATCGGAGCGGCGCGCGAACAATCTTATATTTGACCTATACACCATACGGGTGGTGACCGCGAGTCGTCCTATAAGCTCGGTCTATAGGGGTTGGTCTGTGCATCACGGTCAATGGCCCCATGTCTGTGACACATTGGATGCTCTTTAACGCCGGCTCGAATGGACAGACGTGCACACAAGTAATTGTACCTATTTATAAATTAATTTTTAAAACCCGACACTTGCTCGGCCGGTCTAATCACCATGCATTTTAACTGGATATTACTGAGTACAGGGTCTGTTTGTGACCTTCTCCGAATTAAAACTAAATTGGGTTCTATTTATTATAATTAAAATTCATTGTCAAAACGTTTTTAGTTGAATTTATAGGGTATTATAAATTCAATGCACGCCCTCACGTCCCTATTTAATAGGGGTAGCCATACGTATCATAATAGTGTTCATAATTGTACTGTTCAATAATGTGAGAATCCTTTAATTCTTCTTTGTCGTTATACTCTTTGCAGTGTCGTGGTCAACTGCTGACATCATGGCACAGACGTTGCTTGCCATACGATTTTTCGCCATTTTCCGCGGTTGGGGGTCATTCTGGCAAATGCGTTCATGGGTCCTACCTTAACAAATCCTTTACAGTAAAGGTTCTTAGCCAATTCAAAATTGAAGAAACTTTTTTTTATAGTAAAATTTTTCAGCCATTCCGAAGCATCACGTTATGAGCGCGGCGGCGCGGCGTGTCAAAGTGTAACAGAGATACAATTTTACAGAAAAGTCCGTCCGTTAAAAAATAGTTAATCAGGCGATTTATTACGTACCATAACTTGAACTAAAATATTACAAACAAGAATGGAAACTAGTTCGCTGTGTAAAGTTTCGAGGCAAGATGCCATTTCCAGTGTAGATTTTGTTGTGTTTAAATACCAAATAGGTACATTGTATATGACCATGCATTTTTTTTTGTAAAATAAGAGATATTGAACTGTTTTGAAGCTAAATCCGAGTCTGCTAAGGTAACGGTGTCAGTAACAGTCCCTCGTTAAAAGTTTTAATCATGGTTGTTTCGGTCAGATGAGGTTACTGTTTGCAACTTTATGTCAAACGTTAAATTTACGCACGAGTAAGACGAAACTCTGTACCAAACCATCGACAGGCATTTATAAAATTTTTGTACATAATGAGATAAATATAAACTTAAAATAGCAAGTGAAATGATTGAACGAGCGTTAGCGAAGTGAGTTCGCTTTCAACGGATTGTCAGTATTTTTTACTTTTACATGTTTTAAGTTTATGAAGCTTATCGCGAGGTCTACGGCTCACGGAACCACTAATTATGACAATACTAACTCTTTATTGAGGAACTAGCTGTTGCCTGCGACTTCGTCCGCGTGGAAACTTATCTTCAACATTTTACATCTTTAGTACCTATAATTTTCAAACCCAAGCAATGTTGAAATTAGGTACTTACTTTTCTTTTTTTTGCAAGTTGTGTGAAGTTTTTATAAATTTTCAACCCCCTTATACCCTTTTAAGGAATAAATTTTAAAAAACGCTGATATTACTTTTCTTGTATTCTAATTACATGCCCTTATACAAAGATTCAAGTTCCGCACTCACTAAATATTTGATCTCAATACAAACTTTCAACCCCTTTCTCACCACCTAGGGGGATGAATTTTCTAAAATGCTTAAATTCATTTTCATGTTTTTTTATTTAACACCTTTTTGTAAAGTTACAAGTTCCAAGCTTAAAATAAAATTTACACCCCAAGACGAACTTTCATCCCCTTTTTAACCCCCTTAAGGGTTGAATTTCCAAAAACGTTGCAATTACTTTTTTGTAATCGGCTATTATGCCTTTCTAAGAAGTTTAAAAAGCATTTGTAATTAATTCAAACTTTCAACCCCTTTTAACCCTGTTAGGGGATGAATTTTACAAAACGCTGAAATTACTTTTAGTCTTCTAATAATATCCCCAAATACAAAGATTCAAGTCCTGCGCTCGAAAAAATGTTTCAGATCAATACAAACTTTCACCCCCTTTTCACCACCTTAGGGGATGAATTTTCAAAAACGCTGAAATTAGTTTTCTTGTATTTTAATTTAATACCTTTTTGCAAAGTTTCAAGTTCCTAGCTTAAAATAAAATTTGCACCCCAAGACGAACTTTCGTCCCCTTTTTAACCCCCTTACGGGTTGAATTTCCAAAAACGAAGCAACTACTTTTTTGTTATCGGCTATTATGCATTTCTAAGAAGTTTCAAAGCATTTGTAATGGATTAAAACTTTCAACCCCTTTTTAACCCTGTTAGGGGATGAATTTTTTAAAACCCTGAAATTACTTTTCCTGTCTTTTGATAATATCCCCAAATACGAAGATTCAAGTCCCGCGTTCGAAAAAATGTTTGATATCCATACAAACTTTCAACCCCATTTTTACCACCTTAGGGGATGAATTTTAAAAACGCTGAAATTAGTTTTCTTGTATTTTAATAATATATCTTTTTACGAAGTTTCAAATTCCTAGCTTAAAATAAAACTTGAACCCCATACAAACATTCATCCTCTTTTTAACCCCTTTAGGGGTTGAATTTCTCAAAATCGCTTCTTATCTCTTGTACACTTTATAAATGTAATCTGGTGTGCAAATTTCAACTTTCTGTCTTTTGTAGTTTCGGCTGTGCGTTGATGAATCAGTCAGTCAGTCAGGACACTTGCATTTATATATGTCGACGCGCAGGTGGTATAATTGGTAAATTCAAATAATGAGCGCTTACATGACATACTTACGATTTATCAAAAACACTTGTACGCGATGTGGGTAATAAAGATATCACTTCAAGAGGCTTGGGAGCGTATTAGAGGCGTCAGGGGTTTTTGTAACGTCTGAATGTGTTCTCGGAAATTGCTCTATCTGATAATTAATTAGCTCATGGTTTTTTGTAGACTAGAGTGAGTGGGAAGGTCAGGCTGAGGCTGACGTCACTCTGGGATTGAATCTCAATCTGGTCGGACAGTAGCATCAGAGACTGCATTACGCCTCGCGTACTAGTTCTCGCGTTAAATATCTACGCCTTACGGATGTACTACCTAGTGCATCTAGCCATTCCTGAATACCTAAAACCAACATTAAGCCCCGACATATATATAGAAGATTAGCATTCCCCACCAGGGGCCATAGTTCACGTCGGCTACGTTATATTTTAATTTTGATCCCATTTTTAGGGTTCCGTACCCAAAGGGTAAAACGGGACCCTATTACTAAGACTCCGCTGTCCGTCCGTCCGTCCGTCCGTCCGTCCGTCTGTCACCAGGCTGTATCTCACGAACCGTGATAGCTAGACAGTTGAAATTTTCACAGATGATGTATTTCTGTTGCCGCTAAAACAACAAATACTAAAAAGTACGGAACCCTTGGTGGGCGAGTCCGACTCGCACTTGTCCGGTTTTGTAATTAGCGTCCCACAAAACCATGGAAATGATACCCATATTGATATTGATATTTTGAAATTTCAACCCCATTGCACCCCCACCAGGGGGATGACTGTTCACTTCGGCTGCGTTCATTTTAATTTTGATGCCATTTTTGTTATTAGCGTCTCAAAATACTATGAAAACGATACCCATATTGATATTTTGAGATATCAACCCTATTGGGGACTTTCCCCCCTCTTAGGGGTTCAATTTTCAAAATGTGTCAGGTACACACGTGTTTACTCATTTATCTTTAGGAATACTCCTGTGAAATTTGGAATAAAATAGTCTAACTAATCTTGTTTCCCCATACAAACTTTGGACCCCCATTTCACTCCTTTAGGGGATGAATTTTGAAAAATTTTTTTTATCTTACTCCGTTGAAATAACATGAAAAATGTATACACATTTTTACCTTGACTATTCTACAGGAAACCAGCGAGCTACACTTTTCATTTGGCATCCAGGCACATTCTTGGAATCCGTTCCAACTAATAAAGACAGTAGCAATTTCTCTTGTACATTCCCTCCTATACATGAAAGTACGCACTTTTGCACCGGACTGTCCCGTTTAACATCGTAATGGAATCGAGATAACGCCACCGTATCGACTTCTGGCCGCGTATAGTGAGCACAAGCGAGTCCGGAGAACTATTCGAGATTTAAAATTTCAACTTGATTTGTTAAGATTAAGATTTATGGGGGTAGACTGTGGCAATGCTAACTTTGTACAAACTTCGCAGTAAGAATGCATAGGTACATGTTCCTATAAGCTCCAGAATTGACGTAACACTTGGGAAGAATATTTATACGATCGTTCGCGTTTATTGGTGCGCGAGAGATGCTCCGTGCGTTTTGTCATATGGAATCTCGTTCGCAATTATTGACGCGCGCGAGATGCATCGCAGTAAGATCGTATCGTATCAAAACAATTTAGGATTATAACTTCGGATCGGCTTCCAGGAGCAGCGCTAAATTCACTGCAAGTAACATCAAATCAAGTTAAGATTTGTGAAGTTCGAATAGGGCTCCATTAATGGGAATATTGGGCCTGTCCATTCTTATCCTATCCTTATCTCGCTCCGTCCTTCGACAATTGATGAGAGAACGTAATTTTGTGCTTTTAGCAAAATGTTTCATGTCACTTCCTTATTTCTAAATGCCACCACTGAATAGATTGGCAGTGAAAGTGAAGTACATATCTTTTCTTTTTAGGGTTCTGTAAATCGTCACTTAGTCTGGCCAAAAACTGTCTCATGTCTGTCGTCCAGTCCAAAACCGAAAAGCAAAATTCTAACGGATCGGTTTTTTGTCGGATAGGTACTCTGTAAACATGGTGCTCGTGTGACAGTTAGTATATAAACACATACACATAATGAATGAGATTCTGCAGAAACTAACTGCCGTACCTAACTGCTAAAAACGGGATATTGCCACGGAATAAATAATAGTACTAGGTACAGAAGACTCACTCTCTAACAAAACGCGTCTGTTACGATCAGGACAGATATGGCCGCTAGGTGGCGACAGCGCCACGCGCGGGTTATGGCTCGCCACCAAAATTGGTGTGGAACGGATACTGTACTTTTAGCTACCTGTAGCAAAGCGATGAAATCACGGAGTGAGCCACGCCTGATATTGCCGTGAAAAAGGGCTCTTACACGTTAGGGTATTGAACACAGCCGAAAACAGCCTTATTTACAGAAAGTGGCCTTATTTATAGCGCGCGATTGTTAGTTCAAGGTACGAGCTAACAAACGCACGCTATTGCGACCTAGTTTCTAGTTAATAGATTCCAAAAAATCGACAATGTCACAACTCTCCTCTGTCACAACTCACCTCGGTCTCCCCTATGCTTGATTTATTCGCACCCTGGAACGGATTACAAGGCTCCGTTTCCTCGTAGCTCACCGACTAGGTATTATCGATTACCACCAATTTACAAGAGTGATTTCAGAAAATGCATAGCTATTATAGTGTACCTACAAAAATCTGACATTCATTTGACGTTACCCTTAGTGCACCAACCTTTGCTACAATATTTTTAATTAAGGTTGTGGTGTGTTACTCATTGGCTGTCACTTCTATCTGTTACTGACACTACAGCAAGTATAAAATAAACTGTGATCTTAGACAGGCACTTGACCCGCGCATTCTCGTCGCACAGCTGGCATTAGAACGACCGCTGTAGACATTGCATTATTGCAACGTTCGCTCAAAGCTTTACGTGAAATTGTATGTCATATGTTATAATATAAGATGTTGTGAAGCAGTTCCCACTGTCTAAAAACTTATTTTTATAACATGCATGTGACCATGTTTAGGAGCAAGTAAACCACAGGGTATTATAGAATATAGGTGTGATGCATGGGGTATTCTTGTAAGTATATTCTAGTAAGGAATATTTATTGCGAAATATTATGTCAATCACATTGAACAACACTTACTAAATAGGACCTTAAAATAGCATAAAAAATGATGGTCATTAATAAACACAGTTTCATGTCTTTATACAACGTGTCATGTTCGTGGTTTCTTCTTGTGCTGGTCTCTTACATTCATACCGTAGTTAGTACTTAACTACGTTCTGTAGTAATCACACGATACAATTTGTTCTAAGACAGGCACTTGTTGGGAAAAATTAATACGTAGGTCATACAGAACAACTTTCACTATATTAGGATCCTAAAATGGCGGCACAAAAAGTGATTCCATAAAAAAATCGCTTCATGTCCTTAAATGAGGTTCCTGCTTTGCTGCATCACGTGATCTCTTCTTGTTTTGGCTCCTCTTTAGTGCTAGTAAAGTACGTACTGTAAGCACACGATACACTGTGACCTAAGGCAGGCACTTGACCCGCATTGTCACAAAAGCGGGCATAAGAGCGACTGCTGTGGACATTGCATTACTGTTTCGTTTGCTTCGCTTTACGGGACATTGTATGTCATATACTCATATATTTTTGGCATTAAGTCCGCCATTTGTACATTGTTGTAGGTATATTAAACGTGAACTTCATTCATTAATAAAATAGCCAAAGAAACATAATATTTATTTTAGGAGTTTTTTCATCTTAATTTTAGTAGTAGTAGTAGTAGTAAACTCTTTATTGTACAAAAAGACATATTAAAAATAACATACAATTAGTAAGAAGTACAAAGGCGAACTTATCCCTTTGAGGGATCTCTTCCAGTTAACCTTTAACCGCTGATACCGCTTTAACCGCGTTTTTAATCGCTGATAGCTCATAACAAATTAGATAGGTTCCAGGTTTTTTTCTAAACTTCGTTCACCGTTTTTGATTTTACTATTGGTTGCAGTTGTAGAGTTTTTGTACTTCGTAGGAAGAAACTTTGGGGACACTAACGCTAGGAACGCATCTACAAAGTTTACCAAGACGTCTTGGTTGGAGAAAGTTGATATGTATTTTGTAGATATTTGCGACTTTAGGTTTTCGAAATACGAAATTAAAAACAACTTGTACGGAATTATGTTATTTCACCATGACACATAAAAAACACAACACATCTGTCATAATAATATAATCTCTTTTAGCGTACTAGCTCTGGATGTTAAATACCTCCGCCTGGTTACACTCGCATATTTATTTTTTGTCTATTTGTATTGTGAAAAATGCAAAACAACTTCTTTTGTTTGTTTCAAAAGCTCTAGTGCAGCAATCATGCCTTTCCTCCCGGTGAATTTATTCTCCAGTAGGGAGACTACTGCAATCATTAATCAAACGTCCTCGAGATGAGCCTACGCTACGTATTCATTAAACTTACACCCTTTTGTAATCGCCTCCGAGCGAAAACCGGTATTAACTGACATCTAGAACTGTAAGAGCAATTCTTATGCGGAGACCAGATTAATGGTAGGTGTGTACAATGCGTGCAGGAACTTGTAGCAATTTAGGGTAAAAAATACACACAATAGAATATTCTCCGGCCTAGTGAGAGTAAAGAATGAACACAAAATATACGTACTTATATGTTATGTACCTATAGCAATTTACCTTGAAAAGGACTATTAAAATTTTAAAATGTCACAACACTCACAACCTTTTAGCAAGGCACGGTAATTGTTTTATAATAACACTGTAATCGTATGACAAGGCCACCAAACCTTGACTTTGCGCATTATAAACGAGTCAATTACAGCCGTAAAAACGAGAGCCTACGTTAATTATTACGAACTGAACGAAGCCCGGACTCATGATAGCAATAATTACCTATTGGCAATTCTTTCTTTAATGAGTCCGTACTGAACTAGCAACCCTACTGTCCCTTTGAGAACTAGCAAGTGTAATATAACACTTTGCTAGTTCGCAAATAACATTGTATAACCTTTTCTCAAACCTGGCCATAAACAAAATCGTATCCAACACCTGGCTCGTGAAAATACGAGTAGAATGATTGAAAAACTTTCAAAACAAGAAATAAACCAGAAAATAATCGACAGGAATTGGAACTGGCACGCTTTCTAGATCGTATAAATTTGACGTTAGGTATGTTAGGGGATGCTCGGCTAAAGAAAGTAAGTATAAGTACCTAAGCAAGTAGTTAAAATTACTACCAAACCAGATGTTTATCATTTTCCGATTGGTGCCAATACATCTCCTCACATAAAGATAAACCCAACAAGCATCGCCGTTGCCTTAATTTTGGACAGATTGAATGTAACATTCAAACATACAGATACAAATATTTAGTGACACATAAGCTTATGAAGCTTATTACATGTGAATCTTATGTTCAAAATGAATACATAATTTAATTTATAATAACCCAGTGCGTGTAGCAAAGACCTTTCCATAAAATAGTTGCCCAGTAGATTTCTCGTGTCCATGGTAGTGTGCAAGGTTGCAAATTGCATTGCATAATATCGATTTTGAGTTTCCGGTCCTAAATTCGGTGCCTGAATATGGAATCGGTGGAATACAGCCATGTCAGCCATGTGTCGCATGGGACTTTGCAAAAAGCGTTCGTGGCATATGGTGCGCTTTGACATAAAAACTGACTCTCTCTATACGTTCATATTCCGTTCCGACGACGGTTTATAAAAGGATTTTTGAGGAAAAAATAGACTTAGAGAACCTTTTCAATCTTTTGTATGACGTACTTCAATAGAGACCATTATTACGGCTATTTAATTAAAAATTAACAACTATTTTGAGCCCAGTAACTATCCGAAAATGATGTGTTTGTTTGTGAATTAAAAAACAAAAATTAAATGATTTTTAAAACATTCAAGCTCGAGTAAATGCCGATGCCCCCCAAAAAAAAATCGTTTCGTGCATCATTTGAAGTAAGAAATATTAAATCAGTGGACTTGTGATACCTTAGAAATTACTAGCCCCAAGCTACGCCCTTTTTATTTCAGTAGCATGCTAAAATTACTTAAAAAAGTAATACATGTCTAATACCGACTGAACCTACTCGAAGAGTTCCTATAACAAGGTAATTAGATTGGGCTTCCCGTCCTTTCGAGGGGTCTCTCGAAGATATATTAACTTAACGGGATTTTTTACCCACTTATCCGTGCGAAAGTGTGAACCCGCGAACAATCTCATGACACGGATCATTGCAGATTTATCGTTCTTCAAGATATAAAATAAGTTTATTTTATTGCGTCAAAGCTAGGCCATCTTTTCCCAACTTACCCGAAACAACAGCTAACGATTATAAGTGAAGCTTCATGGCACAATAAAATTCTCCCAAGCATCTTACTAGAATCCCCAACCCCAAATGATAAGACCGCCGAATTTGGTACCTGACTCATAGACATCTGACTACCTACTCATATGCTCGAATTCTGAGTACATACACAGTTACCTACGTAAGTAAAGGTACATACGCAAAACATTTTAAGGTGAATATCATTTAATTTAAAATTGTATTTTTCCATAGAAAAGATCGACATGATAAGACGATGAAACAGTAATTTTTTTCACAATTTTGGGGTTGGACCCTCAGTAAAAGTTGCTCAGTTTGGCTTATACATGGTGTAACATGAGGAAACCGAATAATTTTAACCACGCATTTCTGAGGTCAAAAGAAGGAAAAAATGTAATATGAGTTTAGGTGAATTTCGCCAAAAAAAATTTTTTTTTTTGTTTTTAAATTTTTTGAATGTATTTGTACATAAAAATAAATGTTATTGGTAAACTTGTCACTTAAAATTGATTTTTACGTGTTTTTTTGTAAAACCTACTTTTTGCAAAGTGTTACTTGTCACTTTTTGACATCTATCAATAAGGATATTTAGACCACGTCCCATAGCAGCAACATCACCATCAAAAAGGCCTTTTACACTATGTATCAATAAAAACTTGTATTTTTTAAAATTAATATTATCTCTGAAACTAGGCGAATTTCAAAAAAGTTTATTGGACATTTTTGTCTCTAAATATGATCAGGAATACGCTGTTAAAATTATTCGGTTTCCTCATGTTACACCGTGTATATTCACCTCGTAAAAATGGCTAAGGGCACAAGGGTTAAAAAAACATCCTGTATACCATGACGTGCACCCTCTTGCAGAGACAACTAAGACCAAACACTTGCATTACCAAGCTCAAGTTCCGCTTCGGCGTCCTCGGCGATGGTCTCCATGGCCTCAGCGCATGGTTCGAGGCTGCACGCGCGCGCGCGACTCGCACGCCGCGCGCATTCCGAGCACGGGTGCAACGTGCCGGCGTGCGGGGCGCGGATGGGGACACGCGCGCGCGCACGGCGCTGTACGCACGGACACGATTGCACACGGACACGAGCACTGCACTGATTGTTATTTCACTAATGCACTTATCTGTAGTACAGCTGTTCACGATATTTCACTAATTATAGACACGGTTGTACTTTATTTAAAGTCATAGCATAGTATAATATCAGCACGATTTGGGTAATTTTGTAATGCTTTTAGCACTCACTTTTAAAATATGGTTTGAGCAATTCACTAACGTTTGTTATTAAACTTATTAAACATCCTAAAAACCGATACCTACCAATAACTTTACTTTAGCCAACTTTAGCACAGGCAATTACATTAAGAGAGTTTTAACCTAAACTGAATTCTGATACACGTATTAAAGGTATTTTACAAAAGTGGTGAAATTTAAATAAAATCACCGCATTTGTAAAGGCTGATATTTTTACTTATTGTTACGTTATAATTAGTTATAAGTTACTTCATTTACATGTCATTATGTAAATTCGTTATAAATTAATTCCAATAAAAGATGTGTTGACGTCAGCTGTCCGTGAAAGGAGATAGGCAACTGTTTTATTCATAAAGATGCAGTAAAATTATGCAAACAAAAAACATCAGATAAACAACATTATGCGAAGCCGAGAATTGTTTAAGACGAATATATTTATACCCGGAAGATGTCCTGAACCAAGAAATTATTTTATCAAATTTTTTTTCCTTGATATCTACATTTCGGAGTTCTGGGACTACCTAAACAAAAAAAACTTTGGCTATATATTTTAACTTTCTTCGGCAAAAATACGATAGCAAATACCTTTTACCTTATACGGATTACCAAAACTTTTTGTTTTATGGTTTTAATTCACATTTGTAAAATGTAGAAGTCTTTCTAATATCAAATAACCACAATCTTAAAAATCAGAAAAAAATCTCACGGAACTCAAATTACATGCATTTCTCATAACCTTACTTGGAAACTGAAGTCCTATCACTGTCTTATTCACCGTGCAAACTCGGTAAACTTTAATGAAAAACCACAAAGAACCACCGTAACTTTCTGTCTATTACTACTTTAGTTGACCTATTAAAGTCAGATTCACAACTTGACAATGGCTTCATCTAACAGTTGAGACTATTTCTAAATGTTTGAACAGAGCTAAAGTGCTACTATGAGACTGGAGAATTTGGAGAACATTTAGAGGATAATTTTGTGCTAATTTAGAATGGCTGTGATTGAAATGTATGTAAGTAGAGATCTAGGCAGTACATATAATTTTTTTCCATCGTATTTGCACGGAAAAAAATTACGAAACGTACGAACGTGTCTTGCTATGTCAGTCAGTCTCTGTACAAAAAGTACTGAGGTTGACTGAAGTAGCATGACAAATACGAACGTTTCCGAGGAATAACGATGGAAAACAATTATGCACTACATATTATGTAGTTACCTATTTCAGGAGAGTATCATGGTGTTAGAATTATTATTTTAAACTTTATGAATTCTTACTCCAAAAAAGCGGCTAGTTGCGAGTCGGACTCGCCCATGAAGGGTTCCGTAGCAGCAAGTAACATAATAAAATTGCGGTTTATGATTTATGACGATTAAAAAAAAACTACTTACTATTAGATCTCGTTCAAACCAATTTTCGGTGAGAGTTTGCGTCATATATTTTTTTTAGTTTTATCATTCTCTTATTTTAGAAGTTACAGGGGGGGGGGGGGGGACGACACACATTTTACCACTTTGGAAGTGACTCTCGCGCAAACTATTCAGTTTAGAAAATAAATATATTAGAAACCTCAATATCATTTTTGAAGACCTATCCATAGACACCCCACACGTATGGGTTTTAATGAAAAAACAATTTTTAAGTTTCAGTTCTATGTATGGGGGACCCCCAAAATTTATTGCTTTTTTTCTATTTTTGTTTGAAAATCTTAATGCGGTTCACAGAATACATCTACTTACCAAGTTTCAACAGTATAGTTCTTATAGTTTCGGAAAAAAGTGACTGTGACATACGGACGGACAGACAGACAGACAGACAGACAGTTTTTTGCCATTTGGCTTCGGAACCCTAAAAATGATGAAGTACATAAGTTCGTTTTAACGAGAGGACGCCTTTGCCCAGAAGTGGGACACTCAATCAGGTTAATAAAGGCAGATGTGTGGGAGGGTAAGTTTGTATCATGTAAATGAAGTATAGGCTACATTATCCGACTTCCAAACAGGAGGAGTTTGGTTATATAATTAAATATCCGTAATCGGTTATAGTTTTGGAACGTTTTACTTGTCGCTCTATGGAAGTACCTAAATAATATTATATGTCACTTAGTAGACATTACTACAGTCACCTTGACTCGTCACGACATCGACACATCCAGTAAATTACCGTGTGAGCGTAAATTGTCACACACAAAGAACATCCAACAGTCGTTCTTATTTCAATTAAGATAAAGTTTAAGTTTGAAAATGTCAAATGGAAAGAGACATGGATTAGGAAATACTATTTTAAATCTTGTTTCAGAGGTTATGGTTGACTGTAGACGCTGTAAATTGGTCCACTTAACTAGTGACTTTTGAGGCGCTAATAGAAGTTGTCGGTACACATTATTTTAATTTCTTATGTTATATTATTGGCGGTAATAAAAATATGGGACTGGAATACCAGATGTATAATAAATAAGTTTTACTGCTTGAAATAATGTTTTAAGTTAGTATCGCATAAACTTGACGTAAAGTGCATTTTCGTACATTTAGACAACCATCTTTATGTATGTTTCATTGTTTTTAAATTGTTTTATTACGCAAGGATGCTCATTTTCATATAAATGTGATATTATATAATTTTGCACATGAACTGCAACATTGATAGCGGGGTTTGATTATTGTTACCAGCTCGTCCAGCTCAATTCTTTGAGTTTTTTAAACGCGAGGTTCACCGTCACTATTCTTACCATGATTTCCGCGACGGAAGGAAAATGCGCAACAACTTTGATCAAATTTAGGCTCAGCATCAGTACCATCTAGCGTTTCTATTAAAAATTTACTGTAAGTATCTGTTATTTTTACCTAATACTAAATTTGCCGTTGATAATCATGACACATTTAACACGCTACAAAAACAGTGAACATTTAACTTCAGAATAAATATTTATCAAATAATGCCATAACATTTTTTATGCTGCATAAAGATAGTTTAATTTAAAACTAAATTTTAATACGATCTAAAAAACCGTATTAAATTTATCAATTCAAAAGTCACTTTCGTCATCTCGTAGGCTATTATGCGAGGCAGCCAACTGAGAAATTACAAAAAATAACTTTTCGCTCAAATTTCATATTGCAACTAAATATCACGTCGTAAGTCTCAGGTTCTTGACAGCAATAAATTTATTAGGTTATCAACCTTTTGACCGCTGTTCGTAATAATCTAAAAAGGTTACTCATAAGCTATAAGATGCTTAAGTTTTTTATAAGCATTTTATTCTCACTTAAACTCTACTCATCTTGAAGATTACTTTACGTACGTAAATAATTATTTTGGGCGCTTTACGCGTTCATGTTTTTTATACGAAACTTTAAACATAAACATATAGGATATATAATGTGTTACGTATAATGTGTTTATTTATTGTCGTCTTTTATTTTAATTGAATTTTGCAGAGAAAATACGGAAAAAAAACCATCAAAATCGTAACGCCTTTATTGTGGCAATGTATTATTTTATATGATATATTATATGTACAGTCATCTGTAAAAATATGGGTGTACAAATCATCTCAAAAATATGTCCCATAACTCTTATGTCAGTGAATTAAGAACTATGGGACATATTTTTGAGTAAGTTGTCTACACCCATATTTTTACAGTTGACTGTACCTAGAGAAATAAACAGCTGATGGCATTGACTACCTGTCTTGCTAATGATAAAGCATTTTACATACAGGTATGTTAATCTCAACATAAAACCGGGTCAATTATAATCAACATCACACTTTACGTGCAATCCGACATTTAGAGCCCTCGTGTGCGCGAGAGCTGCCAAGGGCTTGAATCACCAGTAGGTAAATAAAACTATAAATAAAAATAAAAATAAAACATAAAGCGGCGTTCGACACTTACAAATATGATCTTGATGTGATATTCCTCTCAAAGCTCCAATCCCCAGGACCGAGATCCAATGAGATCTTATCAATATCAAAACAAAATGAGATTTTCAAATTTCAAATTCATGCTCGTAAAACGCGTAAATAAATCTAATTCATTAGATATATACCTACGACTAGGTCGATTATAAATCAAATACAATTTTTCTTATTTTGAGATGGCAAACAAATAACTTGCACTGAATGCAACAATGCAAACATTTTTTTAGAAATGTTACATGTGAGTACCTAATAACACTGCTAACAATACGGTAAAAACATTTTTTATTTAAACAAGCACAACGCACAACCAAAAAAGACTTGAAGGATATCATAGGGATTATCATTCGGCAAACTCTGAATAAAATAAAGGTAAAAAATATCGCTACACCTTACACCAAAGTCCCCTGCCGCGTCTGTCTGTATTGTGTGTTTGTATGTTTGTTCGCGATAAACTCAAAAACTACCGAACGGATTTTCATGCGGTTTTCACCTATCAATATAGTGATTATTGAGGAAGGTTCAGGTGTATAATTTGTTAAACCACGCAAAGCCGGGGCGGATCGCTAGTCTATAAATAAACTTCTACTGAAGTAAACATAAATAAACAAGCCACTGTTGTCATAAGATTTATAATTTATGAGAATGTAACGATAGTAAAATATTGACGAGCAAATAAAGATGAGACTTCAAAGCCCAGGTCTGGCTTAATAGGCATAATATTTATACATACGTATGTCTTTAATGGAATATATACAGCTAAAATATTGACATGTCTATACCTTTACTGGGACATACCGTATATTTAGTCACATATGACATAAAAAGTAGGTAATATAGATGTAAATATTGATACTTATGACGGAAACTTAAATACTGCGTAAAATTATTAGGCCAAGATCAAAAAATATTTCACTCGATGGTAAAAGTGTAACAAATAATTTGTAATAATTCCAATATCTACACAATATGTAGTATGATGGTTTTATATAACACTTATAGGTATGATAAATGAAGTTGCTGTAGATATGGAGCGAAACATGTTGGGCAATCTTCGACATTACGTGAGTGACCCGTTTAATATACAGGATGGTCCAAACCTAGACGTCCAAAAAAATTTTTTACATTCCTCAGGTCGTGGTCTATCAGAATATATCCCATGTATGCTAGCCGATTTTTCGTAGTTTTCGAGTTATGAATTTTTTTACTTTTAATTTTTGTTAAGAATTTCAGGGTGACGCAATTAATTTATGTATTAAAAAAAACTATTAAATTTTTTTGAATGTTTCTCTTTGGAACATAATTCTTCACAAACGGCGCAGTTGTTTAAAAAAATCAGCATCCCCACTTGGCTGTGAATTGAAAAAAAAGACAAAAGACAAAGTTTTACGTTTAAGCATGTCAAGCTTAGATTTTGCGCTTACCTAAATAAATAAAAAACTCGAAAACTACGAACAATCGGGTAAAATATATGGGGTATATTCTGATCGCCCACGACCTGAGGAATCTAAAAAAAATTTGGACGTCAAGGTTTAAACCACCCTGTATTTAAAATATCTGTGTCTAAGGGTGGTATTCTACCTATCCAATTTCTTTGTCTAATGTGTATTGCGTTTCACATTTTGCTTAATGAGAGAGTGAGATGCAGTTTGCTGCACAGCGGCCTCTGCATGTAACTCTGCATCTGATTGACTCATGGAAGTACATGATTATTAAGACTTTGGTTCTCTATTATAAAAAACCGGACAAGTGCGAGTCAGACTCGCGCACGAATGGTTCCGTACCATTACGCAAAAAACGACAAATAATCACGTTTCCTGTATGTCCTACTGAAATATTTATTGTATTTTGTTTTTAGTATTTGTTGTTATAGCGGCAACAGAAATACATCATCTGTGAAAATTTCAACTGTCACGGTTCTCGAGTTGCAGCCTAGTGACAGACAGACGGACAGCGGATTAGGATAAATATCTTAGTATTCTTAGTAATAGGGTCCCGTTTTTACCCTTTGGGTACGGAACCCTAAAAAACATGCAAATTCACAGGACGAAAGCTCTAACAATACAGCTGATGTCAACACATCTTTAATGAGATTAATGACTCCGAACTTTTATCTCCGCTCAAATTATCTTTTAATTTTAACATCAAAAGAATTCCTGACGATAACATTTATCGAGTGCATTTTATAATTACCTAGCAAATTAACGATGACATCGAAATAGCTACGATTTTATTCATAAATTCTTTCAGTATTTCTAGGTTAAGGTTAACTTTAAAAATAACATTTGACATTCGTAGTTAAATGCCTATGTTACTTATAATTCAAATGTCCTAATTAGTTTTTAAAGACAAGCCTTGCATCTAAGATGTTCTATGTAAAGTCGAACTATGTATATTGTATACCAACTTGCATAGAATCTTTGAAAGCAATCCATTAAATACACTTTTTTGTGATTATTTCAAACTTCACTATTCGAAATAAATATCGCGAGTTCAGTCGTAAACTTTTTATAATTTCAAAAGTTATTTAAATATTTTTTTCTTAGGCGCGAACGAATCGTGGGAAAATACACGAAAAACATCTCAACGACCATCCACGAGCATTCTCTCCGCGGCACTGAAAAACCAAACACGTGGTAGAAAATACACTGCACATCGCTAATAAAACGACTCAATTGGCTATTCGCCACCAGCTAAAATAGCACTTTGTGTCAATTGAATACGGTCGTAAATAGAACCGCTGCAAGTAACAACTCACGAAAAATTCCAAACAAAATGGCATCACAAGAGGCAGTTGAACTCAAACGAAAACTCCACCGTATTATAATGTAAATAAGCTTGAGATTATGTTGGTAAGAACGACTATAGGTTTTCGAATATGGAAAACGCGATAGTTCGTGAAAATTCGGCCGCGCTCGGACGATTTCGCGTTCGTTACTGGCCAAGCTTTTTATTTGACTGCAAACAGACGTCGCGAACGTTCACACTACATGGATTTTAATGGTGCAAACATAATATTTTCTTACGGGCACTAATCTATTAGAATTCTAAAAAGAGCCCTAAGGTATTGTGAATAGGGTTTTATTTTCTTTGAGAATAAAGGTCGTTTTCCGGACGCTTGGCACGGATTTGAATTTGTTTTCTCGGAACGGGAGACAAATTATTCGTGTAATGATGTGCGAAAATATTCATGCATGTCAAATAAAGGTGTGTTGAGCAAGTACGTGACGAAAGGAGAGATTTGTACGCTTCTAAATGATTCGTTACCGTGTAATGAATGGAATTACTGAGGGCTGAGAGCTGCTGAGGGCTGAGCAAGTTAAAAATTTGGAATTTATTTTAAACTTTGTACCGCTTCTTGCGTCGAGAGAAATGTTTGCGGAAACAATAATTTTGAAAGATTGTTGTGTTCAAGAATATCTCCTTGAAATATTGTTTGAGCTTGCTGTTCTACACGTGCATTTGAAGAAATTTATGGAACTGGATAACATAGGGGTGTTCATGACATCTTGTTTGCGTTTCAGTAAATATGAATAATATATGTGGGTAAATATAGCTCGCTTAGTATGTAGTTGCAAACGTTTCTCGGCGAGAAAATATCGAAATATGTATTCCCTAAAAATCAAATTTATCTAAACAATTATTTCCCTTATGTAATGTTCTATAACATGAATATTATGGTCTAAGAGGTACGGAAATAGGTTTGCAATTTATAGAGCAACGAAATACCTCTAGTTAGTGTGCCATACCTACTATCATTATTAATTAATCCGAGCGCCTGGCAGCTGTTCAGCGGTGGATTCAGCTGTTCTCCGTCTATTAGCAAATAAATCCTCGCACATTTTCAGATTATTCACATAAATAACCTGAGGTAGATTTTGCCCCACATCTAGGTAAGAAATGGTTCAAATTGTAATTTAATATTTGTTCTTCATGCAAGTTAGAGTGATACCAAGTTTTTGTCATAATGACGTTCTTGTATTCGTTTTATAAATTATTTATGAATCCCATCTGTGCGTGGCGTATAATATGAGCATACTTAAAAGTTTCTTGTGTAGTTCTTGTTAGCTAGTTTAGCTACTCTGATATAACACAGAGGACTAGAGTAACAACTTCACTCAAGTGTGCTTTAGGGGTAGGTACTGTAAAGGTTTGCAACCTTTACAGCCTTTTTAATCTGTGACTGGTTAGTTATGATATTTAAATTTGGAATATCAGCCCGCTGTCAAATAGAACGCGGTGCGGATTCGGCATTCGATAAGAGGCAGCTACCTAGTATAGATGTTGATCTTGATGTAAAGTCTCAAATATATTAAAAGAAAGTCTACTACGTGTTTTCTATGCCCACGACGTCCTTCAGATAGGCCGTCCTCTTTACAGTACCTACATCGCACGGCGCCTACCCGTACCTATACAGTCAGCTGCAGAGATAGTTACTTATCACACCGTTTTGTAAGCTTGTATGCAGAGCAGAGAGAGTCAATCACTGCAGCTGACTGTAGACGCTGAGGTAGCCAAAGGACGAGATATCATAGCGCTTAACTATGGTAGTTGACCTACTCTAACAGAACCCTTGTACTATATTGTTACTCTGTCATCGATCGCACTGACCACCTCTAGCTTTCCACGCCGTCTAAACCATATACCTGGCATATACCTAGCACAGAGCAGCGTTACCCTTATCATTCGTGCCTTATTCATAAAAATATGAAACTAAAAATTCCTGTATTGGATAATTCATTTTCTGTCTCTTATTAACAAACACGACCAAATTGACAAATAAGAACAAACGAATTATTAATATCTTGTAGGATTTTTATTAATAGCAAAATTATTGAAATCCCAATGCCTATTTGCAGCTGTAGTAAATGACTTAACTGCAATTATAGAAGTCATAACAAAAATTGATTTGTTGCCAATACTCTCATGTATTTGGTAAACATTGCAATACGCTGGCTTCCATTACCCATTGCATTTCGAAGGCAATATTTTCATTGAGATTTATTACGAATTAAGACTTACAAAGAAGTACAGAATTAGTAATAGGTACATACTAGTACCGTCTGTCCGAAGCACGTCTTAAGGTTGTCACATTCTCTACTTGAAAGCCATGAGAAGATATTTTCTAAACCTTTGTAAATCACAGATCACAGGAGAAATATTATATCCACAGCGTATGTTTTAGTCATAATTACTTCCTGTACTTTGTCGCAGCAGCCCAAGAGACATACGAACCTAGCCGCCATCATACAATCGTTGTTTACTTACGGCCCGATTCGAAATTTAACGCATTCACTGCCAGGGGGCGTGGCCTAGGAACAAACTTGTATGACGGTGGACGCACATGTGCGTCGGGGACAGTGAATGTGTTAAGATACGTCAAATATTACGTCTAGATACGATATGGATTATAGAAATAGAAATAGAAATAGAAATACATTTATTTATGACAAACAAACACAGATGACAAAAACATGTTGACAAATATACAATGTATAACATTAGATATGTCAGTGTCAAAAGTGAAGTTTTTGTTTGAAGAAACGTCACTTTTGACACTGACATATCTAATCTATATCGTATCTAGACGTAATATTTGACGAACCCCTACCTATCTTAAAGTTCGAATCGGGCCGATACACTAATATTGTACCTACTTGTAAAATTTACCCTTTTTGCTAATAAATTATTGATTCATTGACTGATATGTCTGGTTGTACTAGTTTTCATTCCTAGAAATACAATGAAATTATTAGAGCGAGTAGAAGTTTTATATACAAAACTTCAACCCTCTGCTTTTATAACAATTTTTAGTAACGAATACTAGTGCCAGACATAGATATATACTAGCGACCCGCCCCGGCTCTGCAAGAATTAACAAATTATACCCAAATCTTCCTCAAGAATCACTCCATTGATAGGTGAAAACCGCATGAAAATCCGTTCGGTAGTTTTTGAGTTTATCGCGAACATAACTAACACATAAACAGACAGACGCGGCGGGGGACTTTGTTTTATAAGGTGTAGTGATATATTACGTAAATGTTTATGCCAAGTTTCATGTGGTTTGAAAATGAGAGCGTAGGTAAGTTCGCTTGTTATGGGAGCGGCTTTTTGGTAGAGGGTAAGGTTAAGGTTTACCTATTAACTATGTGAACAATATGGTACCGCCTCATTCCTGATATTTAACTCTCAAACATGAGTTCTATTAGATATAGGGAGAGACTTCTGTAGAACTAAGATGGTCGTCTTTTTTATCATCTGTCATCATGCCTGTCACGTTTTAACAAGTATGTAAGTGCAAAAGTGACGCATGACATAACAAATGATAAAAATGCGACCACATGATACCGCCGCTGTACAACTTATTATCCTGTGCTAACGTTCCGACAGCTAAACTGTGACCTTAAAAAGGCAGAGAGTAAACAAAGCTCCAGCAGATAAGAATCACATATATTTGGGATACACACTATACTTTTTACTATCAGCCCCCAATGTTAGTAAAATATAAACCTATTTCACTTTTAGGACCATTTCTGATATAGTTTATAAACATAGTTCCAGAAACAAAATGGTCTGTTTTACAAAATTGTCTACTAGATTATGGTTATCAGATGTCCTCAAACGAGATCATGTTAACAAAAATATATTCCATTACATAGATAAGAAATTTTGAATATTACCCTGGGGCTGAAAATGAGATATTTTGTTATCTTATTTCAGATCTTCAATTATTTGCATATTTTGTGGAAATAGCTTAATGTTAAATAAATAGTACATTTAAACAAAAAACGCTAAAAGCAACCTTTTGCAAAGACTGTATAGAATATGCCATGGTTTTACCTAATCCCCGGGAGATGTCGCTGTTATGTGCAGAGTGATAACTACATCACGCAAACGTTAAGTTTCCCGTGGATTGTAACAAATTTTTCGTTTTACAGGATTGGATTTTATTGAGTAACATCTGGTTAATATATACCTACGTTTGTTTATAATAATTATTGGACAATATGGGACAATTTTACACACATAGACATTTACTAAATATTTACCGACCTAGGCTACTAACTAGCTTTATTTCTTACTTCCCTTAGTACTGAATACTTTACAAAGTCTAAAAGTAGTGTTTCTGTATATCTATTAGTGATATCGTAGCCTAAGCAAATAAATCGGTTTTGATGAAGCTTTTATTTTGGTTAAAACTTGGTTGAGTGTTTTATTTAGCTAAGTACTATTTCTGTTCCGTTGGTAAATCTTTAAAAGGTAAATAAATTCCTAAATTTAAAGTTATTTCATTATCACAAAGTTTTAGTTGAAAATCGTTAGATAACTACTAAAGTTAAGACTCTAAATAAAGACTCCTTGGAATTTTTGCGTAAACAACAAAGAAATATCGGGAATAGTTGAGAAGTTCAGGCATTCAGGTGCCATCTATTTTCGCATTCCTTCTAAGCGACACACGGTGTAAAAAGTTTGTAAACATAATTTTGAGATGAACGATATGAATATCCTAGGTAATTATTAATGATAGGTAATAATGAATGATATGAATATCCTAGGTAATTATTAGTCACCCGGATGTATGTAAATGTACTACGTGCATTGCCAATTCAATACAAAGTACAATAATATCAAAATTATGCCAAAACTAGTCTGTGTATTTAATGTAGTGTTAAACGTGTATTTTCAATTTTAACTCATATAATTTCATATGGGTTATCTATTGGGACCAAGGACCAAGAGTCGTGTCAAAATATAGGACAGTCGACCCCAAATACTGTGCGAAATATACGAAAAATAATACGAAAATGACAAGGAGAAGACGTATTATTTCAAAATGGAAGCCATGTGGCAGATATGGAGAATCTTAAAAATACTCTTCAACCTTATCGTCAGTGAGTATCACAGACAAAAATAGTCCCAAATAGTGTTTACATTTAGCAGTTTTAAGCATTTTTACGATATAATAAAACATATTTATGTCCGTACGTTCGGATGAGGTATGATATTTAGTACTGAGCGGTGTTTTCTTGAAAAGAAGGAGATTTATATGTTATAAATTGCAATTACTTTATTCCGTTTTAATTTTATTCCCTAAAAAAAACTAGTAAGTATAAATCTTTCGTGTCCAATATTTTTTATTTGATTTAATGACTCAGCAACCCAGAAGCAGCATTTGAATGTTAGATTTCTTCTCTTATACCTATAAAACTTTTTTCACCCCATTAGCCCATTACGGGATGATAAAGATTTGTGGCAGTCTCGTATGCATGTGTATGTTTGTGACTCGTTTTTAGCCGTACCGTAAAATCAACTCAGCCAGTTTTGGTATTTCAGGTGCCCGTCAATTCATTTTTACGATGATGTGAAAATACCACATGGGGCTATAAATATTTTCAATAGACTTTGACAAACTTTTTATACGGAAAAACCTTTTGCTTGCTCTGTATCCATCTAACTCTGAGGGCATACCGCAAAAATCCAAATTTCGTTGTCGGCCTCTTTATCTTCAGCTTCATGCATATTGGAGCGATTGAGAAGCAGATGACAAAATTTAAATTTTCATATTTCGTGGCTTTTTGTTGACCAGTTCAAACTAGTCAGGATCAGTATGATAGCTTTACGATCGATCGATGGCAAGGTGCGAGTTCCCCGCTATTTCAGTCAAGGCCTCTCTCCGTAAACATCTGCAGGTGAATAATGTAACGGCTGAATGCGATGGCATGCAGAAAATATGCCGAATTCAAAATGTACAGACAGTCACAATTATATATTAATTTGAAAAAGAATGTGAAAAATTCACCGTCTTGGGCGAGATTTGAACAGGTTTTGGGACAACAGAAGAGTAGGTCTCTGCCAATTGAGCTAGAAATTCTGTTGCGACGAATAGGTTTTTTTTGAATAATTACTATTACGACAATGATGAATTGATGAAGAATTTCACTGTCGTAAAGTTTGTAAATAAATAGGTGAACTATTTAATATGACTATGTTAGCAGGTTTGGCAGATGATAAATATACGTACGCTTAAGATAGGTACGCACAAAAACTACTGCATGGACCAATTACTCGTAGAAGCTGGCCCAATATTTGTATGTCTGCGTTTTGCAAGTTAAAATCAACTTATTTCCCGGACTTCGATTGATCTGAAAAGTAACTCTACGTAATTTCCATGACCTTCTAATGTTTTGGTAAAGCAAACTAATCTAATCTGACTCTCCTTGCATCTTAGCTGAGGTCTTACGAGTACCTATATTGTAATAATGTATGTCTGTCAACATTTGCAAACTAAAGATGAAATTGAAAATCTATTCATTCAACGTTATTTTATTATGAAAATATAGCCTCTTAACATTTATATAAACATTTTTATAATTACTAATAATACCTACTCATACATTTTTGAATACAAAATAACAGCAACAATAAGTGAAAAGATACATTATAACTAATAAAAATTATAAGACTGAAAAACAAAGAATCTAAAATGAATAAAATGTTTTTTAAAACAAAATATTTCTAAAGCCGCCTAAGCCGAAGTTATTTGAAAGCTGCCGCCCGTTTTGGTCTCAAATGCTACTAACGGCTCGATTCGGAAAATGAATTAGATTTCTACTAGACTTCAACAAGTTACGATATGGATAATTTAAAGATATTTGTAAGATAGATATGTCAAATTTGACGTTTCCGCGATTCTGGAGGTCCTCTTGAAGGATTTCGACAAGTAATCCAGTAACTTTGTCGAATTTTGTAACCTGGCTCTTTTGCGTCAAATCCGGTAGTTCTGATTTTTTGCAGACTTGTTTATGATGTTGGCCCAATGAATAATCCAAGTTTGTGACTTCGAGCGCCGAACGCAACTTTGTCAAAAATCGAATAAACCGCATTTTTTTTTAGATTTGGGCGATTATAACCCTAAAGTACTAGTTTTTGGTAGTAACTTCCTAGGGCGTTTTTAAAGTAGACTAAATTTGCTACAATAAGACACTAGCAAAGCCTTTCAAAATGTTATAATTTTACATCAGTTCTTAGGTGTAATATAAGGGTTAGGCAGGTAATTTATATGGAATTCATCACCGCCACGTTCTACATAATAATTATTTTCCTTAAAAAAAATATTTTTTCAAAATAGGCATTCATACATTTTTTATGGAAAATAAATATTTTGTAGAACATGCTGGTGATGAATTCCGTATAAATAACCAACCTAACCCTTATATTATAGCTAAGAACTGACGTAAAATTATAAAATTTTGAAAGGCTTCATCTTGGAAAATATTAGATGTACAGAGACAATTCTAGTGTCTTATTGTAGCAAATTTAGTCTACTATAAAAACGCCCTAGGAAGTTACTATCAAAAACTAGTACTTCAGGGTTATAATCGCCCAAATCAAAAAAAAATTGCGGTTTATTACGGTTGCGTTCGGCGCTCGAGGTCACAAACTTGGATTATTCATTGGGCCAACATCATAAACAAGCCTGCAAAAAATCAGAACTACCGGATTTGACGCAAACGCAAAATGTATAATTTTACTGTATTAAAGTTATGACTTACTTAGATATCCAAGTCACATATAGTCGATATCTAATGTATATCTAGATGATCTTGTGATTATCTCGATATCCGAATAGGCCTGAAAGCATTTTGCCGAAATGAAACTATTTTGATAGCGCGCTACATATTTTGTTTAACATGCTTTTATTTAGTTTCATATATTTTTACGCTCCGTATTGGGGTAATAAATAATATCCTCTTATATCGTATCTTACACTGTTTTATATTTTCTTAACAATTAAAGAAATATTAAAAATATTAAAAAGTCTTCGTAATCGATTCACTCACAGAAAATATTAATAAGGTGTTCCGTGGGTTCTCCAATTATAATTTTATTACAAATGTGTGTGTGTGTGTGTGTGTGTGTGTGTGTGTGTGTGTGTGTGTGTGTGTGTGTCTGTGTGTTTTTGCCCTTCGTAGCAAGAAGCGTGCCTACAAACAGAGAACCCGCCTAGCGAGCATGACAATGAATATGTTAAATAGTTTCTGAACTTTTCTAGTGTAGAATATATAAAGTATATATGAGTCGCTTAACTTCGAACTCGGGTAAATCCATCTGTCAGATTATGCGATTTTGGTATTAAGAAAAGGTAATAGGGTAGATATTTGTTGAGAGGGTCGAATGGATTTACCCGAGTTTGAAGTTAAGCGACACATATATAAAGTGAACCATTTTGATTTCTCTCGTGTGCATATACCTACACCAAAACTTTCACAATAAACAGCCTACATAATATCACAACAATAGTTTAGGCAAAAACGCAGCATCTGTTTGAAACAACGAGTAACAAAAGTTGGACAATTCTCGAGGATTGTTCGCGTGAAGTTGCCACAACTGGTAATAAAGGCTTTTTTGTAGGTAACCCCCTTATTCATAAACGCGCTACAAACCTCTATTAGCTAATAATCGTTTGTCCTTATCTGTCATTTTGACTTATGTATTTGTCAGAAAGGGATAAAACTTAATTTAACCAAATCAGGCCCGTAAAATTTTATAAATAAGGGGTTAGAGGTCACAATACGAGTACGTGGTTTGAGAGTCATAAGAAAGGGTTCGATTTCATACAACGTTTTAATGTTGTAGTTCAGACAGCATCAAATAGATAGCGAAGGCTAGAGTTGCCAAATATATCGAGAGTATCGAGACAGTCATCTTCTATGGTGTGTTACGATATATACTTATATTTGGCCACTTTGTTCATCGCTGTCTATTTGGTACTGACTGTACATATACAGGGTGGCCAAAAAATAGGTACATTCCCGTTGCCAGGGAGGTTTAGGGATTATACTGAGCAACTTTTACTATTGGACCAATCCAGAAATCGCAAAAAAAAAATTACCCTCCCATAGAAAATGGACCAGCCAAAATATATGAAACAGCCAAATTTTTTTATATAATCCTGGTAACGGGAATGCACTTATTTTTTGACCAACCTGTAGAACGTATCACCTGCAATTGCAGTCGTACCTATTATAATTATTTAGTAAAATATTTAGATTTTAAATAATGTACAGAATGTGCGCGTATAGGTACGGTTGTTTGTACCTAATAATAATGGATTGAAGTTATTGTAAAATCTGTATGCCATATGATGAAGGTTTGTGTTGTTATATGTTTTTGTATCCCAGATATTAAAATAACAGCCAGTATGATTGGCTATTTTATTAATCAATCTGTACATTTTTGTAATAAAATGACAATTAGATTGAATAAGTAGATTGGTAGTAGAATATAAAAACAGACGCCCTACTGCAAAAATTAAAATTAAAATTTATTTTTAGAGATATATTTTCAGGTTTTTTTTTCAGTTACTGGGTACATTAGAGAATCAATTGTTATGAAAATACGCTCAAACATTTATCAAACGTTTAACAATTTACAAACATATAGGAAATATTTGTCATTATCCATTAATTACCTACAAGATATCTCGAAATTAATACTTTATCAAAACCACACCAGTAAAAATACAAAATCTGAAAATAAGTTACTTCTGAGCCCCGAACGTCAATATCAACTACATACTTGTATATTTGTATAAATAAGGCCTACTGTCAACGGAAGCGTAGCTGCATAGACGCGTATTCGTCATTGTACGCTTGGTGTACGCTTGCTTGCAGCCTACATACAAAACCGCACAACTCTGTCCACGGAGCGGCTGACGCGACGTTGCCGCTATGCAGCTACGCTTCCGTGGACAGTAGGCCTAAGTACCACATCATAGGCAGTAGGAAAACACACCTACCTCATTCCTCTGCCGTTAACAAAGTACACCAGGGGGTATAGCCAAGATGACAAGTGTACGCTACGACAAGGAAGTTGCGTTCGAACTATTTATTCAAACAATTTGAACCTAGTTGTCCATCTAATGTCGCTTTAAAAACAGACCGATGAATTTTATTTCAACAACTTTTATTATATTTGACATAATTTAGGGGAAAAAATCCAACCCACAAAAATCTGCCTATCAAATTTGAATTTTCTATCGAAAAGATAAATCATTCATTTATTTAAATCACAATTTTTTTAGGATGGATGAATCCTTATCGATTCGGTAATCAATGTCACACAATAAAAGTACTATCAAAAACATCGCAATTATTTTCCATCAAGTGCTCTAAAACCTTGTTACCACCACAAAACCACAACGTTTGTTAATCTTGATATATTATTTGTAGACCTTGGATATTTTCTTGCAAATTAAGGGTTAAACCCATTTTCACCGACTGTGCTCCAAAAGGCACGCATAGAAGTAAACGTGCACGAGATAGAAAGAGAAGTTAAGAAGTGTGAATAATGTATCTTTCCACTCACTTGTCGTGTAGCCGAAGTCATCTTCTTCTTCTTTATCTGCCTCCTTCTCTTCTTTGCTGCGTTTGACCGCAGCGGCTGATGCTCGATCGATCTAGAACAAATAAACAGACATTCGTTTTGTGTATTCTTCTCCTTGGTCGTATTACACCAACAATGTAAGCAAGCTCTTACTTTACGAGTTCACCCAAATATATTCGTAACCGTAGTTATTACGTGATTTGCTGAAATTTTACTGTGTAAGAAAATGGGATGTTTTATAGATATCTGACGAGTAAACCCGGGGTTATAAAGTTTTGTTTGTTTGCTTTATACTTAGAATTTTTACATCTCTCATCAACTTATGGTCATGGCTCGACATTTAACTCGATCTTCAGTTTTTACTCCTCCAATCCCTATCCGTTGCCTTGGGAAATATCGTCACCTTTATTTATAATAATTTCAAAGATGTTAAGATAATCTTTGTTTTGTAATTGTTAGTGGTCAGTTTATTATAATAAGACCCACCTCAACCCCTTTGTCCGAGTAAGTCCGCCCCTGTAGCTCTCTCTCATCCTCTTCATCGTCACTGCTCTCCGAATCCGAGTAAACAGGCTTCTTCGGCGGCGTCGGTTCGGTTTCCGATGTCGACTTCTCTGTCTCCCTCTCCGTGTCTTCTGACTCTTTCTCTATGTCCGGCTCTGATGTCACTGTTATCTACAAAATATTGGCGTATTGGCAGAAAATATTTCAAAACAGATTACCTACAAATACCTGACAAGGCCCAAAAGGCCTTATCGCTTTTGCAAGTTTTAAAAAAATAGCAAGGTTTCTCTTACTACCTCAAGCAGAAAATTGAATGTTTTAGGTGGATAAGATTTTTAATTTAAGTTAATGTCTTAGCCTTATCAGCGATTGTCATGGAAACTAATCCATCCATGCATGGAATGTACCTTAATTTCGTGTTCTGGCGTCCCATCGACGGGTAGCGGCGTCCGCCGCGCGGGGTGCGGGGAAGCTTCGGCTTCCACGTCGGACGAGTCGGTGTTCTGGACAGATAATTATCATCATCAACCATCATTATAATCGGTGTCATAGGTGACCAAAGACATAGAACAGTTAACAGTTTTTTTCTGTTTTACGATTAACAGTCTCAGTGCCAACTCACCCACGACGGTAGACTCTGAACAGTGAGCGTAACAGTGTCACCAGCTGCTTTGATGAGCTGCACCGCTCGCTCGTGCTGAGCGTTTCTGACGCACACTCCATCAACCTCGAGGATACGGTCACCGGTCTATGGGAATACAATCACCGTTAACAAATATTGAATTTGGACGTAGAAGATGAGATAGATTTCAAATGATAACGATTCAGATGACAAAAGTAATACTACAGAATTTTCGTTTCTACGAATGGTATGGTTATACGATACTTACATGCAGCTCTCCGCATTTGCCGGCTGGACTCTCCGAAACAACATTTTTGATGAATATTCCGAAAATGGCCTTGTCATCGGCCCCAGCGTTATCTTGACTGTCAATAATATCCACCTGCAACGATTAAAGAAAATCGTGTTACGGTTAAGCATTTTGGGCATAATCGGCGACCATTAGGGGGAATAGTGGCTTTGTGGAATCCTTGTCTCGTACGATAGTTTTGTGGGTTATTGTAGAGCTATTGACACGAAGTCTAGGGAACAAGAACCTTGCACCACAGTTGCGGTATACTCTACATTATTGCGCATTGTCTCCATCCAAAGATAACCCCTAGGGTTAAGTTATGAAGCCCCTGCATCGGCATCTAGTCAGTGACTTTTCGCAGCAGTCCCCATTGTTGGCCTGGCTTACCTTACCTCCAACGATTCTAACGGAGCACCGGGGCATCACGTCAATGCAATTTTTTGCGGCGATCCCCATTGCTGGCCAGCCAGTCCGTCTCGTTTAGGTAGCATCCCCATCAGAGCTGCAGTGTGGCATTATCATGACAAGCATCCCTTACCTTCCCTCCAACAATGCTGACTCCTAACGGAGCACCGGGGCTTCTTGTGAGAGTGACTTTTCGCGGCGGTCCCCATTGCTGGCTGGCTAGTCCATCTCGCCGCGGCGACGCCGTCACCGTCATGGCTGATTGAGGAGCGTAACTGCAAAATAAACCGTTGGTCTTAACTATTGTTTAGTTATTCTGAAAGTCTCAGACCGAGACCTGAAGTTTCAGAACAGGTATATATTATTACAAGATTTAGTATTTTGGTCCCCATTTTTCTCCCTGGATATTATCATTACTTAAAGAAAATATTTTTACTCAATTTATTGTATGTTAGTTAACCATACCTTTAATATGCCCCTTCGTATGACTTATTTTGACTTAAGTACATCAAATTGCCTAGAGTTATACCAAGATAAGTTTAGTCTGCAATGATTTTGATAGCACACGCAGTGCAAGCGTTATTTATACGTCATAATGCCATAGAAGTTTGACGTTTAAATCAACACTTGCACTGCGTGTGTTATAACAATCGTTGTAGACTTTTCTTGGTTCAACTATAAAAATATTTTCAATTAGGTACCTATGTTAATATCCAAAGAGGAAAATGGAAAATTTCTCTCAATACACCCAAGTATAGCGTGCAAAATTGTTCGCGGCGCAATTTATCAAAGTAAGTACCTAGATAATCGTCTTCGGCTCGTATAGAGGCCAAGGCCGTTTCAATCTGATTTAGTTATGCCTTTATTGGACCATGAAGACCATGAACAAACGTCAACACTCCTAACTGTGCATCGGAGGACCTTATTACAAAAGACTTAAGGTCCACCAATGTACAGTTAACAGTGTGGGTGACGGAACATTGAACATGTATGTAATATTATGGCATAGCGTAGCAACATTTTAACTATATCGTTGGGAGTGGAGTAATAAACGTAAAGATGTAGTGCATAATTGTTAAGCTTAGAATAAATTTACAAGTGGAAAAATTACTGTCTTGGGTGAGACGCTTGGGCTTAGTAGCATCGTTAGGAGACGTTTCTGCTGGTTAAAAATTAAAATTTGCATAATTGTTTTCAATTGATATTTTAAATTGATAGGTAGGTATATCAGATATATGACATTTACACAAAGTTGTGAAAAATAAATACCATCATACATGTTTAGTTATTACAAGACTTGAATTTTTAACAAAGAATGAAATGCAATTGGAAACAAATTTAATGTTTGCGTCTCTCGAGTGCGATCCTCCTAGCTGAACGCGGGTACCGTGAGCGACAAAAGTGTAAAACTACCTCATTTCATTTCATTTATACTGTCACAAACAAGGAATAAAAATTAAAATAATGCCATTTACTGCACTTAATTGGGAGGATTGGAAGTCTAATCAAATATTGTCATATTTGAATTATTTACATGTTCCTTAATTTTGGACGACACAATTAACCTTTCAGTATACGATAAAATATCACACTGTCGATCAAATTTAAATAATTTCATATCTGACCATTGTTCTCGACTGTACGGGATTCATAGAGTTCAATCACTTAGCGAGGCGACACAGCCGACCGAACGCGCCTGTTTGCGACTGTACTAGGGATGGGAATAACGAAATAAATATTACATGCTTGATAACTGTGTTGTTAACTCCGTGCAAGGTTTTTTTAGAAATCCGAAATAGGCCAATATTTTTAATTATTTTATGCTCTTTACGTACGACTGAATCATGTATTTAGGTAACAACTTCGTATTATATAATGTCCCATTAAAAATGAAATAATAAACCAAAGCACGAAAAAGAAGTAATAATACCGGTATTTTTTGTATGAAGAAAAAACCGGTTCCGAGCCTTGGCTGAGAGGTGTTCTACGTGTACAATAAAATGGTACCTATAAATTACGTTTGACAAGTGCATCTGTATTTACAGCGAACTGTAATATTGCATGGAATTCATTCATAATATTATTATATCAACGCAATTTTGCAGCTCGCTGTACATATGGTACTCTAATCTGATTAGGTGTACTTTGGGTGTACGGTGTACCATAGCAAAGTTGACTTGATGGGAAGAGTTCTTACGATTAACTATATTTAAGAAACTGTTAGGACGGACGGGACGTGACCATTCCGACTTTTCACTGATTGAGTTTTTTTTAGTTATCTATCTACCTACCACCTGCGACACCTACCTACCTAGCTGCTGTGTGTACGTAGTTTATGAACCAAGAAAAAATGCTAGCTATTTCAAGTTAGGGACCTGAAATTATTTTTCAAACGTTTCATTGTTTTAATTTTATGTTTCCTGTTCCCAGACCGGGATCGGGTCTCTACCGTCCAATTAGCAAGGATAACACAGGAAAACCTATAGACATATTTTTTTATCGCCTACCTGTCCTAAAAACTCCATTCGCAGAAAACTATTCAGATTGTTTCGAATTTGTCCTATTTCTAAAACGGTAGAACATGTAATATGTACTAGGGTTATAGGAAAAACTTTCTGCGTCATATTTATACTTCAACTCGTATAATTTTCATCTGGTCCCTACCCGTTGATATATTATTTAGTCAAATGCTTTACGGTAAACGGTAGAAACCGCAAGCAAATTAATCGCGGTGCGCTCTTAAGAGCCAACGGGAGTGGTCATTTCTCCATACAAACTTACTCCTCGTTTTCCTCCGTGGTTTTTGAAGCTAGAGCAATGATTTTTTCAACACAGATTAATATTATCAATATCTGTGTCAGACCGTTTTGCTTTTTTTGATATTTTTGTTTTTTAAGGCGCTAGAGCCCTTCAAAAATGGCCAAAATGGCCTAATTGACTATGCCGCAATGAGAGGCGTGGCATTCAAAACTGATATCAATTAGCCAAAAAAGCAAAACGGTCCGACACAGATAATTTCATAATCATTTAGATTTCCAAATTTGGTTACGATTGGTTATGTTTTGGAGGAGGAAACAGAGGAGTACGAAACCTCGATTTTTGAGATTTTTACGCAGGATTTTTCGCCTTGTCCTTATCGCACTACTTTTAGGTGCCGCTTCCGTTAGCGAGACGGGTATATTTACCTAAAATATTTAAAACTCAGCTCCTGTTTCGTCTTAAGGGGCCCACTGATTAACAATCCGCCGGACGGTATCGGCCTGTCAGTTGTTCGGAACTGTCAAAATTTTGTTCTCACTGACAGGCCGATACCGTCCGGCGGACTGTTAATCAGTGGGCCCCTTTAGCCCAAATAAATGTAAAGGCTCAAACATTTTGTTATTCAATTCAATTCAAATAATTTATTTCGGAGACATAAATGTCCATAGTTGTTAATAACAAAAAAATAACTTAGAGCTAGCGTTAGTACAATTAATACATACATATATCACAGTCAGAAAAAAAAACAATCATACATAACCTAGTGAGAGTAGTGAGCAATGCAAACGGTTCTAGTGCTCCTGAAAGCGCCCCTGCCATCGATCTGCAATGGTGTTATGAATGTGTCTATTCTATTGGAAACATGGGAATGACCCAATTACGCGTCTCCTTTTTACGTCGACACGTATTTCTGTTCACCCCGTCCCTATTCATTGATGGGTTGTTACGTGAATAACAAACAAATAAGAAAAACCTAACGCGTGTTTACTACCTCGTATTGTGTAGGTGCATATGTCATTATTTTGACATTAATATACGTCATAACAACTATGTTACTCATGTTACTCGACTGAGGAAGGATAAGTACCTACTTGAATGTCTTATTTTGATACGTAATTAATGCAACCTGCTACTTGACGTCGAATGGGGTTTTGGTCTCATCTACTTTGCGGGATACTGGTGCCATCTATTTTACGAGATGGGTCAAACAGATCACTGTGTTATGTCTTTCCTGTAGACATACACAAGAGTTAAGGGCTATAAAGGTTAATTTTCTTATTTAACTCTTATCCACGTGAAAAGGTCCTCCTTTTATTTAAAGAACTATGATAAAATCATTGCTTACATGCCCACAAGCTGTTAACTATTGCCCACAGGAGAGAAAACTAAGGTGTTATCGCGAACAGTACATTTTTCTCTCCTATGGGCAATAGTTAACAGCTTGTGGGCATGTAAGCAATGATTTTATCATAGTTCTCTAAATAAAAGGAGGACCTTTTCACGTGGATAAGGGTTAAATAAGAAAATTAGCCTTTATAGCCCTTAACTCTTGTGTATGTCTACAGGAAAGACATAACACAGTGATCTGTTTGACCCAGATATATTATAGCGCCAACCTATATAGAATCAAGACACAGACTTTGTTATGGCAAAGTCTGAAAGTATCAGCATAAACGTCTAATCCTGTAAAAAAATCAGCACTCCACACTTTGTCACGTCAAAGTCGGTGCAAAACAAGTTTGATCCGAGTGATAATAATATATTTGTGTTGAACCTTTTTCTTTACTAAATTATTTGTTCTATAATAAGTGTGTTGTGGGCATCACAGACAGAAATGTAGGTACCTATTACAAGATTACAAGGAACAATTTCTCGGCTTAGTACATAATACAAAAACACCGTGTAAATGCATTTGTTCACTTCATTATCTCTGAACAATGGGGAAAAACTAGTCGATCAACAATCGTTGTTGCAATTTACATTGGCTACCTATTTCTACGGAACACGGCACTTAAGGCAGTTTACGTTGCGTACGTGGGATAAGTGTATCCCTAGCTTAATTAATTATAATATTCCTACCTATATACCCACTTATATTTTATTACCAGCATCTGAAAGTATCAGCATTTGAAATGAAAAACATTATCAAACTATGTGTATGAAAAACCCTTGATAAAGGGGTTTGGTATGCCCCTGATCTGTTTATTTACAAAGAGCATCAATGACTGTCAGAATCACAACCGTATTGGGAGATTTTTTGCAGTTCGATGCCGCATTTTCGCAAATATGGTTTTGCATCTGTTTTTTTTTAATATACAGTCAGCAGCAGAAGTTGCTAAGCAGGCGAGGTGTTCAAAATGATCTTGACGAGACTTTACTGTTAAGAGAATAAGAGCGTGCCAAGGTAATATTGAACACCTCGCCCGACTGGCAACTTCTGCTGCTGACTGTACCTTCTGTAAGCAATAGATTCATAACAAATATTTGTATACCTACGGTAGTGTGTGACCTGTGTTGTGGAAATTTTTCCAAGCGGGAAGGTTTTCTGACGGTGACGGCAGTATGTATGAACATAAGTTATTGATGATTTTTTACCCACTGTCTACTTTTCCCGGATCTAAAATGTCACTTAAGTACAGTCACCTGCAATAACATAATATTGCAGGTGACAAGTGAATATTATATACCTAAAGAATATTTAATGAATAAATGTAACCTTATGTTGTGTCCTTATTTACCACAGTTTATCGTCAGTATAAAGATAGGAATCAAGTGCACCGAGAAGTTGTTTCGCTTGGCGAAGCGGAAAATGAGGCGGTGCAGCGGAAATGCCTCCAATTTTACCGCCTTGATACGACAACACAGTTAAGGGGCTACCCCACGCCAATGACCTTCGATATAAATCCCTTAGTTTTCTAATGTTCTTTGTAGCTTATTATATTAACAGCAACGGCTTTAAGCAATATAGTATCCCAAATTTACTTAAAAGTTCATTGTCTTCGAGATATTTGCCATCAAAGTTGAACAATTTTAGGCTAAAAAACTGGTTTTCTGGCCATAACTTTTGTGTCAATTAGTTTAAAATTTTTCGAGACGTCAAAGACGAACCCAAATATGTAGATTTCGTTCATGTAAGATCCTTCACAGCAAACTTGATACGAAAAAAGAAAAAAGTGTTTGTTAATTCAAAAAAAGGAGATACGATTCAAAACTTGTCAAAAATCGATGAAAACCTCGGGTAGCCCCTTAACTAAGCAACTTATCTGTGTCGTAAATATCTAGCAGGCTTCAGCTTAGATTAAAGCTACAGAAGTACAGTATGCCTGTGACGTGTGTAATTAGGAGCTTCATTATGGAACTTCCATGCTAAAATCTACCCATTTTCATTGCCCTTGTGTGTACGTATCATATCAATGACCGAGTCACAAACAATACGCATTGCGCAGCCTAATGTCTAAAAAGAAATATATATCTCGATTACACTGAAAGGCAAATTTTGAATTGATTTTGGGAAATAATAAATGTAAAAAAACAATCAAAGAAGTCCTACAAATGGGTGTTTGTTTAGTAGGCTTCGTACAAATATGAGTTACTGCCTTTAGGGTACAGAAGTACGTGGATGATAAGAGGCCGCTATTAAGGAATTTTAAAAATAGATTTTTCTTTACTGGGGTTATATCAATAAAGGTGTTAATCCTCAACTATCCAAAGAGTAAATCCAAAGAGTTGAACTTTAACTATCCAAAGATACGAATAAAGTCATTGGCGTCGCACAGTCATTTTTGCCTTGATTATAATGATTATTGCTACGAAATACAATGTTACAAACCTACACGAGGAGAGCCAACAATAAACGTGATCCTCTTTAATCCACTGTAATTCAATTAACCTAACAATAGACGGAAAAACAAAAGAAAACAAACACTCACCCAATTCAAATTTCGAAACCGTTCATTCCACAAGCGACAACACAAATCCGAACGACAACGGCGACAAACGACAAAGCCGATAGCGACAACGACAAGCGGGGTCTGGCGAGGCCGCGGCAACAATGATACATTGAGGTCGGCTAACCATAATTCAATTATGAGTATTAGCAATTTTCTTTTAGTGATGCGAGCGTTGTGGTTTTTATTGATATCGAGTGTCGGGTTATTGTTAAAATGAACGTGTTCATTTTGTGGTTTATGTAGATAATTTGCGATGGACCTAGTTTTAATTATTATGTATAAGCGATGTTTTCATAATTACGAGTATCTCATTTTCAATGTAACGGGCAAAAATATAGATATGCATAATTTTGTTGTACCTAAGGCACTGAAAAATTCGATCAAGGATACATACACACACACAAACATAGCAAAAATAATTTTCCAACGACATTTCTAAATACCACATCAAGGTAGTTAAAAACACATTTCCGCTATTCATGAATAAACGATGCATCATGCTTTTGTATAAATAAATACGAGGTATCAAACGACTAAACGTAAAAGAGGAACAAATAAATATCATATTTGTGTACATTTTCATTTACGCGTCAATCTAGCTAGTTGATAAAACGGAATAAATTATTGAACAAGGCACAAAACGGCATATTAGGTAGGTAATGTTTCTGGTCCCTTGATCGCACGTACAGTCACACGTACGGTCACGGGTTTTAATTGTTGAGCCATTTAGGTTTCAAGCCAATTTGAACGCAAAACTAAAGCTATATATGAAATGTTAAATGTAAAGTAAAACCTAAATTGTGATTTATTTGATGTCCGTGACTGCACATGCGGTTATGAAGGTTCCCACTGTTCCCAGGGTGTCGCACACTGGGACACATTGCCGAAACTTAAAGCCAATAACATGTTAACACTTTCCATGCTAAAGATCGTACAAACAGCAACACTCTTAACTGTCCATCGGTGGGCCTTATGCCTTTTGTATTAAGGTTTAACCTTACCACACAGTTGTGTGGCCAATGGTACTTCGGTACGGTTGATTTTGTAGAATTATTTAATGTTGTTATTTCTAATGTTATAAAAGTATTCCTTTGTCCACATTTGCGAACAAAGCATTAAGTATATCTTTGCATTAAAAATCATCTTGTTCTATCCTTATCTTATCTTTTATGTTCACAAAAGATACCCGACGGAAATGTATCGATATCGGCGCATCACTAGCCGTGGTTGACTGTTTTCTCTAATCCCCTAAGCCGGCCGGGGCTGGAGATTGTTTCTTTTTAATTTCCCTATACTCTTTCATATTAGTTAATGGGAAACGGATGGAAGTGACCTGCTCCACTTTCAAGCGGAAGAATTTTAAAGTGCATAGCATAGTGAATAAAGGTTGTTTATAGTTCCGTAGTCAACTAGGAGGCACATTCGTAGTACTTACAAATGTCCATTTAATTTAATTTTTTACAACATTCGCTCGCACGCTTGCGCGTACGCGTACTTATATTATTGATGCATAAGAAATGTGTTGCTAGTATAATAATTAATATATCAATAACAAATAAATAACAGATTTTTAAAGATCAAATGTCACGCTGGGAATTTTTATGATTTTCCCATTTTGGTCTGTCTGTCTGACCATCACGACTTAGCGACGCGACAAATTAGTTATGTAAAATCTTGGAATTTTATTTAAGAGTATCTTTAACCCTAGGTATTATGTGAAGTATCATTGGATAAACTTAGAGTCATGGAGTACCTACTTTATTTGTCAGATGTATTGTTGTTATGCGTATTAGTGGGACAGTTTTTGCGTGTCACTACACTCAATACATAGTCCCATCGGGATATACTCAATTACTGAATTGCGTAGTTGCCACTCACCCAAATTAACGAGCAATATAGCAAAGACCAGTAACTATTACTACAGACTGTTAATCACCATTATTTAAATTCGGTCAATACCGTAGTTCCCTTAGTACCTAAACCAGTACGGTTACCATCAGTTTGTTACTGACATAAACGCCGTCGAGGACGTAATTTACTTTCTATACATCTCGCTCGCACTCGCATATTAGTGCAAACGGGATGTATAGAAAGTAAATTACGTTCTCGACGGCGTTTATGTCAGTGACAAACTGATGGTAACCGTACTGTAGTAAATTACGTTCTCGACGGCGTTTATGTCAGTGACAAACTGATGGTAACCGTACAGTTTGTCACTGACATAAACGACGTCGAGAACGTAATTTACTTTCTATACATCTCGCTCGCACTCCCATATTAGTGCAAACGGGATGTATAGAAAGTAAATTACGTTCTCGACGGCGTTTATGTCAGTGACAAACTGATGGTAACCGTACTGGTAACTGCATGAGTGGCACTGAGGTGCTCCGTTACCACTAGGATTAGTTTAGCTAGGTAGTTTAGAAAATAAATAACATGTAATTTTCAGTTGCTGTACAAGAAAAGGTAATCTAGGTCAAATACATGGCGTCCCGTAGAATATAGATAGATCACCTACCTAATCATTACCTACAAATGTTATTATGTTATGAGGTCCATTCTAGACAATTTTGATGAAAATTACTGTCGAGGTTCACGTCACGATCACAGAAATTTGCGAACTAGATTTAACAAATCGACTGACATCTTTTTATTAACACGTCTGTGGTAAACATGCACCGGTACCTACAGCCTAATATAATACAGGTTGGCCCCAAAAATATGTTGACAAATATTTTTACTGCGGCATATTGCTGGCAACTTTAACAAACCTTTGCGTTTGTGTACGAGTATCAAGGGTAAAGGAGAAATATTTAAAGATTGTTAAATTCGCTTTGGCTCCTTCGCTATCACTTAGTTAATTTACTGAATACTTTATTATATTAAGTAAGGGTCGGTTGCACCAAACCGTCTGTCACCGTTCGCTAAATTTATTTGTACGGGAAATTTCATACTTCACTGCTGTTTGATGTTAATCAGTCTGTTAAATGTGATTGGTGCAACTGGGCCTTAGTATTAAACAAATTGGTTGGTGTCGCTCAAATATTATCATTTTTTTTATTTTCAGAAATTTGTCGATTACTTTTTTTATCGGGTATTGTCGTCTAATTCCTAAATAATTCAATATGTCCCATTTAATTTTGTCGGGTCACATGATATGACTCGCCACGCCCTCATGTCTCGTCCTAACCTTTTCAACTTGAACTTGAACAATTGTTATTAAAAAAGTCTGACGTTCGCAAAAAAACTCTTTTCCCGTCCGGTTTTTCAAATCCAGACCCTATTTCATTCAAAATAACCTATAACATACCATGGCATTCGCGTGACCATGTACACGTGATAATGTGTCATTGGAAACTGAGTCTTGTACGGTATAGCTTAGGTTCAGATTTGATTGTAGTTGTGTAAAGAGATCTTATAAAGCCGGCCTCAAAATAAGGCTTCATCGCATTAGGCTTGTCGGCACGTGTTTAAGGAAATCTTTAATGTTTGCGTTCGTCTGATGTTATTTTTAAAACAAGGTTAATGAAAAGTAATTTGTTTGTTAATAATTTATATATTCCCCTACTTACTGCCATAATTGTACGTTCCTTTGAACGCCACGCCTATTATACCTATATAACGCGCCATCATAAAATACATAAACGTTGTTGGATGCACGGAGGTTAGTTAAACGGGGATAATAGGGGATTTTAACGGTCAAAGGGTTAAAATCCCCTATTTTGTATTTTTTCCTTGTATTTCTGATGATCCCTTGATTTCGTAAAATATTTACCAGTGACCAACAAAGCCGGGGGCGATCACTTGTATCTGGGATCGATAGTTAAATTTATTGATATAGAAAATCCCTACCTGACATCAAATTCTGCCCCCTACATTTCGAGGTCTGTAAATAACTTAAATAAGTATCGGTTAACTGTGTGGGATCAACCGATGGACGCCTGTCCCGAAGGGTCGTAAAATTATGTATTAGTAAGTAGCAAAACATTTGGCATAATTTAAGTAAAGATTGTAAAGAACTAGATCAACATACCTGGTTCTCCTCGAAGGCACAAGAAACTTTAATGGACCAGCTGACTTTCTCCTGTCCTTCACGATTGGCACCATCAACAGATCCTCCTCCTCCGTCGTCGATCCTGGACTCTCCAGGCTGACGAAGGCAGGCGCAGACATTCTCCGGTCTGGGACATCCTTCGGAACCTCCAGTATCTCACGAATTACTTCACAAAACTTGCAAGCATGGGCCTCCGCTATATACGCTTTCGTGATAGCGTAGGCATAGTTCTCTAAAAAACACTTATGGCACCCTGGCACGTAACTTGTTTCCAAGTCTGTCGATTCTTCACTCGGTTCTTGCATTTTCAAATGAAGCTTTCTTTCAATCACAGCTTTATTCGAGTCCAGAATCTTCTTCTGCTCAGCTTTATGTATGGTTTCCTCTTCTTTTATCCTCTTTTGTCTTATTTCTTCTAAACATTCGGCTTGATCATTGTAGTATTCGACGCACTGCACAGTTTTGGACGGTTTATGTTTCGTCGGACTTTTCTTTTTCTTCTTATGACTTATATTCATATTTATGGGTTCGATTCTTAAGGATTTCATTTGTTTTATTATATGCTCCTGGATGCACGGATTGTACGACACTTCGTCTAAGATACTGGGAGCGTTCTGCTCTATATTTTTGGCATCGACGTCTTTGTCATTGTTTTGCGCATCTGTTTTATCGTGTTTATCTTCCACTTTGATCTCTCGATCGCCGTTGATTTTATGGCCATTCTTTTCTGTACACTTTACGGACGAAGAATCGTCATCAACGCACGTTTCGTAGCCATCAACTTCATGGTCTATGAAAAGAAGGGACTGCCCATCTTCTTGGAAGGAAATTCTTGTGGTAGCGTCGTAAAAACTAGAAGTTTCTTCTGTTGGCGAATTTAAGCACTCTTTCCAACTTTCATCGCTTTTCACTTTTTCTAACGTAGTCTTTGTGTCACATTCTTTCCAATACTTTTCGAAACTAATTCTTTCTAAGCCTGTCGGTGTCACTGCAAAGACCATTTCATCTGATGTCGATATATCTTTACTTTGTTGTTTAGACAAAGTTCGTTTCGATTGTTTGTCATCAACAAATTTCGTTCTGATGTCGGGGAGTTCTCGTGGCGTAATTAAAACATCATCTTCTCTTATTGTCATGTCGTCATCAGGGTCATCCAAAGAGTCGTCAGATTTTGATACTTTCAACTCAGTTACTCCGTTAACTTTGTCTGGTACGTTTTTAATGTTTTCGTTCAAAGTATCATCTCGTTTGATACAATCATCAAAGCTGAGATCGCATAAGGCTGATAGTTCCTCGTCCTTGATAGATGTGTCCTCGGGTTCGAGGCATATTTGGACGACCTCTAGGCCTTCTCCGTATTCCTGCAGGCATTCATGGAAGGAATCCATCCCGGTGTGGTCGTCTGACGCCAGCGAGTTTATGCATTCCTGTGAAAAAAGTATTTAGTAGTAATTTTGAAATTACTTCAAGAATATTATTTCAATCTTATTTATTAAATTATTAGATATAAAGATAGTATCCGATAGAAAACAAATGATTACACCAAGATACCTATTTCTCGTCATGATTGAAAATGTACATTTTATACCTATCTTTAACGTGGGATATTATTTTTCACCACACCAGCTCGGAAAGGCTTACTTTGCACTTCAAAAACTGATAGCAAAGTTGCATTTTATTCATGAGAGGCAAAGTAATCAAATGCAAATTTTGAATCGTGTTCTTATGTTTGCTGGTAGAATTTACTTTTAAATGATCTTTTGGATGATGGAAATATTTAATAACATTCATTTGGATTTGATTTGGTTTGATTTTGTTTGATATTTTACATTTTATATTTCCTTAGGGTTGGTGTGGTGAAAAATTTTGTGTTTCACTCGGGGGTAAATTTTGTTTAACACTCGTGCTTTGAAACCCTCGCAACGCTCAAGATTCTATTTTTCGAACCACTCGCTACGCTCGTGGTTCAATATTAGCACGAGCGGTTAAACAACAACTTTGCCCCTTGTAAAACAAATAATATTGTATACCAGCAGTGTATGCCGTACCCAAGTACAAACGCCTATAGATATATCGGAGCGACCAAGGTGCTCAAAAAGATCCCAACATACACTTTAACGTCTTTATAATACATGCTATGTTCAGACATTTATAAACTCATTGACCGCTCCGATGGCGACTGTAACTAAACTGTGTATATGATATTTAAATGAAAATAAGGATGACAAATAAAACAGCGAAGATTTTCCAACGTTTATGACAACACACATGATAAAGCATATATAAACGTTCAACACAGAGCTCGTTAAGCAACATCAATATATCTATATACAGTTCACAACAATTCGTTTCCTTTAAAGCCTATAGTCCTTTGACATAGCAACGCCTAAGCTAAGTCTTAGTTACGGCTAGAACATTTAATTTTGGCAATCAGTTAGTATAATATTTATTTATATAAGTACTAGCATAATTGTTTCGTCCAAGTAGGTATCTAAATCTCTTCCTCAGCCTAGTACAGTATTAGGTATGTACTGTTATTGAGGATACAATTAATATTATATAGAGCTAAACCAAGAAAAGACTGCAGAGATTTTGACAGCACACGCAGTGCTGGTGTTATTTTAAACGTCAAACTTCTATGAAATTATGACGTATAAATAACACTGGCATTGCGTATGCTGCCAAAATCTCTGCAGACTTTTCTTGGTCTAACTCTATTATGTTACAAGATAATCTCAAACAAATCAGACTTAACTAAGTCCGACAGCAATCTTGATAAAGCTTTTTTTTGTATTGGGTACTGACGATAGATATGTGAGAAAGCACACAAATGCTCTTACCAGGTTTCAAACCCAGGAACCAGCTTTGTAGGCAGAGTCACAAGTCTAAGCGACCGTTAGTAGACGTATAAATTCAATTTCTCGTGCAACTAACGCATTAGCGTGACTCAAATCGAGCAACAGTAACACAATGTACTATTTTCGTCACGAATTGTGTTGATCCACGTTTACGTCCCGCAATCGCAAACAAACGGGAAACAAAGCTATTGTTTTGTAAAAATAGCAATCTAAGTCAAGATCAAAGAGATTTACGAACTTTTTGATGTTGTTGTAAATATTAGTAAAAAAGAAACCAATGATGTTCAATCGTAGCACACTTGTGTTAGTAATTGGGTCATTCTCTGAATATACAGGGTAGTCTGTAAATCGAAGGACTTATCCACAATTTACTATTATTTTGGCTACTTGATATCTACCTAAGTAGGTATACATATACATGTTCCAATAGTCATGTCGACGTAAGTCTTCATCGAAACAAGATTCTTTTAAACGAAGTTAAGAGTACCTATTACAACTTTTAGCTATTGTCAGTCTCCAATTTTTTATCGACTTCAAATCTTTTTTGGTTAAGTTTGGGACTTCAGCTGACGCGATGCAACATTTTCTAGTGTTACAAGTTACAACATATACCTAAACCATACCATTTATCCTGGACAAATCAGTTAAACAAATCTCATACTAGCTGACTGCAAAACTTACAACTATGATATGTCCAATCGTATCCTGTAAGGAATTCCACATTGACCAAATTTAATTAGCACGATTACATTTTGTTCCTACAATAATTACCACATTTTATTAATGAAAATTAAATGACGGTAATAGTATAGTGGAGCCAAAGAATATTTTACTCTAGCAAATTTAGTTTGCTGGCAGGGTTTTATTGACTGATGTGTAATTGTTATCTTCCACACAACATAAATAAAAGATGATCTGATAAAATAGAAGCTTGGATTAGGAAGCTGGTTACTTAAAAAAATGCATTTTTAATGTAACAACATATAGGGTATATTGTATAAATAAATAAACATTTCTTAGCGGTTATATTCTTTTGACTTGTTAGGTACTGTCAGCAAACATATTGACATATTCTAATTTTGCCGAGGCTATCACGAACAACAATAATTTAACTACGCTATATTTTAATTAAATTTAATATTAAAGTAATGGAAATACATTTATGTATATTGTATAGATATCACATACTTAATGTTTTTTTTCATACATATATGTAATAATATATTAACTATATAATAACATTCCCAATTCACTGGTCAATATTTATACTCATATATTTTTTTTCTTGACAATGACGTCTCTAAAATTACAAAAAAATTAAAATAATTGATATTGTGACACGGCACTTTGTATGGTTAGTTCAGTTTAACGTTTTGAGGATTGTCTCGAATATAGTGTAGTTTTGTTCTATGGCAAGGAAGTCTTTGATGTAGCAACAATATACATGACGGGCATTCAGCCAATAGGAAACAAATTGAAGTTGATGGTGTTGCTACTTCAAATTAAATCCTAAATTTATGGAATAATATTAATAAATATTTAAATCAAAAACTTAATTTATAAATACAAAATAGGTTGAAATATATTCAAATAATTGAATATGATTTATTTCTTTGGGTTATACTTGCATATAAAATTATTCCATGAAGTTCATTAGTTACTGTTATTTTGATTGTGTCATCCCAGGGACAGAATGGTTTGAGATCATTTCCTGGCTGGTTTTCGCCCTGGATGGGCATCTTTTATACATAGAACAGTGAAGCGAAGTACATCATGCTCTGGTAGCATCGATCAGAGGCTTGGTTATGCAGTAGCCGCTGCATCCATGAGCTAGGGAGCTCATGCTGTTGTTATTTTGCCACAAACAGTAAGTAGAATATGATAATATATAGATGTCCTCAGGTGCAACTCCTTGTTGAATCTTTGTTTGACCATTTCGCTTTGTTTCCAGTCTGCTGGTAAAACAATGTTGGTGGGAGGGAGTATCAGAGCTGCGAGATGAGTCCACTCTAGGAATTTCCAGCTGGTGAGAAACTTAGATCATATAATGTCTCTTAGGTTAGCAGAGCACATGCTTCTAGTTATTAATCTTGAATTGTTTCTTTCAGCTGACTGGGGTTTTTTTTCGTTTTTATGTTACTACGTATGTGAAATCAGTTCGCATATCAGAGTATGGAAGTCTGTCCATATTCCTAAAACTTCAAGTGTGTCTGGTGAGCAGTTCGCCATAAGAATTTCGCTCTTCTGCTGGATGGAGATGACGTCACTTTCAAACTGAGACCTTAGTCCTTCGGTGTTGCTCTGCGGTGTCGGGTCAGATTCCCGCTGCTGCGAATCGGCTCCGGCACAGCGGAGGATGACACGTCGGGCTTGAACTGGTGGAACAGTGTTATGAGGTTGGTGTACGCTTTCTTTCCGTCCTAGAAGCATTTCCAAATTTAAAGTTAAAGAATTTAGTAGAATCATATGTGATGGCAAATGATAATTTAGGGACTAACAAATTTAGATAGGTCTGCTTGTAAATCATTTTAGAACCATTTCTGGCACGACCCAGCTCTGTCGTCTGACATTATTAAAATAAGGTGCTTATGCTAGCTTAATGATTTACATGTAGAGTAACTGCCCGTGTTCGAATTAGTAATAAATGATGTGTCACAAAAACTAACTTTCATTCATGTCCTTTATTGCCCTGAATAGTTGATGGAAATAGGTTTAGCACCTGCTTGAGCTTTTGGTAAGATTTAGTTTTTATTTAATTTAGTAACTTTAATTGTCCGTGAGTTTCCTCAGGGAAAGCCCACAGCCGGGCTAGGAATATTTACGTGACAATTTGGCGCCCACAGATTCCGTCTTAAAGCCCTATTTGCATCATAAATCAGTTTGTATCACTGCCATCACATATAGATAAAAAAAAGTTTTAGTAGTACTTACGTTTAGGTGAAATTTTGAGCTTGTGCTTTGCTTGTGTACGCTCTGACAACGTTAAGTATAGGCTTTAGCTGTTTCACTTTGAGTTTTGCCTAAATTATTGCACGATATTCAGTAATTTTGTAAAAACTTAGAAGTAAATGCTTGAATTTTCAGTTAGTTACATATGTGCTGACGTTTTTGTCAGGAAGTAAAGTGTCAAACTTTAGTACCATTTGGCTACTTTTAATGCATGAGATTTAGACTTAAGAGGCTGTAATTTAAGTTATTGTGCATATTTTCTGAGCATTCTAAAAATAGTGTGTAATTTTAGTGTATAATTCAGTGCTCATACATAAATTTTATTGTAGCTGAGCTTTTATGAGTATTGCAATTGAGTTGAGTTGACACTTTGTTGAGGTGAAGTTCGAAAAGCTTTTAAGCTCGTGCAGAAATTGCTTTAAAAATTGAGAAGCTTTGTATAAATAAGTTCAGACATTTTGACTCGAAAGTTTTTTAATAACAGTAAACATATATAGGACAGGTTATTTTTACACACAAATAAACTAATTCAAAAAAAATTGTTATATTTTATTAGAAAGTATAAAAAAAAAACGAATTGTGAAATTTTGACATTTATGAACAGACACTTTTACTTGAATTTTGAACGATTTTTTTAAATTGTGAACAATTTTGGTTTTGCATTCACTGTTATATTTTGGGTCAGAAAATTTAGTTCAATAAAGACAAGGAAATATACATACACAGATAAAAGGTAAAACATAGTAAAACACATTGATATAACATTGTCTAATATAATTGTCAGACTACAATAGTGTGAGTTGGATTTGTAAATCTTTTGCCATCATATTTGTTTATTTTTTGAGTTAAACTTATTATACAATGGCCACTTCTGTGCAATTTCACTCTTTGCTGCACGATGAATTGATTTATGAAGTAAAGATCAGGTCAGAGACACCACACTCAACAGTTGAGGGTCTTAGGAAACAGTTGAGGAATTTGGTAGGTGAGTGTCGGCCAGATGAGATTTTGGATACAGATTTGAACCCGGAGTCAGAATTGAAAGTTATTTCTGATAAATTAAATGATTTGTCATCCTTAGTAGCTAAGTTTGTTCAGTCGAAGGATAGATACTCCGGGAACAGGTCGAAGGCTCTGGGTAGTCATTTGTACTTCAGGCTTCTGCGGGTTCAGGTGGATGAAGATCCGGGGAAGTTGGCTCAGAAGATTCAATTCACAAATAGGCTTGACGCTTTGTTAGCACAGTTGGACAGTATAGGGCAGGCAGGCAGCAGCTCTAGCGACAGTGTGGCAGCAGTGACTCAGGTTTCACAGGCAGTCCCTACTAGGGAGCTGCAAGTTCACTGCTCCGGAGACAAGAATGTGGCTAAATGGGGGGTCAAGTTTAATGGTAACACAGATCCGAGGTCTTTCCTAGAGCGTGTCGATGAACTCAAGTTGGCTTATGGTGTGTCAGATGTGGTTTTGTTTAACTCGGCAGCTCAATTGTTTGTTGATCAGGGTTTGCTTTGGTACAGAGGTATAAAGGAACAAGTTTCTTCTTGGAATGACTTAAAAACCATTTTATTAGATGAGTTTGAGCCTGCAAACTTTGATTTTCGCCTAAGGTGTGAGATTCTTGCAAGAACACAGGGTTTAGAAGAGCCAGTGCACATTTATTTTGCAATTATGTCTTGTCTTTTTGGTCGCTTGAAGAATCCATTGCCGGAGGAGGAAAAGTTGCAGATTTTGATGAATAACATTAGGCCTAGCTTCTCACAACAACTGGCATTAGTAAAGGTTGATTCTATAGCCGAGCTGAAGGATTGTTGTAGGAAATTAGAGCAGGCATCACAGCGTACGCAGTATTTTGTTGAGCCCAACAAGTCTAGTTCGGCTCACACACTTAGTAGTGATTTCGCATATAAAGCCAAGTCCAAACAGGTGAACGCAGTAGATGTTAGTAGTAGCAAGCGTTCACAAACATTTAGTAGGTCGCCAGCGCAAGCGAAATCGAGTGGGCAACAAAGTAACGCTGTTAGGAACGTTCAACGCTCGTCCACGCAATCCACACATGCACAGAACTCTGCCGCGGTTCCTACTTGCTATAAATGCGGTGGCACTGCGCATGATTTTAAGAGATGCAGGGCTAAACCATCTAAAGGCGAGATTATTTGTTATTCATGTGGTACAAAAGATCATATAGCGAGGAATTGTCCGAACCGGCTGTCACAGACAACACAGACAGATCGTAAACGTCAAAGTCAAAGCGCGGAAATACGTTCCGTTTCACAGACAAAAAACGAATAGGGCCGAATTGTAGCAATATTTTTCCGGATAAATTGAGTGCTTCAATGAAAAAATTCTTAAGTTATAATTCGATTGCTACGATTCTCTTCGCACCTAGGGAAGGTGACATTCGGCCATATTTGAAACTTAAGGTGTGTAATTTTGACATTTACGGTTTGGCGGACTCAGGAGCCGCCGTTTCAATTTTGGGACGGCAGTCTTATAAAGATTTTATTAAGTTTGGATTTGAGCTCCAACGAATGGAGTCTAATACATGTAGCGTTGCAAATGGCGTCGTAGTCCAGTCACTGGGGTACATTTTTGTTCCGGTAACATTCAAAAATGTTACAAAGGTTATTCAGTTTTATGTTGTGCCCAGTATTGTCTCGGACGTTATTTTAGGCGTGGATTTCTGGCGCGCATTTAATTTAGCGCCAGAATTATTTGACAGCATCGACTACATAGAAAGACCAAACAATTATTTAAGTTTGTCCAGTATTTCAGTAAATCCGGTGAATACCATTCAGGCATACGACAATTTAACTTCAGCACAACAAGAACTAGCCGACTCAGTGGTAGGGAAGTTCAAGGATATCTCGTTCGAGGAAAAAGGATTAGGTAGGACGTCGTTAGTCGAACACGTAATTGACACTGGCGATGCCCAGCCTATTAGAACGCGACAGTATCCGCTCTCTCCTGAGAAGCGTGCAGCTTTAAGTTCCGAATTAGACCGGATGTTGAAGTTAGATGTTGTTACTCCGTGCGAAAGTCCCTGGAACAACCCGGCACTTTTAGTGAAGAAGCCAAATGGGGACTGGCGGTTTTGCTTAGACTGTAGGAAACTAAATGCAGTATCAAAGGGCGACTCGTATTCCATGCCATACATTCCGCAAATTTTAGATAGCTTAAAGGAAGCACGGTACCTGTCGACCATTGATTTGAGCTCGTCGTTTTGGCAAATACCGCTAAATGAAAGTTCGCAGGAGAAAACTAGTTTCTGTGTCCCTGGTCGTGGTATATTTAAATTTAAAGTCATGCCTTTTGGGTTGTGTGGCGCGAGTGCGCGACAACAACGGCTCATGGATAAACTCATTGACCACAACATAACCAGTGACATAGAGAATGGTATGGTGTTCTGTTACGTGGACGATATTGTCATATGTTCGTCAGATTTTCAGACACATCTGCTTCTTTTGAACCGTGTGTTGGAAAAGTTGAAAATGGCTAATTTAACGATAAATTTCGGCAAGTCAAAGTTCTTTAGACAGTCCATTAAGTACTTGGGTCATGTCGTTGATGAATTAGGTTTAAGAACTGACCCAGAGAAGGTTTCAGCCGTTTTGAACTTTCCCATACCCACGACTTCTCGTGAAGTAAAGACGTTTTTGGGCATGTGCTCTTGGCACCGTCGGTTTATAAGGAACTTCGCAAGTATAGCAGCGCCTTTAAATAAATTAACTTCAAAGGGGAAGAACGCCCCGGCTTTTCAATGGTCTGTTGAGGCCGATAACGCTTTCAACACCTTGAAGAATGCATTAGTGACAGCTCCGATTCTGGCGGTTCCAGACTTTAGCAAAGTGTTCTCGGTACACGCTGATGCATCTTCATATGGCGTAGGTGGCATGCTCTCACAGACTATTGATGGCCAGGAGCATCCTATTGCGTACGTTAGTCGTTCTCTGAACAAGTGTGAACGGAATTACAGCGCGACGGAAAGAGAGGCTCTTGCGGTTTTGTTTTCGGTTGAGAAGTTCCAAGCATATTTAGGCTCGCGTCGGTTTAAGGTGATTACGGATCACGCGTCACTAAAGTGGTTCATGAACCTGGAAAATCCATCGGGCAGGTTGGCACGTTGGGGTTGCAGACTGTCTCAATTTGATTTTGATATTGAGCACAGGAAGGGCTCCGACAATGTCGTACCTGATGCGCTGTCCAGGCTCATGAAGGTTGACGCCGTGGACCAAGTGAATCCTAACGACGTGACTGACGAATGGTATGACAGGACGTTTAAAGGTTGTGAAACTTTGCCGGCCAATTTCCCAAACTATAGTATTAGGGGAGGGAAATTGTACCGGTTGAGTAAAAACAAGTATAATCTTTTGCGAGAGTTTGACTGGAAAGAGGTAGTGCGCAAGGGTGATAGGAACGCTGTTTTACACGCGAATCATTGCGAACCAACCGCGGCACATTTTGGAGTATTTAAAACTCATAGGCGGTTGTCGTTGACATACTATTGGCCAGGGATGTATAAGGACGTTGTCGATTTCGTGAAGGCTTGCGATACCTGTGCAGCCTATAAGCATTCACAGAAAGCGACTCCAGGTCTAATGGGACAGCCAAAAGTATGTGATCGACCGATGTTAGCGTTAAGTATTGATTTGGTAGGTCCCCTTCCGCGCTCTCGTGCAGGATTTACGTTTTTGTTTGTGGTTACGTGTTGCTTTTCAAAGTATACGCTTCTTTTTCCGCTTCGCCGCGCAACCAGCGCGTTGGTGGCGAAGACTTTTGAGCACCATGTCATTTTGAAGCACGGTGTACCTGAAACCGTAATTACTGATAACGGAGTTCAGTTTACGGGATCGGAATTTAGACAGTTGATGAAGCGTTATAACGTACCTAAAGTTTTTTACGGACCCCGATATACTCCACAGGTAAACCTGGTTGAGCGATACAATAAAACGGTCATGACAGCTGTAGCTTCGTACGTAAAGGAGAACCATAGGACTTGGGACGAAAAATTGCACCAAATTCAGTTTGCAATAAACAGTGCAGTGAATGAAACCACAAATGAGTCTCCTTTCTTTTTAGTTCATGCTAGAGAGCCAGTTATAAATGGGTCGTTTTATAAGGACACAGATAGGGATTACGAGCCGGGTGTACCTAGGGAGGAATATGCGGGTAATTTCGGGATTTTAAAGGATATTTTTCATCAGGTTAGGTTACGTTTATTGAGAGCACACGAAACAAATGCTAGGAATTATAATTTGAGAAGACGTCCAGAACAATTTGCAGTAGGCGATTTAGTATGAAAACGTAATTATGTGCAGAGTGACGCACAAAATTTCAGGATGGCGAAACTCGCCCCGAAATATGTTAAGTGTAGAGTAAAGGCAGTGTTGTCGCCTTTAGTCTACGAGTTAGAGACGGAAGATGGTCACTGTATAGGATCATGGCACATTAAAGACCTGAAAGGGAAGGTAGCAGCTTCTGGTTTGGTGAACGGTGGACGTGCGGCTCGCGTACAGGGTACTGCTCGCCGCGCCACCATCGTTGACTGAACAGGGTGAACGGTGGACGCGCGGCCCGCGTACAGGGTACTGCTCGCCGCGCCGCCACCGTTGACTGAACAATAAAGCTCATACAGGTTTTTGTGGTTGTAGTTTAGCAACAGTGTTAAATATTGCAAAGTCATATTTAATCACCAATTGTCAGAGACGTGGCGAACAGGTATAACTGTTTCACCACACAGTATGAACGTGGAAGGATGCTACGAACTGAAAGGGATGAATGTATGGAGCGGCGCAACCATAGCTCAATTAACGTCAAGAGCGTTGTCTTTAATGTGGGATTATTTTTTGCTGTCGTGCGAGGTCACGCAGAAATTTGGGTGTTATGGTGCTGATGGTTTTAGCCAACACGTGGCGGATTCCGTGCATGTGTGGATTGGCGTTGTTTTTTTGGTGTGAGAAGGAGAGGCTTTATTTTGTGAGGTATCGCAGGGCGCGCACTGCATACCGCGGACGTTGTTTTTCGGTTTGGTTATGTAGTCCGTTTATTTTTTTCTCTCAGCACACGTTCTCAGGCACATAACACATAATTATAATTTAGCTAACTAGCGGTTAGTAATTTTGGATATTTTGAATTTAGTTTGGAATGCAAATTTCGTTATTTAGCTACTCTAGTTTATATTAGTAAACTTAGTAGTAGGAATTGTTTGATTTTAATTTTGCCCGGTCTAGCGGAGAAATATTTTGAGTATGCTGAACATCGGTCCTGGCAGTTGGTTTGGTTTTGCCAGCGCAACTGGGTAAAGTTGTGCTGGTAGAACCAAGGGATGGTTTACTGGATAGTTGGATATTGCGATGTGGATTTTTCCGGCTGTGCGGATACCACATTTTTTTTTTGTATTTAGGTTGGTGGGTTCGAGATAGAAAATTCAAAATTTATTGGTTTATTGGTTTTGGTATGTGGAGTTGTGTGGTTTACTTTGGCTTTTCTGTTGGATAGCAATCTCGATCCTGCGGCAATCACTTCGGTGGTGGTTCTTGTTTTGGGTTCTCCCATACTAAGTATGGTTGAGGTTGTTCTGTTTGTTTTTTTTTTCGTTTCTTGTGACACATGATTTAGATTAGATAGTCGCTGAGGACAGCGAGCGTTTTACCCTTGGTAAAACGCAACAGCGGGGAGAGGGGTATTGTGACACGGCACTTTGTATGGTTAGTTCAGTTTAACGTTTTGAGGATTGTCTCGAATATAGTGTAGTTTTGTTCTATGGCAAGGAAGTCTTTGATGTAGCAACAATATACATGACGGGCATTCAGCCAATAGGAAACAAATTGAAGTTGATGGTGTTGCTACTTCAAATTAAATCCTAAATTTATGGAATAATATTAATAAATATTTAAATCAAAAACTTAATTTATAAATACAAAATAGGTTGAAATATATTCAAATAATTGAATATGATTTATTTCTTTGGGTTATACTTGCATATAAAATTATTCCATGAAGTTCATTAGTTACTGTTATTTTGATTGTGTCATCCCAGGGACAGAATGGTTTGAGATCATTTCCTGGCTGGTTTTCGCCCTGGATGGGCATCTTTTATACATAGAACAGTGAAGCGAAGTACATCATGCTCTGGTAGCATCGATCAGAGGCTTGGTTATGCAGTAGCCGCTGCATCCATGAGCTAGGGAGCTCATGCTGTTGTTATTTTGCCACAAACAGTAAGTAGAATATGATAATATATAGATGTCCTCAGGTGCAACTCCTTGTTGAATCTTTGTTTGACCATTTTGCTTTGTTTCCAGTCTGCTGGTAAAACAATGTTGGTGGGAGGGAGTATCAGAGCTGCGAGATGAGTCCACTCTAGGAATTTCCAGCTGGTGAGAAACTTAGATCATATAATGTCTCTTAGGTTAGCAGAGCACATGCTTCTAGTTATTAATCTTGAATTGTTTCTTTCAGCTGACTGGGGTTTTTTTTCGTTTTTATGTTACTACGTATGTGAAATCAGTTCGCATATCAGAGTATGGAAGTCTGTCCATATTCCTAAAACTTCAAGTGTGTCTGGTGAGCAGTTCGCCATAAGAATTTCGCTCTTCTGCTGGATGGAGATGACGTCACTTTCAAACTGAGACCTTAGTCCTTCGGTGTTGCTCTGCGGTGTCGGGTCAGATTCCCGCTGCTGCGAATCGGCTCCGGCACAGCGGAGGATGACACGTCGGGCTTGAACTGGTGGAACAGTGTTATGAGGTTGGTGTACGCTTTCTTTCCGTCCTAGAAGCATTTCCAAATTTAAAGTTAAAGAATTTAGTAGAATCATATGTGATGGCAAATGATAATTTAGGGACTAACAAATTTAGATAGGTCTGCTTGTAAATCATTTTAGAACCATTTCTGGCACGACCCAGCTCTGTCGTCTGACATTATTAAAATAAGGTGCTTATGCTAGCTTAATGATTTACATGTAGAGTAACTGCCCGTGTTCGAATTAGTAATAAATGATGTGTCACAAAAACTAACTTTCATTCATGTCCTTTATTGCCCTGAATAGTTGATGGAAATAGGTTTAGCACCTGCTTGAGCTTTTGGTAAGATTTAGTTTTTATTTAATTTAGTAACTTTAATTGTCCGTGAGTTTCCTCAGGGAAAGCCCACAGCCGGGCTAGGAATATTTACGTGACAATATAGCCCTTTTTAGTAGTGTACACTGTATGGCACATCACGTGCAAACAGAAGCTAAAAAACAAATGTAATAGGTACCTATTATTAATTTATTGTGTACCTTTTGTATTAGAGCAATTTTATTCGTATTTTTCGTTTTCAATTTATTGAAGAACTTATATTTTAACTTATTATAATAAGTTGGATAGTAAAATATACTTATGACGTCATCGCACCTCAATTCCAATCCATCTTAACAACCGTAATCTATCTCTTCAAAAATTTCCAAAATTCTCAACAAAATCTATCACATCTCAATTGACGGAATAATCTACACACAGATCTACTTTAGCTTTACCTTACTCAAACATATAATATTCAAGAATTTCCATCTTAACGTAGAAAACAACATTGTCTGAAATGTTTATAGTAACAGCCACAAAAATATTGTAGGTATATGTGCAATCACTAACGTATAGGTAATTTCTGGTAATTTAATTCCAATTACATAAAGTGAAATAGTGTAGGTATTTATAGGAACATTTTTGTGACCATAACTGTACCTCAAACAACAAAATATAGAGCGGTAAATTCAAAGTACTAAGTGGCATTATATATTTATTCAATGACCCGGGCGCCTGGCAGATGTTCATCGAAAGTAGTCAGCGTGGAAGGCTAGCACAAGGCCTGTTGGATAATTTTAAGTAAAATTAAAATATTAATTAATTAATAAAGATTTGCAATAAATAATTGTAGGTACTTTAACACACTTCCACTTTGGCCTAAGAATTAACTATCAATTAGCCTAAGAAAGTTTTATTCTAAATCTCATTGATGTCATGTGATGTAAGTATCATTATTATAATTGTTATTTATGTACCTATCTATGGAATTAACGTACGTGCGTATGGAAGAAGACAACCACGTATGACAAGACCACGGCCCATAGGACAATTCAAGAATGTACGATTATAAAGAATAAAATTATTGCCAACATTTTTATAACATTTGAAAATTTATAATTCTACATACGCTACATTTAAATTGGAGCAGTTTAAATTACACGGGAGACTTGTTTATAAGCTTGTTTGTTTAATATCTCCGTTGACATTTGTTGGGACGTCAGTCTTTCCGTGACCACAGCTGGTGCAACTCAGCTGAAACGTCGGAATTAAAGGTAAAAACAATGAAATTATATCACGGTAGACCCGTTTGTGTAATTAAATATTTGTTTATGAGCATCAAATGTTCCGATATCTTTCTTAAAATTTAAGAAAACTAAATCAGTCTTAACATATTACGAGGTTTCACATTTTATATAATATTCCTTAGCAAATATGCAGAGCAATCGCTCAAGCAGCTAAGACTTCAAATAACCTTTCTCAGTATCTATATACTTACCTATATTAACTAGTAAGTATTCAGAGTATTTTTAACAACCAATTGAACGTTGTCTGCCAGAAACATAGGTCACAATTATTAACAACATGAAGTAGGCTATTATAGACGATTATTTAACCCTAGGGCCATTTAGTCCCACTCTCCTCTATGCTTAACATGTTAATAAGCCAACTGCTTTCCGATCATGGACTAAATTTTAGACTCATCATAGCTGGCAGGTATTTCTACAGTGACAGTGTATTTCAGTTTGTCCTCCTGTCATTTCATCGATATCTCGGCGTTGATCTTGGGCGCCACGCGGAAAGGGGGCGGTGGGAAAGGGGGAGACAGGGGCAAGTTGGACAGCGGGGCGTGTTGCGCTTGCAGCTGTAGCTCCATTATGTCACGGTGCAAGGACATTATAAGGCGTAGGATCTTCGTGAAATATTCCAGTTTCTGAAATAAACCAGTTTTAGCATTAGTATTTTTTGCAAGTATATTACAAAAGGCAAACATAACGAGGAAAACTAGCGAAATATAATTTAAATAAGTTAAATCCAGATAGCGAAGTATGAAATGTATATTAAAATGAGCAAGTAAGTAAGTCAAAGATGTGAAATGTGATGTGATGTGAGATGTGCGTGTCAAAGGTGTGATGAGATGTGTGTGTGTGTGTGTGATGAGATGTGTGTGTGTGTGTGTGTGTGTGTGTGTGTGTGTGTGTGTGTGTGTGTGTGTGTGTGTGTGTGTGTGTGTGTGTGTGAGTATTGTTAGTTTGAAGCAAATTCAAATGTGTTACCAACCCTAACTATAAATTTGCTACATTTTAAATGATGTCTATGAAAGTCAGGCACTTATCAAAAATTATATTGTACACTAAAGGGAATTCTTTTAATTAAACTATCTTTAAAAATTTCTAAAACAATAACTTATTATTTTAATCTTAGAGCGGTAATATTCCCTTTACTGTACAAGTTTTTTTGTAAAATATAATTATTAAAAATCGCATGCTATTTATTTGTATTAGGTAAATTAATACTGCTCTAAGCATTCATAAAGAAAAAGCTTAATAAGTAAAATAACTTACTTTTACTTTCCCATCAGTGTACAATATCACAATCACTTACAAAACTTCACACAAATAATTCATAACTTCATATTTCACTATTTTCGTTAAACTCCATATGATAATATCGTTATATTTATTTGAATATACCTAATCCATTTTATAAAGTTCCTCTGCAAGCTTTTATATAAAGGTATCACCATCAAGGAACAAAAAAAATGACATGCGCGGAGTTATAAGATTCCTAAACGACATTATTAATTTGCAAATGAGTAAATGAATTCAAACAAATATAAATAAGAAAAAAATGTTAATTAAAACAAGTTATTTTATACTTTTTACTGATTTGTTATTTTTTTTTCATCAATTTGTTCAGGTTTTGACAACTGTTATTATTAAAAAGAATGAGCGTATTATGATTCAATTAAGTATTTTGCTAAATGAAACATAGTTAATTCGAAAAAATATTTAAACTAAATATAAGTAAAACAGCTGTATCCTTTGTGAGATAAATAAAATTTATTGTTTTTTTAGTAAAACAGTACCCAAAGTTAACTTAGTACCAAAAGCTTGCAAGAGCAATTCCAATCTGTTTCACAGTAGTAGATATTTACTTTTTTTTAGCATTAGAAAAAGGGTAAACAAGCTAGACGTGTATTTTTATTGCAATACGCAATACGCTTTAAAAAATAGTAAATATTACTTATGTTATGAAACCAAAAGAATGTAAATTATAATATAGGTATGCTACATAATTGTTATTGTTACATATTTGCTGTGACTTATTTTTTTAAATTTGTTAAATAAAAAGACACGTAAATTGTCTACCCTTTTTCTTAGTGCTAAAAAATGGAGTATAACAGTAACTATTAAATGATAATTAGTGAACCTTGTCTCGTTGCATTAAAGTTTACGAATGATCAGTAATCCGCCTCAACGAAGATAGGGAAATGGTGCTAACCTGACTGCCTTGCATGCTGTGTCCGTTCGCTTTCTGACCCCCAACCACTGTGCTGTAGGGCAGAGGTTTCGCCACGCCGATGGTCACGACACCTAAAACAAATACAATTATAATATATAAGTTATATATCGCTATAATATTTTAAACTCTCGCATTTCGTGCACATATTTAAAGATATGAACGGGTCTACCGCGATATAATTTCATTATTTTTACCTTAAATCCGACATTTCATATCCGTTGACATTTTGCTGGGTCGTCAGTCATCCGTGACCACAGCTGGGGCAACCCAGTTGAAAAGTCGGATTTAACGTAAAAATATTGATATTATATCGCGGTAGACCCGTTCATATCACTAAATATAAATACAATCATAGTTAGCAAAATTAACAGGGACATATTATTAACATTCACGGTATCGTCTTGGGTCGTCCCATTTGTTTTTCGTCAAGTTCTTAAATTAGTCCTATTCTGCTTTCGTCACTCATTCTACATTCGTCACAATCGTCGGTGGCTTTCAATGTAGAATGAGTGACGAAAGCAGAATAGAACTAATTTAATAACTTGACGAAAAACGAATGGGACGACCCAAGACGATACCACATTCACGTAGAAAACGTACATGCGTAATTATGGGAGACCCTTCGATTTCTCATTGTTAAGATTTTTTAGAAGAGTTTATTTATTTTCATCTACCACTTTCATTATTATAGAAAAAGTATGAAAATACCTACATATAAGCTTCTCATCTTGTTTTTAATCAGTAGGTAACATATTATTCTAAAGTAGGTAATATGTAGTACCTACATAAGTTTTTATCTGCACGTGTTAAACCGGATGAAATGCCGAATGTATATTCCAAGTGATATATGTTTGTTTTCATTAATATTAAGTCAAACAAACAAACTCTTAGTATTAATTAGGAGTTTCGTTTAATAAAATCATGAAATTGAGAATAATTTTAAAACAACGCCTTTTTACTAATTTCTATTTTGATTTTTCCTGATTACACACTAGCACATAACACAAAAACTGTTTTATAACATTATACACGTCTATGAAGGAACAAGGATACGTATAAACTAACATAGACGTCATTCCGACATTGAATTAACATAATAAACATTATTTCCTTATTTGAGGAGCTACGAAACAACGTTTAGTAACAATGTTATATAATAAGCAGTTATTCAAGCTGCTTATCTATGTACCTACATATTTACTTGTTGGAATTATAATTTAATTTTCTGATTGCGAGCTATTTATTTAAATGCATGATTTTACTAGAATTCGAAATGTGTTTACAGGATTAATTTAAAGCAAATTTACGTTTTTCGTCAATTTTTTCGCGAAAATAGCCTTTAAAAAGGTACCTTTGTTGTTGTACCTACACGTGTAAGGTGGAAAATAATAATTAGAAAATAGGAAACAAGATATTTCGTTCTTCTTTAAATCGGAACACGAAAATTATATAAAAATTGGTATATAAAATAAATAATTTCACACATTCATGTAAACAAATAAAATAAAGTCGGTAAATATAGACTCACGTTATCAAGTTACAGAATTGAGTTTCATCCTTTATTGGACAATATGAAAGAGTAAATATTATGAACAAAGAGAAATATCTGATATAGAAAATACTTACCTGTATTATATAAGTATGTCTGATAACTCGACTGCAGTAATTGTGACAGAGTTTTTAATGTCTACAGTCTTAATCTACAAATTAACTTTATAGAAATGAAAAAAAAAAATTAACAAGTTGCATTAGCATTGTTTATGGCTGTTAAAAAAAACAAATTCATACCTTTTTTCTAACATTATTTAATTTTTTTTTGCCGCCAATTTAATTTGTCGGCTGAGCCGCTAAAAGCTCGCCTGACAAATATACTAAGCGTTAGTTATAAAAAAATGTTTTCGATAAGTATAAGCTTTCATCACCGGCTGTACCTACTTTTCCTTAGATAATGGTTAACTACTGATCAAGAATATTCTAACAGATACAAACTGGGTGAGTTTGCATTATTATACAATAGAGTTCTTGTCGCCACGTTCGGTAAGGTCCATGTCCATCCAGGCCTGCCACACCGACCGTCCGTAGACCGAGCACAGGAGGGGCACGACAGTATCTCATCCGCGTATGACTACTCGTGTTTTTCTAACTGGATTTATTACAGAGGGACGGGTAGTCGCGCCACTCCTGCCCGGCTAGTGATGACGTACCCTTGGGCGCGCTCTTGATGGCCTGCACGGCGTGCGCGAGCGGGGCACGAGCGACGTCCTGCGCGTTGACGGACACGAGGCGGTCGCCCGGCGCCAGCCGCCCGTCCGCCGCCGCCGCGCCGCCCGCCACCACCGACCGCACCACGATCACCGAGCTGCCGGGCTCCGATGGGTCCTGGGGCACAACAATAAATACCGTCTATAGAAGTGTCAAAGGATTATTCCAATCTAATATCTTCTCGAGGTTCTCGAGTGGCGGCCACGTACCGGAAGACGCAGCGTGGGAAGGCCCCAGACTAGATGGACCGACGATCTGGTTAAAGTCGCGGAAACCGTTGGTTGAGGGCAGCGAATGATCGTTCGCTGTGGAGATCCTTGGGAGAGGCCTTTGTCCAGCAGTGGACGTCTTTCGGCTGAGATGATGATGATGATGATGATTATCTTAGGCTTAAAATGTTTACTTAGAATATTAAGGAATTACGCTCTTATAAACGTTGAAGTATGAGATGAAGGGCGCTCTCTACTCATTTAGCCATGAATTCGACAACGTCCAAAATCATCATCTTCCTCGCGTTGTCCTGTTGCATTTTGCCACGGCTCATGGGAACCTGGGGTCCGGTTTCAACTAATCCCAAGAATTAGCGTGGGTACTAGTTTTTACGAAAGCGACTACCTTCCCACCAAGAGGGTAAACTAGGCCTTATTGGGATTAGTCCGGTTTCCTCAAGATGTTTTCCTTCACCGAAAAGCGACTGGTAAATATCAAATGTCGACAACGTCCAAAATACTGGACATAATCTTTGACCATATTTTTGCTTTTATTTCCTAACCTCTCAGCACTTACCAAATAGTCAAGTATGGAGAAGCCAAGCCCCCGTTCTTCCTTCTGAAGTTGGATGTACTCCACGCGATCGCTCCACATCGCTAGACCACTCAGCGGTTCAAGTGAACGTGAACGATTGCGGTCAAGTTCTTCCGTACAGAACTCTGGAATGAAAAAGTGGTTAAAGCAAGTTTGATGCCATAGACCTCGATCAAAAATCTTGAAATGGACAGGCCATACTCCTAGTTTTTAGGGTTCCATACCCAAAGGGTAAAACGGGACCCTATTACTAAGACTTCGCTGTCCGTCCGTCCGTCCGTCCGTCCGTCCGTCTGTCACCAGGCTGTATCTCACGAACCGTGATAGCTAGACAGTTGAAATTTTCACAGATGATGTATTTCTGTTGCCGCTATAACAACAAATACTAAAAACAGAATAAAATAAAGATTTAAATGGGGCTCCCATACAACAAACGTGATTTTTGACCAAAGTTAAGCAACGTCGGGAGTGGTCAGTACTTGGATGGGTGACCGTTTTTTTTTGCTTTTTTTTTTGTTTTTTTTTTTTTGCATTATGGTACGGAACCCTTCGTGCGCGAGTCCGACTCGCACTTGCCCGGTTTTTTATATTTTAATCGATCTTAAATTCACGTGAGGACCATTGAAGGGTATTATAGCGTTTACAGTTTACACGCTCGTTGATAACCCTCTCTATAATGGTGATCTATTTAGTGAAGGTTACAAGAATACATAGGGTGATTAGGGTGACTGATATAGTTATTGGCTACTCCATAGTAATTGGCCACTCTTAACAATAAGATTGCTTTGTTTCCGTCTGATTTGTTAAGATTGGCCAATAACTATCCTATGCTAGATGATGGCAGTAAGGGACTGATTGTAGCGAGTATGAAGGGCCCCTATTCTGCAGCTGATATGCTAGCTGATGAAATTATTTACGATTAAAGTATGTTCCCTGTCCTTACCGTCATGATCGTGCCCCGTAGACATGACTGTGTTGGTGCTACATAAGGAGGCTACCGAACTTTCCGACTTTGCTTTGATGAGTCGCTGCGGGGGCGTCAGCAGGTCTTGAAGACTGCCGCCTAGGGTCTTGCTCTGAAAACATAAGTATACATTGTAGTTTAGCTCTATTTTGTTACACATAAAGTAATAAAAGGTCAAGATTTGTTGATTAGAATATGCAGCTAGTTTTATCAGGAAATCTGCACAATAGCACATATTGGCAGACTCATCACTTAACCCTTTGAAAGCTTTACGTTATAAACAAAAACGTCACAGACACGCCATGGTCCCGGGCGCAAGCGAGCTAATCTAAACCTTACTTGAAAGTGTAAGTAGGTCTTATTAGTAGCAGTTAGTAGGTACCTACGACATAGATGTCCATGGCGCTGTGGGCACGACTAGTAACAACGACTTTAGCTGTTCTTGGCGTTCAAAAGGCTAATGAAGCCGAAATAAATAAAATATGTTTATACGTCACATTTCGACACCTTCGAAGTTTGAACTGAACGTGTTGCTCTCGTATTTGAAATTTACCACGTGGTTCAGACGACAATCATACCATACACATAAAGTAATAAAAGGTCAAGATTTGTTGATTAGAATATGCAGCTAGTTTTATCAGCAAAAGGCTAATGAAGCCGAAATAATTAAAATATGTTTATTACGTCACATTTCGACACCTTCGAAGTTTGAACTGAACGTGTTGCTCTCGTATTTGAAATTTACCACGTGGTTCAGGCGACAATCATAATATATCATATCATACAGGTCTTCTAGCGTTTGTAAAAACGGATTCCAAATTTAGTGGCTACATTACAATTTGGCAATGTAAAAATATATGCTTCGAAAAGGTAATTTACTTACCCTGGCAAAATTGCCCTCAGTCTTCCCTTTGTTCTCGTCATCCCGCTTCCTCACGCACACCAGCACAACCGGCGACGTCACCGCCCGTAATCGTGTCACCACCTCAACGTGATGGGCGCCTAGTACCCGCCAATCGTTCACCTGAAAATTTAAGATTGGCTTGAGTATGAATGATGAAATATTTAGTAACTTCAAATCAACGTGCCTTTATCAGACGGTTTCCTGTTATTTTATCAGATTTTCGGCGGTTTCATTTACAAACTCTCTCAACTTATCTTGTTGAGAGAGTTTATCACACATATCGGATAATAAACCAGCATAAAATTCATCTTACATCAACAACCAGTATACGTGTAACTGTGACATCGAGGCCCTCTTGTACTTTAATGCCCAGCTACAAAACTATCTCAAATTCTTGATACACGATGGTTTTGGCACGCTTATGGAGACACCAGGAAGATCATGCGCTTTTCTACGAAATTATCTTTGCTGGCATTAAATATTTACAGGTAAAATGAGTCTACCTTTCCGGGATAAATGCAGAGCCTATAACCACAACCATCTTACGGGGGATTTCTGACAATCGCTCGCATGCTCTGACAAATGGTACCTACACGTGACAAAATAAATAAAAGATTTACCTCCAACAACTCGTCTCCAACTTTATACAATCCTAATCTCGCCACAGGACCATTCGGAGCAATGGCCCTGATATAGTGTCTCGCTTGCACCTCCTTGCCCCCCACCACTCTGACGGTGCCCTCAAGCGAGATGCCCAACCCGCTGTCCTTCTCTTTGATTATTGTTCCTATCTGAAAGGAAAAAGTAGGTTACTTAATAAAGGGAAGATCTTCAAGCCAAAAAGGTACATTTGCTTCTGGAACGCCTGAAACAGGTTATTCCTCGAGTAAATCTGTGCTTTTGTTCGAAGGAATTTGTGTTATTTCGTACTAATTTTAATAACGCACTTTAGTTTACACTGATATCCTACTCTTGCGGCCATTCCGGCTAGTCTTGCTGGTTATGCAGTAGGTACTAGGTATCTACTAGTGTCAGTAGAACAGATGGCAGAACTTACAATGATAGTCTCGTCCGATCACAATCACGGCGTTATGTCGTCTCGTCCTATCACGATCTTGGTGTCGTCCGACGGCGACTGAGAAGATGACACTGGTACCAGTTAAAAACAAATGGCAGAACTTACAATGATATCATACTCGTGCTGTCGCCCCGGCCAGTCATGCTCGTTCTGCAGTATGGCCCGCCACTTGTCCTGTATCCGACGCGCCTCCCGCTCGGCGGTCTCGTCGTCTCGTCCGATCACGATCTCGGCGTCGTCCGACGGCGATTGGGGTGACGGCGGGTGGCCTAGGGCTTCCGAGTCTGCCTCGGTTTCTATCACTGTTGATTCGTCGTACTGTAAACAAGAAATTTTTTATGTAGTTATCATGGGTATCAGAGCATACAATTTAAAATGTTTTATTGTTTTTAGACTACTGTAAAATGGTACAGTTATTTAGCATCAAATACGGCTAATGTGTCCAAATATATCGGTACACATCGTTAATTTTATAGTAACAAAGGTGTGTTACGATTATTTAGCCACTTTGGTTGTCACTATCTATTTGATCCTAACTTTACCTAAGCATAGGATAATTTTCATTACAGAATGAGCTTGTTGTTTCCCACGTCAATCAGCAGTGTGAAAAATAAATACTGGGTAGCAGAATTCTGAAGCTACAATATTCTAAGAGAGGTGACGCACTGGCTAGAGGTAGCTGTGTTTACCTGGTAGGTATCTCAATATTGTCAATAAAATACTCACCACACTAAAACTATACTTGGCAAGGGAGGTGACAGACGGGCTGGGAGGAGCGAGAGGCCTTCCGTCCTGGGCCGCTAGGGCTTTTTGTAGCTTCTCAAACCCCGCCCCGCGGAGATACCTGAAAAGAAAGGCCAAAATACAGGTGAACATTCAGTTGTATTTTGGCAGTTGGGTTTCGAAGTGTTTTCGGATATAAGAGAGAGAGAGATAGTTATAATGCATCGCACTCTTACCGCTATATGCGTAAGATCATGGGAACTCGTTGGGGCCGCGTATGATAATTCGTTGTGTATCTATCTAAACAAAATGTACCTAGGTTAATAAATAATGTATTTGTCCAACATAAGACGTCATTAGATGATGATGAAGAACAACAAATGTAATGTAGAATGTGAATATGTACCTTAAAGCTTTCAGCCGCACCACCGGCCCTTTGGCATCTCGCAGCAACGCCACTGCCCTATGGTTGGATACACCGTGGAGAGACACACCATCAACCTGCAATGAAACAATATTAACATAAGCAAATCCCATAAGACATACGTATATTAAAGTATGCTGAGCACAAATAATTTCGTACATCGACCCGCCTGCGCCTGTTCATATCTCTATCGAACGCGTATAATTATATATAAGGCTAACAAAGAGAGTGTATAAGGGAAAGTGGACGTGGGAGTTGGAAGGGGTAGACCTCGGCGGACTTTCTCTGATCAGATCGGGGAAATCCTGAAGAAAGGCCAGGTCAAGAGCACCCTAAACCGGCGAGCGTGTATGAGGAATGTTATGAAAGTGAAGGAAGCGAAAGAGGTATGTCAGGATCGTAGCAAGTGGAAATTCGTGGTCTCTGCCTAGTGCCTACCCTCCGGGAAATAGGCGTGATTATATGTATGTATGTATGTATAACTATATTGCTGTCCCGCCCATGACGCCGGCGGTCAATGACACTGTGCGAGCGGGTGCTTAGCTTCCTTACTTTATAAATAGAGTAAGATCTTCAGCAGTTTTTCCTGATCCGCTTGTTATTTTCGTAGAAAAGTCATCTGTTTCAAGATAACATACCTAGTATCAAAACTTCCAAACACCCGCGCGCGTAGGGCTGCGGGCCGCAGTATGCGCCGGTCCACCAACGCGAACTCCTGACGACACTCTTCGGTACGGAGAGAAACATGTCGAGCGGTTTTCGACTTAAAATACGTGAGTGACCCGTTTTTAACATATTTAATATCATAACTAGTACTTATTCGATTAGTAATTTACCAACCCTAACAGCGAACACATATTTAATTACACAAACGGGTCTACCGCGATATAATTTCATTACAGAATGAGCTTGTTGTTTCCCACGTCAATCAGCAGTGTGAAAAATAAATACTGGGTACCAGCGGATATATCTTCGGACCAGTGTACGGATACTGTGAGTGTTGCGTGTCGTGCCGTGGACAATAAACATTAAACTTTAACGGGTAGCTGCAATTTCTTTGTCTACCCCGAACATTTTTATAAACTAATTTCGGGTAGTTTAGTGGTGTTTTATTAATATCTCCGTTGACATTTGTTGGGACGTCAGTCTTTCCGTGACCACAGCTGGTGCAACTCAGCTGAAACGTCGGAATTAAAGGTAAAAACAATGAAATTATATCGCGGTAGACCCGTTTGTGTAATTAAATATGTGTACAAAACGCGAGAGTTTAAAGTGTTATATTCCTAACAGCGAAATCAGCGATTCTGAAGAAATGCAAGTTAATGCAAATGAATACTACCTAGTAAAACCTGTAAAACATCGACGTACAGGCAGTCAAGTCCGCTAGAAATGCTAATTCATGTTAATGTTCTACGTAAGTCTGAGTTGGCGCTACGGCTATATTCCGATTGCTACGAGTAACCGAGAGTTTACCCAAATGTGTGACAAGTATGCGCAAGATACGTCTTAATTACCACCATGCTTATACATAACTTTAATAAGGCTATGAAAATAAATATACGTTTGACGTGGTCGGTACGGGCGGCCGCCAGAACAAACGAGCGCTCACGTACATATTATATTGCTGGCACGGACAGCATAAAAATACATTTTCCGGGAAGTATTGCAGAGTTCCATGGATGAATGATATATTATAAGGAGCCTAAAGCCGAGATGTTAAAAGTTGAATAATGCAAAGGACCGCCTTATTAGAATATAAAAATTGTTAGTAGGTACCTAGGTATTAGAAATATATGAGCGCCTTCTACTGGATCAATTTTTAAGTAACTGACAATTTGGATATTGACTATTTTACTACCACAAATCTAAAGACATGCCACCTATGCAACGAACCGAATACGAGGCTATTCAAATAGTAATTTATTGTTATTTATGTAACCGTTTGATAACAAGAAATTACTATCTGAATAGAGCTCCGTGTGCAGTGGGCGGACTTTCGCACGAGTACACGAGGAGGACTATTCGAACTCCTTATTATTATCTCAATTTAACATACCTACATCTCGCGTATATCTTACTAGGTAATATTTTGGTATAAACTATGTTCGCTGCGAGGGATATTAATACATTTAAAACCATAAACGACATTGTTTGTCAAGTTCCAAAAGCCTCCCGAAACAAACTCTTTCAAATTATGAGAACTCATACGATTACGTACAGCTTAAGTATATGCTACAAAGAGGTACACGTAATACAAAAAGTGCTCCAACTCAGTTACCCATATCGTACGTATATACTAGCTGAAAAGAAATTAAGTGGATTTATATGTAAGGGCAACGATTGTACAACCACTTAGACGAAGAAAACGTAAAAACTACGGAAAATTGCGGTCTTGAGCTACCAACAAAACAGCTTGCTTAACTTTGTGAACAGGCCGCATTCGAAATGTTTTGCCAACCGTACCTTGTTGAAGTGGCTCCATTGTGAAAACTCCATTTTGCAGAGCTGCATAATTATGAAATGTTGACGAGCCCATGCGAAAACTTTGGAGTTTGTAACACAATATGCCTTTGATACGAAACTATGTTTAAAAGGCTAACTCGTATATTTAGGTAGGACTTTGAAAAAGGTATTCGAGCCTGCAGCGACTACTTATCGATTTAGAGATGTGCGATAAAGAAGATGATATATACAGAATATGGATTCTCATCCACAGCATGGTTTTTTTATGCCACCTGCGCACGGTTCCATTTTTATCGACTATCACTATGCGCGTCCCTTTCGCACTTACATACTTGTTAGAACGTGACAGGCATGGTGACAAGGGATAAAAACGCGACCGTGCTAAGCCGCCTGGCGGGAAAATATTCTAAACAATGGAGATAAGAACAGAATTGAGAAAATAAACATAACTGCATTCAGCAATATGCGTCTACGTCGCTGCGCGCATTGGACTCGACTATGTAATCCTGATGTTAATTTTTTCTTGTTATAATCCCTCTCTCATCCTGTCAAACATTTACCCCCTTATTCATAAACGTTTACTAAAGTTGACATGCCGATAATAATCGTTTGCCCCTTTCCGACGTATTGGTATGATGGAAAGGGACAAACGATTATTATTTTTATTTATCGGCTTGTCAACTTTAGTAAACGTTTATGAATAAGGAGGTTAGTTTTTTTTTACTATTTAGTATGTTTGATTTGCTGACCGTGGAGCGCTCTGGAATGGAGCATTATACTGCCTCCTGCATGTGCCTACTTGCAGACGACGCCATTTTCACAAGGTTTCACTTATTTTAAATGAAAGGCAATTGTTTTTCGACTATGTTTGTGGGATTCGTAGGGACACTGTATTACTGTATGTGTATTGGGCCCCATACATTCCACGACTCTTCTCTTTCCGCACAGACTCTAAAACATTTACTTTACACCTATTTCAACGTCATTTTCACCTGACATTGACAACTATGTACATGTATGTACATACACAACTACACTCTTCTCTTTCCGAACGGAGTCTAACGGAACGGAACGGAATCGTAGTCGGAGTATGTTCATTACATCTTCAGTTTTTTAAAACATTTACTGCCAGCGCGAGTTACGCGCTACGAGCATATAACACGAACCAAAAACTAATCGATAAGACGGGAAAAACCGTACGTAGCGAAAAGCGACAGAACCCGCCTAGCGGGTCGCTAGCAGTGAAAGTTTTCATCATTATCATGAGGCCTTTAACATCTTGACAGATGATTTATGCAGTGTCTGTATGCGAGGGACAACGTCTCTCGTGGCTGTTTGTATAAGCCAATGCGGGACCGGCATTTGCGACCGCATTTGTGGCAGCTGAAGTAGGGAGCCATTAGGAAAGTTTTAAGGGTCACGAAAAACAACCATTTGAAGATAAAACATTAAAACCGCTAGTCAATGTCAATTCTTACCGAATTTTGACTAATTCAATATTAAATTAAACCGAGTCAGCGAAAGTCAAATAAAACTCTTCTGAACGAAATCATAATCATACAAGACTATTGATCCCGCGGTTAACCAGGTACAAAGTTAACCACATCCAATATAAACAACTCTCCAAGTCAAACTCAACTCTAAACTTCACCTCACAGAAGTTGCTGTTTGAAGAGCACGCGACAGATACTCTTTCATTGCTCACGACTTCTCCTTACATTTAAATAACACTGTCATAAAATTTTATGGAAACTGACGACGACCCGACTGAAATGGACATGATTGCTTCCGTCACCACATTCATATTACCTATATAAAGTTTCAGGGAACTTTAGAGAGAGATAAAATAAAGGATAGAGACCCGGAGCTCTATGGCAGGCCAGGCAGGTGATTACAAAATAGCTGTTGATAGAATTGAAAAACAAATAACTGTTTAATTTAACATTGCTAGCTAAAGACACGCACTACACCTTACTATACTTTTTGCTACACGCAGTCATATAACATAAACGAAGGAACCCCGGAGTGAATTCGGCTGACGAATAGTAAATATGTACGCTTCACATAACTGTCCCACCACGCATAACAACTTTAGGTGACATCCGGAAAACTCATTCGGTTATGTATCTATAGTATTCTCATTATTAAATTGTACAACGGGACTTAATCGCGTATTTAAGTTTTAAGATTTACCTATAAGATGCGGCTAGAAGATGTTGATGTCAACTTTAGCCTACTCTTCTCCGAGACCATGCACGGGGACCACGCTGCCCTCGAAATGTCGAAGGTAAATCTTAAAACTTAAATACGCGATTATGTCCCGTAATGTGTAAAAATCGTGAAAGTTTAAATCAGTTTATAGTATTCTCGTACAATAAACTTCATGTTGTTCGTTGCTCCTACTTAGCCAGCAATTATCTAACATCGCATGCCGTTTGTCACACCGTCTGTAGAAGCCTTTACTTGCTTTTCGTGGTGGGTCAGAAAAAACACGTCACAAACACGTTCCTAGCCGTGCGTAGCTATTTAGTTTTATTACGGTAGGTCTGCATTGTAAGCACACTCGGGGGCAATCCAGAGGGCCTACCGCGAACCACGTTCGACGTGTTGCCTCCCTGTCACACGTACGTACTAATTTACAAGTGCGACAGAGAGGCAACACGTCGAACGTGGTTCGCGGTAGGTCCTCTGGAGATAACGAAGCTTATCACGTGCTTATCACAGTATGTAGGTCAATGGCTCTATCCCTAGTTCAACCAGACTTTATTGGCTTTGTAAATCTGCATTTTGGGGCGTATGTATAAGAAATAAGGTTCAATTTGATTTAAATGGTTTAGATTTGACAGGACCCTGGTTAAGCTTTCGTTATCCAGTCAGCAAAGTTCAAGGAAACATTTTGTAAGCCCCAGTTCATGGCTTCACCCGCAAAGAAGTTGTTACCAACTTATTTCACAATAAAAAAATATTAAATTGACGCAAATCGTAATAGTTATTTTTTATTAAGTGTTAAACAAATTTACTTTATATAGGCAGTAAATTAATTTAAGAGTGCCCATTTCACGTCAAATAGTCAGCAACCGGTAGGGCGCACAAAGAAATAACCGATTGGCTCTCCGAATCATGTCGCCCGATTAGTGATTAAGAATACGCGACATAAGTCGCGGCAAAAATTAGTTTAATGTTAGTATGACTCACGACAGTTTAAATTCGAATAAGGCAATCAAAAAACAAATTTATCATCAGGCAACTAAGGCCCATATTTAGATATATACAAACATACAGTATATTAATTTCTTAAACTTAAAACAGAACACTATTTTGGCGACAAAACAGCAATATATGCTGGCCCCATTAAAGCATATCTTCTAAAAGTAAAGTTACGTATAATGTGTGTCAATGTTCAGAGTTTAATTTCCATTTGGCATAGCGACAAGTTATTTTGGAGCAAAGTTTTAATGGAAATGAAATTAAGCGTGTGATTAATATCCTCAGTTAAGTGAGATACTTTAATTACTTAATCCTAACTCTCAACTCTTGTTAAATATACGTAAGTACAAAATTACAAATTAATTGCATTTTGGTTTCTTATATTTTTCGAGTTTATAAGTAGACTTTTTCAAAACAGTAATTATTTATTAGAAATTGCACTTTTGACACTGACAGAGATTATTTATATCCATAACAAAACCAGTTCAAATTCATATCGGTTTATTTATTTTTTATTATTTATTTAATAAAATACAAGATATTCTTAAAGATAGGCATAGCCCCGCAAAACTCATTAGTGAGTTTGACTGCGGGGTCATCAGTCTCTAGTTATTAACTTAATTTGTATGTACTTAATGTTTAAATTATTACAATATATTATTATGGTAGTGTTTTTTTAACATAGTTTTAAATTTAGGCTTATTATTTTCACGTCTTATGGCTTCAGGCAAACTATTAAGTAAGTATGGAATTCTTTTCCTAAGGGTTCTATCCCCGTAGTAATTATTAATTCTAGGAACGGATAGTTTACCTGAAGTCACAGCCTTTGTGATGTATGTATGTTTAACTGGTGTTAAGTAATCAGCTGAGTTAGGCTCTTGGTAACTATGGTTATTGACCGCAAGTAAGTATTTATGTTTTAAACTGACCGGTAAAATATTGCAAATTTTGAAAAGAAGTCTGTAGTTACCTTTACATTTGAGTTTAGTTTTATGGCTGACAAGTAATTTTAAAAATCTAATCTGCATATTCTCTAATTTATCGATATTGGTCTTAGTTGTGAGCCCATAGCTGTCAAGAGCATAACTCAGTATTGAATCTACAAGTGACACATATAAACATTTAAGAGTGCTAATAGGAACTTTGAATTTTAAGTGAAAGAACTTACCTAATAATACTCTAAGTTTTTCAATCATTTGTTAAGAGGTTGCTTTTATAGCTTGGATGAGTTATTTGTTATTTGATACTGATTTAGTTTAGTTAGTGTTAAGCTTTGCATGCGCTGGTGGCCTAGCGGTAGAGCGTGCGACTTGCAATCCGGAGGTCGCGGGTTCAAACCTAGTATCGTAAAAACTAGTGCCTACGTCAAATCATGGGATTAGTTGTCAAGCGGACCCCAGGCTACTATGTGAGCCATGGCAAAATGCCGGGATAACGCGAGGAAGAAGAGTGTACTGTGAATCACGTCCTAAAATGGCTAAAATGTGTTACTAGTGCTTACTATTATTGTTATATTATTTTCAAATGTTGTTTTTTCTATTGTATTTTATGTGCATTTCAAACACAATATTTTATTGTTGATTAATAAATATGATATGATATGATATGAATAGTCTCCATGTGAATGCAGCATGTAAGTCTGTTGCCTGCCTAAGTAACGCCATTAATTATTTTCTACCCTTGATGTACAAATATAACTGTCAAAATTTCCATACGTAGAAGCGAATTACTAACTACATAATCATATTTTAATTCAATCTTGAACTTAGCGCTTGCTATTCAAGTAACGTTACGGCTGTGGGTACCGTCTACTATAATAGGGAAAATTTGCCTTATAGACCTTAATACACCGTGTTTTTTTTTTATTTCCGTTAATTTCAAGGGTGCATTCCTGAGCTTAAATCAAGTAACTTTCTCAAAGACACCGATGTTCTAATTAAGTCCATTTCGGAGATAATCCATAATTAATTTTTTTCCTATAAGGCCTCTACAAGCGTGTACACTTGCCTTAGGGCCGGCTTACATATTGATTAGTGTTTAGAATGAGTTCATACATTTGCTACTAAACTTAAGTACAATCTCGGGCGATTGATATACGAAATGACATTGATATGTCACAGATTTCAATTGTTTGGTTGAGTTAAATGTAATGCCCGTGTTACAACAACGCTATATGCTACATTTAATTACTTTTTAAACAAAAAAAAAAACAAAAAAGAAAACAAAAAAAAATTTTTTTTTTTGAAAATTAACTATGCCATTTAGTTCTTATAAACGTACTTAACTATACCCCGAAGTTAACGGAATTCAATAAAAACACGGTGTATAAGACCTAAATTTTAGCAAACATTAGTCGGTGCAAAATCGAATCTTACCGATTTAGGAAAAGGATTCAGATTTAAACGCTCAATCTTCATCTCATTCATACAAATTACGTGGAGCTCGATTCACTTGCGAATAAGGTAAATTTACGGGCTCACGGCGGATTTATGGATAAAACTTGGGGCATTATATAGGTCAAAGTAAAGTTTATGGGGAAATATCCAGTCGTATTGCAGAGCTAAATGGCTCAATTACACTCAAATCTGTCCATTCGCATTTGTCCCGCGGAACAGGGATTTTAAGCAAACAAATAACAGTTATTTTCACAAAGCCAATACGTTTTGCTCCGTAAAATAAAAGGGAGCATTATAACAAAGTGACCGGCGATCAGTAGTTAAATTTAGATACACGGGCAAAGTAGGTAAATTATCTGCGTAGGTAATTTTTCGACATGGGATATAATGTGTGGCATGCGGCACTCACCTCAACAATGCGGTCGTTGACCTGTATCCTGCCACATAGGTCTGCAGCACTGCCCTCGCTGATGCTTTTCACGAAGATGCCGCTCAGCTCCTCTGTGATAGAAGGCAAAAGTCAGTGCCAGCTCTTTACATAGAAAATTGAACCATGGTTCCCCTACAAAACTAAAATCAGAGTCGGACCTCGCTAAGTTTTCATGCCAACTGCTACTAAGTTTGCTACGTCAAGTAAAGCGCTCCTTGGGATAAATATGTGTTATGCATTGTCACTGCTAAGTCAGCGCAAGTTTAGTGTGGTTGGAGTCTATGCTTCACCAATATATATTACATGCGGGCATTGTTGAACGATGGAGCAGACCTATGTTCAGCGGTAAATTCCCATGGCTGCATGATAAATGCGCAATTTGCGCACAGCGCTGTCCTGTCACACGGTTATGCATGATATATTGCATTCGTTATGTATCCCCTCGTTACTTTAACGATATCATTCGATACATTATTCGCCGATAGCTCTTCAAGAAACAACTTTTTGATGAAACCGGATTATACCCCAAAAGGCTTTTTAAATTCCCTCTTAGTTGAAATGCAAGGATAGCCAGTCAGTTTCGTAAAAAAAATGTGCTTATGTCATCCTTTAGGATGCATCCGGAAAAACGCTTTAATTAGTTGTTTTCCTCAACTTCATCGACTCAACTTGTCGAACGACCTTACTATCTATAAAATATCGTATTCAAGAAACTAGAATTTTGCTATTTGTAGCCAGATACAATCTAGGTCAGAGTATTCGACAGCAAACGGATACAGCGTCGGCATACCGGGAAACAATCCAAACTTTTATCTTCACGGTTTATTGAGACTGCGCGATAAATTAAAGTAGGAAAAAACAGAGTATTGCATGAGATCGTTCCCAGATGAAGATACGAACAGGCCGCGGGCACTCGCGGAAATTGCAACGGTGTTTAATTATTTTGTCTTAGTACGCTAAAATGGGGACTCAGAGAGAAATATAAAAATTTTAACTAAAAATAAGATAACCGAGTGTAGCAAAGTAAAACCTAAACATACATTTTGGCGTCAAAATACGACATTTCGATTTTTCAATAATTTAAATAGTTGCCGCCAAATGCTATTGAACAGCATTGTAATCAGGGACCGAATACCGGTATATTTTTCATACAAATTAACCGGTATTCAATTTCGGTATCTTGGTTGCTTATGTATATTTTTGCACTTAATTTAGCTAATTTACACAAATGCTATTGAACAGCATTGCATTACAATTTGTAATGCACTTGTGGGTTCTGCTCGTAGGTCTCGTATTGCGGGGCTAACCCACTTAGGCCCACTTGCACCATCCCACTCACCCGGGGTTAAGCGGTAACCCAGTGTCAAATTGTACTTGTACCTATAGTAACTCCAGGTTTAACCGGATAACCCCGGGTTAGTGAATGGTATAAGTGGCCCTTATTGAGTTTAGTCTGATATCAAAATGCACACGCACGTTGTGCGATTTATACTCATAATCAGCAAAAATAAAACACCAGAGTGCGATAAAGTAATAGTAGTTTATGTGACTGCTACATAATGAAAGGCATTAAAATACGAGTGTGGGTTTATGAAACGAATGAAATGAGTTTCATAATAGTATCACACGAGTGTTTTAATGCCTAATTATGTACAGTTACATACACTGCTTTATCTACACACATTTTTTTTTTTGCTTTTTTTTTTCTTTTTTTGTGTTTTTTAAATGTTATTAAGGGGTTTCCTAAAGGGGAACGAAAATTTGATTATTTTTGCGCTACGACGTACGGTTTAGTAGATACAGCATTATAAAGTTTTTTTGTTATTTTTTTTTTCTTTTTTGTGTGTGTTTTTTTTAATATTAATTAAGGGTTTCTTACAGAGGAACGAACATTTTATTATTTTTGCGCTGCGACGCACGGTTTAGGAGATACAGCCCTATAAAGATTAAAAAAAAAAGAAATCGTACCATACACCATAAAGCATAAACTGCCTATAGTTTTTTTTTAAAGCGGTGCGATAGTGTGTTATCACTTTAATGGCTGAATGCCACGATGGTGTGTCACACATATCTGTGAAATGGAAATTAAAAAAAAAATACTTCCCGGCCTAGGCCTTAAATTTTGTATGAAATTCCTTTACAGTTATCTGGAGTTGCTCCGCCCTAAACGTGATACTTCGAAGCCTGATATAACGCCCGGAGTGACGACATTTCATTGCATGTTTGAGAAAAAGAACTTAACGTACGTTTTAGTGCCAAAATAAATGCGTCATTTTGATTTTTCAACCATTGAAATGCTCATAATAATACCTAAGACCTACTCAAATAATATATCGTCGGTGCGAATAAAAAAATCGCCATGTATTTTTAAGCTACTTTTCAGGAGACAAAAATAACTGTTTATTTTCCTGTTTGTAATATATTTGTTGCACCTGTATTTTTTTTCTAATAGATCAATGATTTTTACATGATACTCATGAAGAAAATAAACAGTTTTTATCGTAATTTTTTACAATATATTATTTTAACCAAAATTTTGCTACATAGCGACTTAAATTTGGTTCATTTAAAATCGTCATGTGTTAAGTTTGTACACATAGCGATTTGTTGCCAAAGTAACATAGTACGAGAGATGATACACAGCGATTTTAGGGTCTATGTCGGGTAATCCATTCTACAATAAATCGCCATGTGCAACATTATCGCCATCACCCTCGTCGGAAAACAAGGCATTTAATTTCGTTATGTGCTAAAAAATCACATAGCTATTTTTTTTATTTCTGTTCTTTTTTTTTCTACAAATGTTGTTCTTTGTTCACATAGCGGAATTGTTATTTTCAAAACTAATAAAGATATAACAAAAATATTTATGTGGGTCACGGAAAATTGAAAAAGGAATTCAAATATGCCAAAATCAAAAAATCGTAAATAAACACATAGCGATTTTTTTATTCGCACCGACGATATACTCTACTTACTGAGAAGCATTATACTGGTTGGCGTCTTACTATTACGGGCTATTTCAATTTGGCCTGAAACCGTGATGCACACGCATGTTGAGCAATTATATTGATAATCAGCATACATTATCAAAATTAGACGGAAATCAATGCTAACATTGTTAACATAAATCTAAACTCAAATTAGCCTAATAATCCGCTGGATATCCATTTAGTTTCATACTCGTATTAGCGGAAGCGAGCTTACGCAAATCAATGAGATTCTAATGTAAAATAACACCAAATTGCGACTCTCTAATATCAATCAAGTACAACCCTCATAACAAAAAGAAGAGTTGCTAAGCCTAAGAATTCGTGCTTCGAATTTGGTAATAGCTGGTGTAGAAGATGGCACTGTAAGGCTCTATGCATTATTCGGTAGCTCTAGTTGAAAAACAGTTAACTTTCGATTGTCGTATAGAGACCGTGCGTGTTGTAGGGTCTGCCATCTCGTGACCTGAATCGAAATCGAAAACAATTCACGCTTCTAAGCAGGTGCTGCTCCCTACACTAAACGCTGGCTCTATTTTGCATAGTAGGGTCTGCCATCTAGCGGCTTAAATCTAAAAATGGAAACTTGACATAATTCTTCGGGCCAATTAATAGACGGCATCTGTGCTGCCGTCTACAGTTCATGCACGCTCCCTATTAAGTAATAACAAGTAATAATATATAGCGTCATACAATGTCATTCGCTTTAATTGTCAAATGCAGGGTACGATTTTTTCTTTTACTTTTCTACAGAGTACTCCCTGTTTTTACATTTGCTACTCTTCTACGATCAATGACTGTTTGCTCCAGGTTTTTGTCTGTCGTCACCATCTATGCATTTTACACGAGGTAAAGTTCAAAAGAATTGATATGAATACCAAGCGTTGCTTTTATGAGACGGGTTTTCTTCTATCATCGCGTGTTTCACTCCTTGTAAACAACGAACAAACATTGTAATTGGTACAAATTGAACAAGGAACTATTACATAACAAGAGCGTTTTAAAAGTAGTTAGTCCACTTATGACGATAAAACTACAATTTCAACTTAACTTTTTAAGCGTTACTTTAAGAATGTTTTCTTGCTTTTTTATTAAGAACATTAATTACTGTAAGCCGTCAGTAGGTAATCACAATAAAACTAAAAGGGCCTATAGCGAAAATCGAAATTTCCATAGATTTATAGGTCAATGGAAATTTCGATTATCGATATTCGAGGTAGACGCGGTGCAGTTTAAAACCCAAAACTCTAACTCATAATAATCACAAAGCCGCATTTTGATTACCCAATATGTATCACTACACCTTATAAAACAAAGTCCCCCGCCCGCCGCGTCTGTCTGTTTGTGTGTTTGTATGTTCGCGATAAACTCAAAAACTACTGAACGGATTTTCATGCGGTTTTCACCTATCAATAGAGTGATTCTTGAGGAAGTTTTAGGTGTATAATTTATTAACCCGTGCGAAGCCAGAGCGGGTCGCTAGTTATAATTACAAATCTCAAACTGCACATGCCAACAGTCCAACTAGTTCCGAATTCAAACTAGAAGTGGAGCGGTTAGTTGCCTCGCGGAAACAGCCGCGCCGTTGTAATCTGTTCGGGTATTGGGAAAGTTGGGAGTTGGGACATGTGTTCGATATCTCGGTGGATTGGTTTGTTGTGATAAGCGAGAGGAGAATAGGTAATAAACACAACTATTTATGCGATATAATCTCCGATTTAATGTTAAAATAAACAGTAATCATTCTGCATAAGATACATTGGGGCTAACTTCGAAAGCGGGATAATTTTGAAAACGGCAAATATCCATAAAACCAGAAACACTTTAGCAACGCACTCATGCTACTCTACTGCAACGTTTAACAAGGCATCTTGCTTACTTTTGTTATATTAGAAAGTGCTCCTAGTTTAGTAGATAGGTGTTTGCCAATTTCAATATTACCCCGCCTTAGAAGCTATTCCAATGCAAGGTGCATCTTGAAATGTATTCGAGTTAAATCTAGCTTGGATATGTTCATACTATGTAGAGTACCTCCGACTGAATTTAAAAATTTATAAAGTGGACAGGCCCTGTAAATATTGTCTGCCTCATTTTGCGCAAAAAACTGACCAAACAAAAAGCGTAAAATGTTTTCTATGTAAGCCCTAAGCAAACTAAACCACCACAGACCAGTTTTCTGTGTAAACCACAGACCACAAAAATGTTGCAAAAATATTTCCTTCTAAAATTTCAATTATAAGCATGACTACGCATTTTTCTAAAATGAAACTTGAAGCTGACTGACATTGGATTAACAAGCAATCCTCGTAAAAAGGTTTTTAGGAAATGTTAGAATTCTATAAAATACCTATATAAATATCTTGCGTCTTATCAGTTTTATTAAGAAAATTCCATTATTTTATTTAAAAAAATATCTACATATTTATATCTAAAATTGCAGGCACCGTATAAAAGTTTCATTTTGAAATTCCGAACATTCACAAAATCTCATTGTCTCCCCGTCCTGGAGGCCGATTCCAACTTACATTTGGATGCCAAAATGATGCATTTCGCGCGTGGATTTCGCTCGTACTTGTTCGTACATTAATTGGCGACGCTTGTTCGTACAGTCACCTGCAATAATATGTTACTCTTCGAAGGCCGCAAAAATATGTGACACGCTCTTATGACTCTACAAATGAGATAGTGTCAGATATTTTTGTGGCCTTCGTTGTGTAACATATTATTGCAGGTGACTGTACATGGACAGGCGACTGATTTAAAAGTGACATTGTTTAGATTCTTGTATCAAAATGCAGGTTTGAATTGGCCTTTAATATTTTTTGGCATGCAATATTTATATAATATGTATTCTCATTTCTTTTATTGGCTTTATTTTCTTTTACTTTTGTAAGAATTTGATATGTTTTCTGAAAGAGCTACGTATTTGTATGATTTCATGTACATATATGTTTTTTTTATCATATTTATATAAAGTTATATACTTACTGAGTATTTGCATGAATTCTATAGTAATTTAAATTGTATTTTTCTTATTTACTCGTAATGCATGCTAATTATAAGATGTAATAATGTTTTAAAAAGATGTGTCCCGCCGAGTTTGTTGCCGGTCCCGTATTGGGATACCCTCCTCCAATTGAGGGGGGATTTAAATCTTCTTGAGGCAAAGGTGTACGGTTGGAGCCGGTATAGCTTTATTTGACGTTCATAAGCGCATTGTAATATGCCTACTTAATAAACTATTTTTTATCTTTATCTTTATCTTTTGTTTTTTTTTTCACTTAGATTTCTCATCATCAAGAAGTTGCAGATTGCTAGCGAATACTTAAAAAAAACCTTTTTGACAGTCTCTTAACTATCTAAAAACCAGTGGATGACCGTTTTCCAAAAAAAATTTACATTTCATTAATGTCTTCAAAATATTGACTTCTTGGGCTCATTTTACTCAGAATCATTTGTACATTCACGCCTCATACATGACAAAATGTGTCCCAAAATTTTGTATGAAAAAATATTTTTCCAGTGCGTAACGTTCATACAAATAAAAAAAAATATTCATACAAAAATGTGACGATCTGGAAAGGAAATCTTGGGACACATTTTTTCATGTATGAGGTTGATGCGTGAATGTACAGTCACCTGCAATAATATGTTACACAACGAACACCGCAAAAATATCTGACACGTTCTTATTTGTAGAGCCATAAGAGCGTGTCACATATTTTTGCGGCCTTCGAAGAGTAACATATTACTGCAGGTGACTGTACAAATGATTCTGAGTAAAATGAGCCCAAGAAGTCAATATTTTGAAGACATTAATTAAATGTAATTTTTTTTTTTGAAAACGCTCCGATAACCAAACTGTTCAGGTTACTAGGCTATTTTCAGATACTCCACGAGGCACCGTCGAAGCCTCCCGGCCAGCTGTAGGTACTCGTAATTTGACACCCGGACAGATCGGCCCACATTCCGCTTCTAAATTTAACCCTTCTGTTCTGTCACTGTTCGGTCAAAGTTATAGGAGATGCTCTTTCGGTAGCTTTGGGACAGTTGCCTTTTTGGTGTTGACTTCCCTCAAAAACACTTTTTTAATAATTTACTAATAATTATTAGACAATTTAATCAACTTTTTTCGGATAGTTGATTAACTATCCGTCAACCCGTATAATAGGTAATTACATCGTGACTTTACTTGCCTTACACTCCATTACAATCTAGTTATAGCCTTTCAAAAACCAAAAGAAAGTAGTATTTCTTTTGTTTCATTATTTTCTCAAACAAACGAAATTCATCCCCATTTACTATACAACAAGGTTTAAATTAAAAGAAAGAACATTGTGTATGTTGGGCCTTACGAAGTTAAGGGGTAGTTTCGTGCCCGCTGGCCGTTTCTCGTTTGCTCCAAAAGAATCAACTTCGCCCCATCTAGTTAGCGACCCGCTGTGCCCACAACTATTTATATTCCACCACTTTGCCCAATATTGGAGTAGTTTATTCCGCCCGACTCGCTGGATGTATTCTAACATTACTAACTATTTTGCGATTGTTATAAGTAGTTTAAGCTGTCACTTAATGTCGCTATTATAGTTAGCAGTTAACGTAGATTTGATAATGGCTTTATGAATATGCTGGTAATTCTCAGCATCCCACCCATTAGTCGGTTGTATTATGCTCCGGTGGCCGAAATAAACTCGGGTACCGTATCCCAAGGATTAATGAAGGCAGATTGGGAGTGCACGATATGTATATTGTTTGTATATTTTCACCACACCAGCTCGGAAAGGCTTACTTTGCACTTCAAAAACCGATAGCAAAGTTGCATTTTATTCACATGTGAGGCAAAGTAATCAAATGCAAATTTTGAGTTGTTTTCTTATGTTTTCTGGTAGAATTGACTTTTAAATGATGATTTTAGATGATAAATATTTGATAACATTCATTTGGGTTTGATTTTATTTGATATTTTACATTTAACGTTTGTTTCGGGTTGGTATGGTGAAAAATTTTGTGTTTCACTCGGGGGCAAATTTTGTTTAACCCTCGTGCTTTGAAAACACGAATATTAGCACGAGCGGTTAAACAACAACTTTGCCCCCTTGCAAAACAAATAACTAAAATTAGTACCTTGCTCGCACACGTAGCCAGCGACGGTGATGCCCAGGCCGAGCGCGGAGTCCTTGTTGAGGTCCACTTGATAGCTCAGGGTTTCTGGCTCCCCCGTACCACGAATCGCCATGTCAAGCGGCAGCCTGCATTAGAAACAAAAACTTAAAAGCTGCGTTAATTTGTCAGATTAAATGATCCAAAAGTCAAATTGTGGTTGATAAATGGAAAAAATCCTGCTGTAAATAATCACAACTACTAAAAAAGCCCTTAAACCTTGACCTTCAAAAGTAACGTCTATGATTAAACACAAGACTAAACCAATAGACCACTACACCGACTAGGTACTACGATAAGTATTCGACCACTACGGCTTCCTGAGTATTCTGTACAAATTAATTCAGTTCAGGGATTCTTTAGGCGGTAGCGGGTGATGGTGTTGTACTAAATTCACTTTGATTGCTCTTGATAGCTTTTCACATAGAAAAAAGCTGCTTAGGAACATCGTTACCACATAGGTGGAGGTTGCGGGTCCGGCGGAGGCAGTATAAGCGGCGGGGGGCGGGGAGAAGGCGCCAGCGCCCCGCGCGGCACCACAGCTACCATGGAGGCTACAGGCTGCAACAAAGGTTACATTTTTACTGGTGAAATACTTCAATGCGTATGGCATTTATGCTACTACAAACATTTTTCGCTACATAGCAGTAAACAGTGCTACGGCGTAGCACAGGCTTAAACAGTTGAGGTCATACACATCTCCGCACAGCCAAAGCTACGTGTGAAATGCTTGCTATAATGTGATGCTCAGGCTGTTAATGCCTTTAGTGGTACAGAGCCCGATATAGTTTTAACAATTTGTTACGGTTAACGGGTTTGATACGATTTTGACGATTGTCGCGCATCTCACGTACGGCGTTCACTTTATTTCGCATGCACCAACCACCGTGATCGATCTTCAAGGTCGTATCAAAATCTGTTTAAAACCATAACAAATTATCGGACTGACTGTTTCTCTCAATTTCATCTTCGAAATGAGCATGAAACCCGCTGTGTTCTGCCTCGGCTAACTTCTGCTCGAGCTCCACCAGGCAATGTAACTGTGGTGATGACTCACCCGTGGGCGGGGACAACACTGAAGCCGCTTTTTCGCAAAGAGCACAAAAGCGGTCGTGTCCTGCCTCGGCCGATCTTCGTTCCAGCTCAAATAGGTCAGCCATCTCGATGTAGTACCAAGCGGAACACTTTATGAGTTTGTAATGATATGATGATGTTATCTTACCCTATGATGCAGCCTCTCCTCGATAATAGTGGGCGGGGGCGACACCTGAGGCGCATCTTTGCAATGAGCACCAAAGCCGTCATGTCCCGCCTCGTCCAACCAACGTTCCAGCTCGACTAGATACCAAACGGGACACACTTGCAGTTTATAATGAGACGATAATGTTATCTTACCCTGTGATGCAGCGTCTCCTCGATAATAGTGGGCGGGGGCGACACCGGAGCCGCATCTTCGCAAAGAGCACCAAAGCCGTCATGTCCCGCCTCGGCCAACCACCGGTCCAGCTCGACTAGGTCAGCCAGCTCGACTAGATACCAAGCGGGACACACTTGCAGGTGGTAATGAGACGATAATGTTATCTTACCCTATGATGCAGCCTCTCCTCGATAATATTATAGTAGGCGGGGGCGACACGGGAGCCGCATCTTCGCAAAGAGCACCAAAGCCGTCTTGTCCCGCCTCGGCCAACCACCGGTCCAGCTCGACTAGGTCAGCCAGCTCGACTAGGAACCAAGCGGGACACACTTGCAGTTGGTAATGAGACGATAATGTTATCTTACCCTATGATGCAGCCTCTCCTCGATAATAGTGGGCGGAGGCGACACCGGAGCCGCATCTTCGCAAAGAGCACCAAAGCCGTCGTGTCCCGCCTCGGCCAATCTCCGTTCCAGCTCGACCGGGTCAGTCAGCAGTCTGGATGGAACCACCGGCGCGGGTGAAGCGCCGAGAGACTGTGAACAGAGGAGCCGTGGTCAAAATAATATTTTTAAGTATAGGCAGTATTTTCTTATAGTTATTTACTAATTTTAGCTTACTTTTAGTCCCAGATAAAGGATCAACTTACGTTGCTAAGCAATAGATGTAAAAGCATATTTTAATATCATTATTGGACACAAGTATTCATTTCCTTTTGATCTATACCATACGTTGCTTAAGTGTAATCTGTGTAATAATGATATAAACAAGTATTGTACGCTGTTTGTTCTTGGTATCCTATAAGTACCTATTCTAAGTCCAATCGATCACCGGGAAACCGGATAAAGTTAACTTTTAAGATGGATTACTATTTACCATCAGGTAAATAATATCAGGTAAATAATGGACCCGGGTATGTCCTTAAACTACGTCCAAGACCACCGGTGGACGGGCAGCAGCGTCCCTCAAATTCGGTGTACTCGACTGCGATCGCCAACCCGCCTGCCAAGCGTGGCGATTATGGCATTCACCCCCCATCATGATGAAGGCGGAGGCCTATGTTCAGCAGTGGACGTCTTATGGCTGGGATGATGATGATGAAATAATATCAGAATTTCATCAAAACCATTTAACCATAACCAAGTTCGTTTGATCCGTCCTTCTAGGGCTATTTTATATTAATCCAGAGCTCTTTCACTTAATTTATTATATGTATATTTAGCACAAAATACCCTTTTTATAACCTCATAAATATTCGAGGTTGACCTAAAAATGGGCAATTAATAATTCAAAAATTGCGCCGGCATGTTCCAGAGTTTGTTCACTGGCAAAAATATATTTTTGACGGAAATTCGTCGCTCGCCCGACGAATGCCAAACAGTAACGGGCAAAAATCAGAGCCGAGTTTTTACACACGACCTGAAGAGTAGATACACCCGGCAAAAGGGAACTACCACCATATAAACTTAAGAAACAAAGGGATTCCTTGCGGTTTGATTTATAATGTCAGTTAGATATTGCTGAAGGTTTCTGCTAGTTGATCCCACAGTCTTATATTATATGAATCACCTAGTCAAAGAACATAACACTCACTAGGAGATCTGTTTAATAGAGTTGAGAAACAAGCAATTTTTCAAATATTTTAGATATCTATTACTACCGTCGATTTTTCGCCCCCGATAACTGAATGAAAATTTCATAGCTGTTTTCGAGAAAGCGATCACAAGCAAACAAATATTGTTCAAACATCGACGGACCGCTCGTTTACTTATCAAATAGTGGTGTCATATAGCTAGATCCCTATCCCTACTAACCATTCAAGCGAATTTAGGTAAATGCCACACCTTTATGGAAGCACCTCGAATCATCTTCATATAGATTAAGGTGACACAAGCTCAGTGATGATGGTATTGAGAACATTACGAACATTCCCGAAATACGCAGAGATCAAAGTTTGCCTACATCTTTTCTACTGTCATTACGTTTTCTTTATGCTCATCGCTTTAGGGTACTCTTGACCTGACCTTTTCTGTAATAATTATCTTTGATTTTAACAAATTACCGACATTTTCCGCCTTCCTCTCAACTCTCACGCTGTCAGTGAAATAGGTAGGTACTTCGGCTATAGACGACATAGTACCTACCTACCGAGTTCTAGATGCTATCCTTAACTTGCAGGACCTTTTAGTATGCCAAGGACTTTACTTTTGACAATGTATTATTGACTGTAGACATAACAATAGCGTCACCCTCACGTGTATGAGAAACATTTGATATTTAACACTTGAGTGCCAACAAAGTTTACATCTTTGCCACGACTAGCAACGTCATTGCATACCATTACGATACCGCTACCCCAAAAGCCAATCCCATATTTCAATCACCAAACTCCAGGCCCGAGCATAAAATCACAGTAATGGCGGCCACACCCCGCACCCGTCATACGAGTCTCACTGTAATGACGTTATGGCGCCTTGATGTGGACATTAATGTACATACACATATTCCAAATTACATGTGTATTGTCATGGAAATAAGCGAGTGCGGTCGAGCCGATTATTGGAATATACCACGGGCTTTCATCTATCTCATACGTATCTAAATACAAGAATTTCGATTATCGAGGTTTGCGGAAGCCCCCTATCTCTAGATCTGTCCAAAGTAAATTATCCATCTCACTCAATTTAGAGAGATGATTAGAAAAGAACGGTCATAAGAATTCTATTTTAAAATAGGTACCGCTAAAACTATGTAAAAGATAATTAGGTATGTGTTGACTCGTTGTTGTGTGAGTTTTACACCGTGAAAGGCAGGCCTACACCAGGCGTGGCTCACTCCGCGATTTCGTCGCTTTGCTACAGGTAGCTAAAAGTACATCCGTTCCACACCAATTTTGGGGAAAGCCATAAGCCGCGCGTGGCGCTGTCGCCACCTAGCGGCCATATCTGTGCTGATCGTAACAGACGCGTTTTGTTAGATAGTGAGTCTTCTGTACCTAGTACTATTATTTATTCTGTGCCTACACAGTCTGAGCACAAATTTCGTGTAATTTCAATCTGGGGCTGTGGTGTGGGGTTAAATGACCCCACACCACAGCCTAATCTTCCCCAGATAATATTACAACAATATTAAAATTGAATAGCTAAAAAGTAAATATCGAAAAGTTACAACTTACCTAATTTGACAAAATGCGTCAGACAAGTTTTGCTCATCGAGTGCAGTGAAAGAAAATTAACTTTGTTCACTCTTTTCTAGCAGCAAGGTACCTACAGTTAATATGTGTAAGCAGACATCTGATGTAAAAAAAAATAAAGAGCGTATTTTATAATCCCGAATGCAGACAAAAAGCTCTTTTGTTTTTGCTCCCCGGTCGTTCCCAAGCCTTTTTTGTAAAAAAATAAAAATAAAAACCCTTATAGGTATTACAGCATTTCCAGCCTCGTTGAATAAAAAACACTCCCAAAACATGAAATTATGATTTTAAAATCCGCTCAGCTCGCTGAACGTTGTCAAATAAAGTCTGAAAATATTGAAGCTTCGAAATGCTATATTATCCGAGTAGCTATAGCCTTGTTCAAACTCTAAAAAGCGTAATTAAAAGACCATTGTCACGAGTCAAACGAAACTAAACTTTATGTTAAAGGAATAAAGCTTAAATATTGTTTAATTAGTCTCAATAGTAGGTAAATATGACAACATCACGCTTTGATATTGATCTATCGATTTTAGATTATCTACTATTTAAATGGACACAGATAATATAACATGTGATTGGGTTTTATCTAGATGAACATGTCGATTAAGCTACATGAAATGGGTTGTACTTAGGGCGATTTTTATTGTCCATTAGGCCGTTGCTTTTTAGACTCATAATTAAGTCTGTTGTCTGTTGTAGAGACTTGAGTCCTTTTCAGTTTTCAGATAAAATAACACATAGGTAAATCACACCATAGATGAACCACATACCTATGGTGCAGGACGGAGTGCAGGCAGACCGAAAAGGAGATGGCGGGACGACATAGACGCATTCTACCCGAAATGGTAGGAAAATGACAGGATCGAGTGCAGGCTTTTGCCCAGCAGTGGGACACTAAAGGCTAAGCTCTAAAATAATGTCTCAAATTAACAAACTAACGCTTATCGACTGCTAATAGCGTAGTGTCGTTATATCAGGCGACTGTCGCGCGACAACCGGTCTATCAGTCAATGTCGTCGGCAGCGTAGGTGAAGGAAAACAGTGGCGAAATGTGTAAAGTGCCTTTTAGCCGAATACGCAGTGTGAGGCCCGTTGGGAAATTAAGCAACTGATTTTGGTTTGTTTTGCAAAGCGAAAGGAAAATGTATCGACGCTTAAAAATCGGTACTATAATAGATACCTCTCGCATCAAACATCATCAAACATCAACATTTATTCAGCAAATAGGCCACAAGGGCACTTTTACACGTCATCATTGAATTTACATATAAGCAAAAATAATAACATCAACAATTTTATAAAATAAAACTAACAATTCAATCTAACGTATTACAATTACTAAGAGATGTATATGGTCTCTTAATGTCGAATTACATAAAAAATACAGATACAAAACACAAAAAAAAAATCTATAATATTTAGAGGTGTAAATGTCTCTAGGTGTCAGAACTATAAGATTATATAGTTTATCAAGTTATCCTTAGAGATGTATAGGGTCTCCAAGAGTCAATATCCTGTATAATTAATACATTCATTAAGAGAAAAGAAGCATACGAGAGCAGAATGAGGCGTCTCACTGTAATTAATTAATAAAAATAAAGTTACTAAGTATAATAGCTTGTGTTAGCTTAAACAGACCAGTCTCCACAAACAGCACCCGTTCACGAGTATGACGCGTATCTCAGCCATCGCCTCCCTCAACCTTCATTCGGGAAAGTGGCGACCCGATCAACGACGCCACCGTAAGTAAAGACTTTTAAGCGAGCATGACATGTTCAAGCTTCCGGCCTATAATAATATTAAAATAGTAATAACATCAGCTTCATCGAATGATGGTTCCTAATATGGCAATTCCTTCAAGTCTCTTTTGGTAGGGCTTAATTTGAAAAATAGTAGCTGTATCTAAAGTAGCCATCGCTGTACGACCCTTTAAATTCTGCGATAACTCTGGTTGCCAAAAGTTGACTTTTGACAATTTCGTTTTTTAGATTTAGGAGAGATTTAGATTTAGGTATTATTCATGACTCCAAACTTATTTTTAGTGAGCACATTGATAGAATAGTAGGTAAAGCTTCCAGGTCACTTGGTTATATAATGCGTAGTTCAGTCTGTTTTACCCGTCCCAAAACTCTCAAAATCTTGTATTGCGCTTACGTGAGAAGTAAACTAGAATACGCATCTCAGATATGGAATCCTGAATATCAAATTTATGTTGATAGGGTCGAGAGATTGCAGTTAAAATTCGTCAAATTTCTCTGTTACAAAATGCGAGTTAATTACCAACTACCTCAAGCTGTGTAAGAAACATCATTTAATCCCACTTGTTAAGCGCCGTGAAATTGCAGATATAGTTTACTTAGTAAATATTATAAAAGGTAATGTAGATTGTCCAAATTTGCTTAATAAGATCTTTTTTAATGTTCCGTCAAGGAGGCTTAGGCATTTTCGTCCCATTAGTAATAACCAAGCTGCTGCTACTAGGTATAGAAAAAACAGCTTCATATGCAGGGCAGGCATGAGTTTAAATAAAGTTCTTACAAATTGTGATATTGACATATATAGTGATAGCATACCAGTAATAAAAAAATAATTAATTAGATACTTCATGGGTGACAATAATTCTGGCGCAGGGCAGGGCTCGGTACATTATTAAATGTGTACTATTCGTAAAAGGTTTTCTTCTCTTTATTTATTTTTGTAAACATAGATATACATATAGATCATCTGTTCTTGTGCTTTGTGAACTTGTATGTGTAACTAAGTTGGGCAAAAATTTTCTATTACGGCCCCGACACTATCATGAATCTGACATGACTTGTAATGAAACTCCAGCGTTTGGTCCAGTCCGGTCATGATAGTCTTAAATCTCCCCACACACTTATCAGTATTTTTATCAGTATTTTACATCATTACTTTTCACGGGGAGTTTTAAGTTATTATTTTCCTAACCGTTTGGCTTAGTTTTGTTATAGAGTACGCTTTGAAGAACACAAAAAACCTAAGTATTCAATCAACGGTTCCAATTCTTCTAACCTGTCGTAACCATACTATATTGTCGTACTCGTAACTCTATGCTTGATGAGACAGAAAAATGGAGAAACAGAGATATGTAGTTAGAAAATGATTTAGGGTAGTGGCACAAAAGATATCCGACCTCCAGAAGATGAACGTTTGGCTTTAAAATCTAAATAATCAAATCGCATGATTTTACACAGAAAAGATTCTTGACTAATTCCTCTAACGTTTTTGTTGCTCAGAATTACATATCTTACCTTATTTCATAAAAATATTTGCAGTTTAAACATAAAAAAACATTTTGATTTATTTAATCTGCTTTTATATAATAGCCCACGTGTATCACTTACTTACTTACTTTTACTTATATACGTTGGCTATGCTTGTGTGTGGGGAGGCATAGCACACACACTACAGTGCAATGCATGGTTTGTGTATAATACTCAGTATTATTGTCTTTGGATAAGTAGTTGAGATGCATTTAAAAGTATAATATTACGAAACCAAGTGGTTAGGATTTTGCTGACTCAAACAGCCCTGGGTTAATTTGTCTTTACGTATGAATGTGTGTATAATTTGTTGAGGGCCGTCATCAATCGCTGTGTGTTTGAAAATGTTTTGACGTAACCATGGCAACGTAGATAACAAACAATTAATGTCAGACAGAATGACAGACTGAAAAGATTTGCTTCACTCATTAGTGTAACTAATATAATATTATACATATATCTAGATCACGTCTCACATCTAAAAAAACGTACCGAAGAAGATAGACTCTGATCACGATAGTCGATAAGTTTGCTCAACCTGCGTAGTAAGAATGCATAAATATCTCAATAAGCTCCATACTTGACGTACTGAAAAAACTACTGCTCGGGTACTGAAGAGAGAACTGCTCCCAAAGAGAAGCTCCCTGGTGCCATTGTTGATGAGGAGGATTTAACACTGGTGTTAAGAAAGTAGAAGACGAGTACGGCGCCTCGTAAGACAGTGTGATACCGCCGAGCCGCCTAATTCCGGCTTGCAGATTGCTACACCCAGTGTTGCACTGTATGTGTCGCGCCTGCATTACACCGCCACGGCTGCTAGAGAGGTGGAGTACATATCTACACCAGAAGACCGGTTACACGCTGAAGGTGTTCCAGTTTCGATCGCGCCACTACGTGCACTTCAACTCTTATGTGATGCGCGTGCAGCGACCGCTGCAGGGGACCATCGAGTGCGCAGACTTCTGGCCGAAGGGTGTAGTGTTTCGGAGGTTCCGCGAATGGGACACAAGAGTAGACGATTCAATGGAACCACGCCGCCGTTCTGTCGCCATAATACTGTTTAATTTTAAGTTAATGAAATTTATAATTATGTATGTTAGTCTGTGAAGTATGTATCTGTGTGCCTTTCTTGTCTAAAAATAAATGTTTTACCTATTTTATTAATTTTTTGTAGCTCTTATATATTATAGTGGTTAGACTCTAATCGGTCGTGGGAGAACTCTGTCTTTCTAGAGTCTGTTCGGAAAGAGAAGAGTCGTGAAATGTGTTGGCCCCATACATTCCCCGACTCTTCTCTTTCCGCACAAACTATATTAAGGTGACCATCATCGTCCTAGCACCGGCCCGGCATTTTGCTACGGCTCAAGTTTCCATAGTAAAAAAAATATTATTTAATTATTGTTAACAATTGAAAGTAAAAAATTTTTTTTTCCTGTATGGCAACTTTTAGAAAGGGACAGAGATTTTCTTAAGCGTCGCATTCTGCATGTTTTTCTTTTTTCTTCAGAGTCAAGTGAAAATAAACTTTAGAGCAATGACAATAGAGTAGGTATACTTCACTTATTGACTTAAATGCCAGTAATAACTCTTGTTAGTATAAAACCTTCTTGTTACGTACTTTAAATGACGGAATGAGGGATTAGAATGATGCGCTCCACTCACTATCAGTATAATGTCATTATTTTGACATTACTTCTAAGGGCCACCCCACATCTAGCGTCTTTCGAGCGTCGGCGTCTACAACTCTATGGCCCTGCTCGACGCAACGTCGACGCAACGTCGACGCAACTGCGCAGCGACGTCATTTTCCATAGCGCTGACCGACGCCGACGCCCGAAAGACGCCAGATGTGGGGTGGCCCTAAAATTTTAAAAATGTTTAATAACTTCATTATCGTCCATCATTCTTTCTGTCATTTCTGATTCCATAATTCTAATCAATTCACTGTCAGTTTTAATGTCATTTATAGTATCATTACTTTGACCTAACTCCAATACTGACGGAAATTATTAAAATAAACTTCATTACTTCAATCATTACCGTCATTCCTTCATTACAATCCCTACACTATCACTAAAAACGTCATTCCTTCAAAGTAATGTCAGTATTCATGATAGTGTCGGGGCCGTATATAATTTATTATATTTCTATAAGTGAGAACCTATAATTGGCTCTGTGATTCTATTGTAGTTTCTGGATATATATAGCGCTGTTGGTTTTCCATGTAAGTACTAAAATAAAATAAAATAAATAAAATAAAATAGTTACCGTAAAACATATGACACCGTATTGCGCCACCACCTAGCTCGGCTGTAAAACTTGAAATTTTAACACTATAAGGATTGGTTTCTGAACGGTTTCATCGTGTATTTCTGTTAACATTGCGTCAAAAACGATCTCCCTATTTCTCAAAAATCTATTATCAATGATTCCCCGCTATTCAAAGTGAACCCCTGGCCAGGGGTGCGAACTCCTCCCTTCGGGCAAAATCGGCTACGTTCGGCTCAGCAATGCTCCGAGCAATTATTAGGGTTGACACAACTTGACGTCCCTTTGCGTGCACGACCACAGATAAGATAATGGCTTGAATTTTGACAACCCTAAATAGCCGAAAGGGATAGTGCCTTATATTAGAAAGGGACAGCATGACGGTTTTGTAGGAAGTTTCCTTTCAGTACGGTAGTACTATTATTTATCCTGTGCCCTGGCCCAGTTTACGGTAGTAAATTTGCGTTCAGTGTGCAACCTTGACGTTGCGGTACTGTTCAGTTTACGAAGTGGCCCGGCCCAGAGGGTCTGTTGGCAGACCGCTGGCGCCGAATCTCCAAACTGTGCCAAGATAGCTTTTAAGTCAGTTTCCGAACTATTTGCGCGTCCCACATTTCAGGAAATATTGTCATTAACTTTAGCTCAGACCGATAACCTGTACTTTGTTACCCAACCATTTCAGAAATAAGAATGGATGTACATATTAAATATATGAATATAGGTAGGTACATAATTGTTACACTCGTATTTTAACTCCAATAACAATGACAACTAGGTATAACCACAGAATAAATAATAGTACTAGGTACAGAAGATTCACTCTCTAACAAAACGCGTCTGTAACGATCAGCATCGCAGATATGGCCGCTAGGTGGCGACAGCGCCACGCGCGGCATATGGCAACCCCCAAAACTGGGGCCGAACGGATGTACTTTTAGCTACCTGTAGCAAAGCGACGAAATCGCGGAGTGAGCCACGCGTATTACGTCGTAATTGCCCAATAATTATAACTAATTATTTTTTGAATTTTGTTCCCATGATCTAGGCGTATATTAAGTGAAGTTTTGTATGAGCCTTCAAAAGGTTAAGTGATTATGTTATAATTTAACTGCATACGTAATTATATTAACATCCAAAACTACAACACCTATCAATACATCATACGTTGAAATCCATTTAAGCTAACTTAACTGCAGAGCGTATAATTTCAATTTCATTGAAAAATCACCCCCATTTTGGTTTGGCATCATGTCTGCTTCCGCCGCTGTATCCGGTTCCGGTGAAATTGTGTAGCGTCAATTTATTTTTCAATTTAGATATTCAATTTTAACGCATACTATCATTTTATTAAGTATTGAAACGTTTTGCGTTTACTGATGCTTATGTGCATTGTATACGCGGTGGCTAAAAATAACGGCATTCCTGTTGCCAGGGAGGTTTGGGATTATACTGACTATGGGACCAACGCCGAAATCACGAAAAAAATATGGTGATAAAACAACGCAGCCTAATTGTGTTTGCGGTCATTACTTTTTAGAAATATCTCGATGAGTATTAGTTGCCAGTTGAAAGAAAAGTACAGTCAGCGATAAAAGCTTGTATCAAAAATGAGATTATTGCCAAAAACTTATTTCTTGTTGGGTGGTCCGCTAGAGGTTAAGCTATACCTACAGTACATACTCGCGAGGTTTACAGTTTAAATACCTACTGGTATTTATTTGCACATCCAGCACAAAACATGTTAACAAGCCAATAAAACCGACACGCCTTTCAAACGAACCGTCAAGTTGGTACGCCGTCAACGTTTCCGGCTCGCATCCGGCGTTACCGGTGTGACTGTGACGTCACGTCCGGTGACTTAATTACAGCCTGGTTAATGAGCTCTGCCGATAAACAGCTGAGGCCTTCGATTTTGGGAACAATGTTATACAAATTGACATACGGCGCGATTCGGGAAATGAATTAGATATTAACTAGATACAATATAGGAAAGATATGTGACGTCCCACGGGTAAAGGTACCTTACGGCGGTTGGCGCTTACGCTATTATTAACGCCGCTCCAATATTATTGCGGCGCCATGCGACGTAAGCGCCAGCCGCTACAAGGTACATCTTGCCGTGGAACGTCACATATCGTTACTATTTGATATCTAGTGAATCTCTAATTCATTTCCCGAATCGAGCCGATAGTTACAAAATAACCAAGGTAATTAAAAATATCCTCTCTAATTTTAGCGGTTTTCCGGTTGCATTCTAAGGGCCACTCCATACTAGCATCATTGGAGCGGCGGCGTCTAGTCAGCGCCATGGAAAATGGCGTCGCTGCGCAGTTGCGCCAACGGTGCGTCCAGCAGCAGCCATAGAGTTGGTTAGACGCCGACGCTCGGGAGACGCTAGTGCGGGGTGGCTCTTAAGACCCTCGGATTCCTCGAGGTAAGATAGTGGAGTAAGCGTAAGACTGCATCTTTCTTTTCAACCCAGTTGGAGTAAAATCTATAAGCTTATTTAGGATTAGTCTGTTCTCCTGATTTATTAGCGAGAGCACGCACGAGGTTCATGGTGTGGCGTTGATTGTTTGAAAATTGCACACACAAAGCACTTATGACTACCACAGCATAGGTAGGTATTGGATGTGTGTGCGATAGCGACTCATTTATTACTGTTATTACTTAGACAGTTGACAGATATCATATAGTGTGATAATTGGATCCCACCTCTTGCGAACTTTCAGACAAAAAGTTGTGAAGTCTTTGTACTAAGTAGGTACCAGTAGTAGGGGTTTTACAAATTGATATTTAATTGATTTATTCGTAATGTGTGATTAATCTAGGTTAAATGTATTTCATCCAATCTATAATCAAATTACTAAATTAAAAACTGTTGTGAGACATAATAACATTGAATAATTTTACAGTTTAGACTCACTTGAAACAAAAACAAGAGAGTCTAAACCGTGAAATTATTCATTCCAATATATTACGTTAGAACGATTTACAAATATATAGGTAATAGGTAGGTAGTATAGGTTTACAAATGTAATAGTAAGTAATAGGATTAATACCATTGCGTCCCATATTTTCTATTGCTCTTTTGAGCACAAGGTTACTAAAGCATTAACCAAACGAAATGAAGCAAATCTCAAAGCGTCGGCGACGCCATTCTAAAAGGAGTGTTAGCGCTTCTAAAACTGGGAGTGCTTTCATGCCACGACCTATATTTGCTAATTGGAGGAGTTACGAGAAAGTTTACATTGCACTTGGTGGAAAAATTCTCAGGTTTTAATATTGTGAATATTTCTTGCAGAAAGTTTACTTCGGAATTGGGAGGGGTGTTCTTTAATTTTAATACGATATGCCCTAATGGATGTATATTTCGCAATGAATTTCTATTTAAAACTGTGAAATGTCGTTTAGCTACCTGTCGTAGGTAAACAACAGTGTTGGTATTAAGTAAGCTCTTTGTGCAAGCTAAAATATAGTTTTAGAAAAATTATAAATATATAAAAACAAAGAATATACACGCATGTTGTTGTAATAGGTATGTATCACTAACAGAAAAACAATGTGCAAGTCATAATACACGAAAAACCGTCGAGAACGATTGTATGGCGAAAATGGGGAAAAATTAGCGGTCAAAGCCTGCATAATAGACGAGGGGTGGGCACACAGTAACTATTAGCAAGTCATATGAAGTTGTTGTAATTTCCCAAAAATGAACAAAATATCCACCTAGTTCTTTTGCATAAGTTTGTGTTTTTACCACGTTGTCACATTTGTACCACGGTAAGACCGGTAATAAGGCACTGTGTAGAGGCAAGGACGCGCTCCGGGACTACTAGCTTCCGTCTCCTAATTAACCAATTTTCTGTTGTTTTATAGAGCCAGCTATCTCTATTGCGGTTTTAGGTAACATCCTGCGTATGTTCATTGTCGCAGTTCGCTAGTACCTATAAAATGCTTGCTCCGTAATTGGCTCGGTGCGGTAAACTTGCACGCGGAGGTAATTACGCCGCGTGTGGTGGCCCCTTTATTATGCGCTTGCTCGCCGTTTACGGGTGATTTTACAGAGCTTCTTTTCCTAGCTTTCAAATAAAATATAGAAAATAAGAAATGACTTTATAGACGAAGGAATTCTGAAAAACATTAAAATACAATTAGAAGTAGGTAACTGGCTAGCTGACACATAGATTTTCTCATACCCAGATTCGGACTGCATTAATATTTTTTTCGATTTTGTCGCTTAGTTCGTTATTCCATAATGCAGTAAAGTAGCCGCACTACTTGCCACTCACCTAAGGGTGGTATTCCACCTATCCAATTTCTTTGTCCAATGTGTATTAAGTCTCACATTATGCTTCAATGAGAGA